>NC_139493.1:17508469-17927544 GCF_008360975.1 Lichenostomus cassidix
ATCCACAGCTGAAGGGAGTGAAAAGTGCACTGAGGGGCAGCTCAGGGCACATGCAGGTGTGAGAGGTTTTGGGAAGAGAAATCTCCTGGTCTGTGAGCTTAAAGCATGAAAAAGCAGAAGGGATGGGGAGGAGCAGAGGGTGGAAGGTCAGCTTTTATATTTGCAGTGAAATGTGCAGCAAAACTAGAGGGAAAGCCCAAAGGCAGAGATTTCCATGGGGCATCTCTGTAGGAAAACTGCACTGGTTGGCCAAAGGGAGCACAGAAACCCTGGTTTTGCCATTGAGGCTCCCAGGAACTTTTAGCCCATTATCAAAGAGACACTGACCCAATAAAGAGACTTTAGACATGTGATAGTTCCAGTCATTTATTCCGATATGATCTCTTGATGGTTCATTTCTCCTTTCCCAGAACCTGCCCTTCCCTTCCAGTTCTCTTCCCCCTCACCCTGTAATCAGTGAATGATGCCCTGCAGCAGAACAGGAGCTAAAATATAACCTGTCCTGTTTATTATCACTGTTGATGCATGAATCAGGGCTGAAATATTCTTCCTTCAGGTGCTTGGCACTGCTAAAATATTCCTCCTTCAGATGCATGGCACTGCTTCTGGCTTGGATTTATAACTTTGGGTTTCCCCAAATCTGTGTGGTTGCCATGTCCTGCACAGAAAGTGCAATGAATATTGATTTTGTTGATTCTTGGTTTGGGTATTTGGAATATTATTTGCACCTTTTCTTCTGCAAGAACACACAGGGTGATCCCTCAACTCAGATACACAAATATTTGCAGCTCTGACTTTCCTAATGCTGCTCCAATTTTGTATTTCTTCACGTGAAGTAGAATAGCTACAATCCCCTATTCTCACACAGGTAGTTTGGCCTCAGCTACAGCTTCAAGATTGGCTCATTCCTTGCAGTTTGGAAGCAGTTTTGGATATCCATCCCCATGGCACCCTGTGCCATGGTTATATGAAATCAAATTCCTGCCAGTGGGAAGGCAGTCTCTGCTCTCTGCAGCCAGCAAAGCCCACATTTCTGGCTTTATCTACAACGTGAAGATGTCTTTGTAGTACAAGCTTTGTTTACAAGGCTGTTCTTGTGAGATTTACAAACTGGAATTCTGTCTCCCACCCCAGTGTCAGCTCCCGTGGCTCAGATCCAAACTCACTGCCGAGAGTGGCAAAGCTTAATGAAATAAATTGCCACACGAGCAACAAAGGCAGCTCCAGGCAACTGCTGGTGCTGTGCTGGTAACTAAAACACATCCCCAGGAGTGAGTTGGCTGCTGGGCACCTGCTATTCACTCCTGCTGCTGGAAAAAACCTGCGTGGTTCGGAAAAGAAAGGAAGAAACTCAAAACATCCTGTGTAAGCTTGATTGAGTCACAGTAGATAGCTGTGTTTTGGAAAGTGTAAGACTCTGCCCTTAATTAACTGTAATAAAAATTTTGGAGTTTTTTCCTGTGGGTATAAAAGATATTGATTGCCATGAGGGATAACTGGGGTGGTTGAGGTCAGTGAGGGGTTTTGTGGTTCGGTTTGTGTGTCCCTTGTTCCTGGAGTGCCTTGCTGAGGTTGGAGTCTCAGTGTGGGATGAGCACAGTGAGAGGTTCAGCTCCCCATGGAGTGTCTTCACATCCTCAGAGCCCCTCAGGGATCTCTGCTGAGCTGCAGGGATGAAGGGAGAGCTGGGAGATCAAAGCATTTCCCTGAGAGAGAAAAAGCAATCTGTGGCACTTACACACTCTCAAGTCACCCTGTCTTCCAGCCTGAGGTTCCTATCGTGTGATCCCTCTCATTTTTCTGTGCATCACGTCACCTTTTCTTCCCAGGCTGAAAAGCTGCTCAAACCCACAAATTAATTGCAACAGTGCCAGATTGCTGTCCTACAAGTCAGCCTTGAGGTGATTTAGCAGCTACATTTAGAGGCTGCTTAGAGGGGAAGCCACAGAGCAATAAACCCTCAATCAAGGTGTGACTAACTGCATTATGAGAGATGGAGAAGCCACAGGGAAGGGAAATGTGGAGAATTAGGGTCGGGGTGATAAGGATGCTTGTTAGTTTGGGTGGTAAGGCTATTTGTTGTGCTTTTGTTATTATCCTTAATGCACAAGTAGTATTGCAAATGCTTCATGGTGAATCCATGGCTCAGCTGTCACCATGGTGATAAGAGCTCATGTTCCTCAGTGGGTGACAGGAATTGGGCTGCCATCCTGGGCCACACAAACACACGCCTTTTGCCACTGAAATGATGAGCTCTTTATTATCCTACAACACTCCTGAGCTTCCCAATGGAATCACTGAATGGTTCTGGTTGGATGGGAGGAGGCAATTCATGGAATCATGGAATATCCTGGGTGGGAAGGGACCCACTAGGATCATCAGTCCAGCTCCTGTCCCTGCACAGACACCCCAGCCATCCCACCCTGTGCATCCCTGGCAGTGCTGTCCAAAGCCTCCTGGAGCTCAGGCTGTGCCCATTCCTGGGGAGCCTGGGCAGTGCCAGCACCCTCTGGGGGAAGAACATTTTCCTGATATTCACCCTGACCCTCCCTGGCACAGCTCCAGCCATTCCCTTGGGTTCTCTCCCTGTCCCAGAGCTGCTCCTTCCCTGCCCCTCCCGAGGAAGCTGCAGCCCCTGGTGAGCTCTGACAGTTCCCTTTGGTTTCATGATTACTAAAATCACCAAAAGGAAGAAGAGCTGGGGCTGTTCTATAGGGATGTCTTTGCCTGCCAGTTTACAAGCCACTTTTTGCCCAGCATTTCCTGCACAAGATTAAATAATGCCGTGGTACCCAGAAAACAGCAGAAGTGATTTATAGATTTAGAGATGGCCAAACCTGTTGGAGTGCTTGGAGGATTGATGCAGTACTTTTCAAAGAAAGTCTCACACATGACTAGTTTTGGTGCAAAACTCTAGGGAAAATCCTTATTCCCGTTGTATTGATGTTTTGTATTTTTAATATTTGCACTTATTTTCAATACTATGCATTAATTTGGTGACTTCTTAAATGCTGGCTACACTTCCTAATTCTCTCCTTTCCTCCTGGCCAGTCAATAACTGCATGGGCATAGCAGAGTCTGGCTGACACATTCACCTTTCCTGACTAGCTCCTTCTTCCTTTTTTGGCCACCTTTTTTGGAGGTTTACCTGGTGGGGAAACCTCCTCTATAATCTTTTTGGGTGATAGCCTTGTATTCACTTCCCAGACTTCATCCAGCAGGCTTTCGTCCCCTCAGTGCTGGTGTTCATTTGAGAGCCTGTTATGATTTTATTTTTGCTTGTCTGAGGGTTTTTTAAAGGCAAGTGAGGAAAATCAAGGAGGACTAGAAAGGAACCTAAGCTGGTGGTGATAAGGAATGCTCTGATAAATCCTTATTTTACTGGGAGATGTTGATTCAGGGAAACTAACCATTTAAGGGAATCTGATCATTCCATGAGGACAACACAAAACCTGGATTCATGTTCTCCAGGAGGAGTCAGAGGCCAACCAAAGCCTTCCTGTCCCCTGGATCAGGAGAGCAAGTTGGCCAAAAATGTTGAGTTCATTCCACTGCACATTTAAGTTCTTACACATTTTGGAGTGACAGGAAAAATCCCCTCCTGCCCTGTGGTGACTCTTGCATCTCCATCTGCTTCACAGGTTAAACATTTTTAGGATCTCTCAGACTCTAAGGAGTGAGAGCTGGAAGGTTTGTCTACAACTAAAAATTCCAATTTATTCAGTGCCTTTTCAGGCCCCATTTCTGCCTGTAAAATCAGTTTAAAATGTGTGTAAAATCAGTTATACCACTGGAAATTCAGATGCTGCTGTGGGATAATTCTGACCCACTGGAAATTATGTGCACAGAAATGGGGCTGTCATGAGGAATAGTCATCCCATATGAATATTTTTAAAGCAAAATGCAGGCATCTGTGTATATCTAATTAATATCAGTATTTGGCTAATTGTGCATGAAGACAATGTAGGTAGAATTGAGAGGTCTGAAAATCCTGGAAGGTTCTGGAAAGGATCACCTTTGTCTTATAAAAGCTTGAACATTTTAAAGACCTTTACCAAATGGAAAAAAACCCCCCAACGCTCAGTTGATTAATTAGTCCTAATTTATATTTCAAAATCTTCCTGATTGATTTTTAAAGTTGACTTTTACTTGATTAAATAGCAGTCTGTAATTCTGAGATATTTGTGGCTCTGCAAATTCCCTCCTTGGGGGCTCTGCACAAACACTTGGCTTGCAGCCATGAGCTCAGCCAAGATGCTGAAGTTTGTTTCCTCCCCACCTCCCTGGGCTCCTCCTCCCCCTGCCCACAACCAGAGGGCAGCTCTTCCTCTCTGTCCACTTGAATGTCACAATAAAAATCACATTCTACTCATAGATGCCATTATTTCACCGGTTGGCCCATTTATGGTAGAGATAAAACAACAAACTTCAATCAATAGTCTTTTCTGGGTGAAAACCTCCCCAAACCCAAACCATCCACTGCTTATAAACAAAAAACAACCTCCAACAAACACGTTCCAAACCCAAACCATCCACCGCTTTTAAAGAAACAACAACCTCCAACAAACACATTCCAGGTGCCAGAAAACCACGATTTTAGCATCAGGATGCTGCTGTTATATGAAACTGGGAGAGCTGTGCCTGCTTGCCAAATGGTAGTGCTCGTTTTGCTAGAGGTCCTCTGCACCTTCCTGCAGCTGAGAATTCCACCCCAGACCTTCCCCAAGTTATTTTGGGCACGCTGTGTTTGCAACTCTCGGAATTTGTGCATTAGCAGCGTGCTAGCAGCATATTCAGCATGTGAGGAACACACTTTGCAACAAATGGAGAGCACAGGCTCGGGCATGTTGGTGTTGGGAATAGTTGCATCTCCACTTTTGTCATCAACATAGCTCCTCTGAGAACAGTTGGTGAGTGTGGGATTAGTGTTTAGTGTGGGAAATAGAATTCTGGAGACTGAGGAAGCACTGGGAGGAGGCACTGAGATCCTGAGATTTCTCTGGGTTGTATTTACTATAGATATTTATCTATGAAACAGAGAAATGTTTCCTTTGTGGCATTTATTGACAGCAAAAATGTAGTAACATTATTGAAACATTTCCAAGAGTCTCTTGGTTCTTAGTTTAGTGTCCTTGTTTAGTGTGGATTCACTTGTGAACCTTTAAAAACACTTCAGAGCAGTCACCAAAACCTGTGTCTATGCACTGTGTAGATTTGATTAGGAATTTGATCTATTCAGGCTGTATTGAATATTTGAAATTTAAGGAACTGTGACTTAAAGGCATTATTCCAGGGTCCAGCCCACTATTATGACCACTCCCCCCTTTTTTAGGCACTGTTGGCACATTATTTGTCACTGCTTTAGTCATTATTAAGCTGGGCATGTATCAAGAATTCATCTGGTTCTCTCCATCAGCCATTATTTAGTGCTTAAATGCAGGTGCTCACATAATTGATTGCAATAATGGGATAAAATTCACTGTTGCTACATTTAATGTGGGCACTTTGGTGTGTTCTGGTCTCCACGATTGGGTTTTTTTAATTTGTCTGCATATTTTGTTCCTGGTAGTCTTACAAATGATTTTTTGGGGGCAGGATCTGTTAATTAGAGAGTTTTTACCCAAATACAAGGAAGTCAATCTTTACATCAGCTCTAGACAGTACACTTATTTTTTTTTATTGAATAGGAGGTCTGGAGACTTCATCATAGCACCACCAAGCCTGAAGAGCAATTTTAGCAGAAAGAAGACAGATCTCGATTTTAATGGTCCTGGGCAATCTGGAAACAAACCCAGCTGCTGGAATTAGCTGGGAAATAATTTCTACTAACACACATTTAGAAAACTTGATGCTGCTTAAGGAATATTTATGGGGAGAAGCAGCTCATCATCTCAGAGAGTAGTTCACTGAATTCAGCTGGGAAAATGAGCTGCAGCAGGGCATGGATATTGTCTGCCTTGGGTATATTTCATTGTTTCCCAATTTTAGCTATACTCTTGGGGTTCTAAGAGAGCACTTTTGACTCAGCCCTCCACCACACTGTTCTTCCCTTTTTTGGGGACTTTTGGCTACAGGTAGGCAGTTTTTTGAACACAGAGCATTTGAAATAGAATTTGGGAAGTGCTGAAAGATGCACAAAGTCAGACCCAACATAAAGAATAATTTTTGCTTAAAAAAAAAAAAAAGGAAAACCATCCCCCCCCATTTTTAAAATAGGATTAAAGCTTCTGAATAATGATTTTGGCTTGTTAAAGCATTTTTCATTCAAGAGAGATCTCCCTTCCACCCATTCAGCAAAAAGAATGCCAGACCAAAATGAAACAGAATGTTTTGGGTTTGTTTTTTTTTAATTGACTCAATGAGTTTTGGAGTGAAGTTTTCATTTCATTGGGAAGAAAACCATTTCAGTGTGCCTCAGACTTTCATTTCTTTATTGCCTTCACCACCATGTGGAAAAAAACTGGGACTTGCACAGCTCTGCCAGGTAGAGCCTTTTCTGTGTCCCAGGCAATGACCTCAGTGGGATGTGGTGCTGGAAGTGCTGATTCCTTTCTGCAGTTATTATTTCATGTGGAACCTTTTGCTTCCTGTGATCCCTTCGGCTCTTGCAGCCCTTCACTGAGTGTCCTCTCCTGGCCCCTCTCTTCTGGCTCATCTCATTGAATTTTCATTCCCAAGGAATTTTTCCTCTTTGATACTCAGTTCTCACATCTCATTAGATTTTCGTTGCTGTTGGGTTTTGAATTTATTCCTGCTCAGAGTGAAGCTGTCTGCACTCACACAGGATTCAGGAGTCACTTAGGAGGAATTCTGCAGTTTGTAGGCAATGTGGTTAAGGTGGTTTACTAGATTGATTCTGGAGCAAGAATCCCTCTGCGGATAAACAAAGATGACAAACAGAAGATGATGTTGAATAAATTTATAAAACACACAGAGCAAATAGAAAAATCAGATATTTTGCTGATTCTATCCCCCTCCCCTCGTCCCAGTCATACAAATCCACTGACCTGGTATTCTGTTGAGTTTTTGCTTTAATTTCTTTCTCTCCACATGACATTTTAGCATTAAAATGTAGGTAGACCTCGAATGTTTTTCCCCCCTTTTGAGATGCTTTTTAGAACCCTGTGAATCAGCTGTCATTCCTTTATACTGTTTTATACCATTTTTCTTGTAAATCAAATCAATGTGGAAAAGATCTCCTTTCAGTTGTCACTTGTAGCTCTGTAGAAGGTGTAGAGTCAGATGAGCAAAAGCCTTTTTTCCAAACAATGCTGCATGGAATATTTCCCTCTATACCATGGCAGTAGAAAAAGAAAATATTTTATAGTGTTAATATTTGCTGGTACCATCTAGGAAGTCAGAATTTATGAAATTGGCAAATATTAGTGAGGTGAGGTCTGGGCTGACTGTAGGACAGTTAAAATTCTAATGGCAATCCTGCCCAGTTTGGTGTTTCCTGGGTGTTTCTACTCAGACAGCAGAGCTGCCAGACAGAGGTACAATAATTACATTTCTATATTTATGCCAATATACATCGACTCTGCAAAGCAGGATGAAAATTACTCTTTCCCCTCTCCCATCACTCAGTGGAACTTTGGCTCCTGAACAGCTTTTTCCCACAAGAGTGCAGTGCAGAGTGGGCATGGTTGAGGGCTTCACTCTAGTTCTCTCTGCATGGGCATGTTTTCAAATAAATGAGTAATAAAGAAATAAATTAAATGACCTCAGGCTGAAAACACTCAGTGAAAACTAAGGATGAGCAGGGGACAGGACTGATTTCCCATAACTTCTTTAATACAGAGTCCTGGCAAATCTCTGGCAATTCCTGCATTGATACTCCTTGTGTTTACAGCCCAATGGAGCAACAGATGATTTTAGCGGACAGGGATGTGCAAGCCAGGAATTTTCTGAAGCATCCAGAGACATTTTATGCCATTTATAAAACGCAGTCGGTTCATTATAGTGCAAACGAGCTGGAACATGGCAGCTTGCTGGTGTTGTCACCTGGAGTGACATCGAAGTCTCCTCAAGGTTTTGGTATTTAAATTTCCAGTACTTGGTACTCAACTTATTTCCTATTCTTCAATACTTAAAGCTCATGGCAGTCAATAAAATATCCATTTTCAGGATTTTTGTTTCCAATGTACTTTCAGTTTAGTACCCAAGTATGGCAGAGTTGTTGGGTGCATTTCCACCTACTTGTATGTCTAAATATCTTTGTAAATTTTTCTTTCAACCACATTGTCAGAGGAGAACTTGGTACAAAAACTCATCTGCCAGAAATTTTTATTTTGTTTCCAACTGCTTAAACATTGGCATTGCTCTGACAAGGGTTTAAAAAAAGCATTTTGAGCATTGGGATGCAAATTAACATACCAAGCAATTAAAGTCAATTAAAACAGGATGCAGGGTAATTAGAAACAGTTGTGTTCACATTGATATTCAGAGAGGTTCCATGCGTTGAAAGAAAAGAAAACAATTTGGGAAACTTTTAATGCCCGACAGATGTGATGATGATGCTAATAATGGCACTGATTCCTAAATTCCCCATCCTGCCTCACCTCAGGAGCTCTTGGGAAGGGGGAGAGAACGGTAACTGATGTTTTTCTCCCAACAAACCCAGTGAACTCACCTGTGAGCTGGAGCTCTGCAGCCCCAGGAGCTGTGGGAGCACCAACACCACTAAACTGTCAGCACTGAGGGATCTCCCCATCTTTCCCAACCTGCTCCCTTCCATTGTGGTTCTGGAGATCTGCATTGGTATTTATTGCCAGAAGCACTGAGCCAATGGTGCTCTATTCATATCCCCTTTCTGCATGGCAAACAGAGAGCAGGAGAGCCCTCATTCCTCTAAAGCTGAGGCACAGCTGCCCTGATAGCCAAAAGGTTTGTCAGAGGTTGAGCTTTCCCTGCTTGCTGCTGTGGCACTGCACAGCTCCCTTCACCTGGCCTCTCCTGCCTGCAGAGATGAGTGGTTGGGCTTTTCCTTGATGGAATTCAGTGAGAGAATTCTCCCAACACAGCCTGGGAAGGGATCTGCCTCTGCAGACTGCAGTGTTTGCTCAGGTGAAACACCCCAAGGCAGCAATGGGATGAGCAGGAAGCAGTGGATGTGCTGCACACCAGTGCAGGGAATGAAGGAAATATTATTTCCACACAGATATTTGGGTGCAAGGTCTTCAGTGCCATCAGATGGATATGCCTGCTGACTGCCCTCTATTAAATGCAATTATTGATTTCAAACAAGGAGGGGAAAACAGCTGGCAAAGAACCAAATAAATGAAAACCATTAGCTGGCTGCTCCATCCCCTCCACATAATTTAAGGCTCAGAGCAGGACTGTGTCCACCCCATGTGTTTCTTTTTTAGTTCTCATCAGCTGCTGATCCTTTTTTATTTGGAACCTAAATGTGGAGAGACCAGGTCTGTTTGAACTCAGCCAGTCATAGCAGTTGGTATTGCCACTAATAGTCAATAAATGTAAACACTGGGGTAAAACTTCCCATTTTGCATTGTATTGAGCTATGAATTCATCAGCTCAGGAACTTGGGACCCATAGGAATAGAGTGGTGATATCCATTTCCTGGGAGATTCAAATTCTTCCATTTCCAAGTGTACCTGATGAGGCACCTGAGATAATTTATTCTTTGTGGTTAAATACTTAGTCTGAGAATCAAATTTCAGTTCATTAATTACAAAAACATGTTGCAAAATCTATTCATAGGTCCATTCTTTGACATATCCCTTTCATTTACATAGGAGACAGATACTGGATTTCTGAGTTTAAAATGCAGATTTTTTCAAGGCTGTACAAGTTGTGTTTGTCACCATTCTTGCAGCCTAATTATTTGGAGTGGTGCAAGGCAGGTGTAAGAGTAGCACCTCCTGTTAGGATGGTCAAACCTACTCTGCACAGGTGGAAGTGATCCCAGGGAATGATGGAGAGCTCAGTTTCAGGTGGTCATCATGTGAACAAAATAGTGATAGTGCCATGGAATTTATCACTTGGTCCTTCTATGAATTTGAATAGCCACTGCTGCTCTCAGGTTTGGGATTGGAAAGCAGGACCAATTCTGCTCAATTTTTCCTTTGGAAAACTTGGCTTCTTGCAGATTTCCTATTGCTCCCCATGCTGAGAACAAACTGATTTCTGGAAAAAACAATATATAAGTGTGGACATGTATGTGAAAACAGAAATCACACCTCAGAAATTTTGCCTGAAGGGTCTTTGTGTGATAAGTGTTCTCTATCAAATCCCAAGGAGATACAGATAGAATTTAACCTCTGGGCTTGATGAAATGTTTATTCCTGAGACACACAGGCAAAACAGTCTGAAGAGAAATCAGTTTAGTAATTATGGGGTGACTGAGAATCCATCGCCTATATTGTTGGAATACAGAGAATTAATTATTTGTTATCATGAGTCATTCCCTGTGCCTGTGTTTGGAAATAACATCTTTAAAGAGAACTTCCCAATGTCTATAAAAAAGTGCTGATCTCTCCTACAAAACCTGAAGGCTTTAGAAGGAAATATGGTTGGAGCACAAAAGTCACCTGCATGAACAAAAGCATCCAAAGCACTTCTGGAAATAAGAAGGTGGTTTTGCTGCAGCTGGAAGACAATATTTTTCTAACGTTGGTTTCTCCCTGCAGGTTGTTTATGTGACAGCCACCTTCCCCTACATCATGCTGATGATCCTCCTCATCCGGGGGGTGACGTTACCTGGAGCTTCTGAAGGGATCAAATTCTACCTTTATCCCGACATTTCCCGCCTCTCTGACCCACAGGTAGGACCGTGAGCTGCAAATTTATTTGCTTCACTGCCCAGCAAGAGTTTCTTGATTTTGAAGTCTGAATACAGGTGATTGCTGGAGAAATGTTCCTCATTGGATATTTGGAACTTGGGATAGGGCTTTAAAGCCATCCTCTGGGTTGGAACGTATTATGTTTTTAATTGAAAAGTGCCTTGATTGATTGAGAAATTGGAATTTTCAGAACCAGTTGCAGTTGGTGCTTCTGCCACTGAGGGATAAAGAGCATTGCGACCAGTTTGATAGGAAGAAATTTAACTGGGATTTAGCCACTTTATGGTTCTTTGCTCATTCCAAATCTGAATCTCAGGGAGAAGTAATAGATGAATTGTTCATTCAGATGATTGCTGTCTTTAGAGTAAAAAATGCAACCAAGGAGGAATGAAGTGCTCAGACCAGGAACCTCACCTGTTTTGTTGTTTCCAGAGTAGACCTGAACATGGAAATAATGGATTAAGTTGAATTTTTTTTCTTTTCCAGTGACAGATGAGTATATTAAACCAGTTATTGTACATCATTTGTGTGATATTGAAGGGAGAAAATGACACAATCTCTATAGAGCCTGACAGGTTGCAGACAGCATTTTTCTTATCTGCTTTGGCACTGGAACACACATTATACAGTGTTATTCCTGAGGCTATTACATTATTAAATGGATCCTGAGAAGGAGATAGAAAGGAATTGGGAATATTTGTCAAAATGAATTTTTTTAATCTGCTTACTGAGGATGCATCAGCATGATTTTTTTAAATCTCTGCTTACTTTAAACATTTCTTTTGTTGCAAAAGACAATAGGTGTGATCCTTCAGGTAATTTCCTTGAGGCATCTGAAATATCTGGTTTGTGTAATGTTTGCTTTAAACAAATAATATTTCTACAGGAAAAAAAAATGAACGAAAAGGATTTATTTAAATGATTGAAAATTTTAGGTGGAAAGTTGACCATGGACTTTTGGACTTGGCAATGTTCCCATGGTTCTGTGTCAGCATGGATGGGAAGTGAGGACGGGCTGTGGAAGTGCTGGCTGTGGAATTCCAGTGGCACCTTGCTGAGAGGTGGCCTCAGGTCACCTGAGAAGCTGGCCCTGGGACAGAGGAAAAATCAGAACTGTCTGGCACACTCCCAGTTATTTGTCTGCAGTGTACAATGGGCTCAGCCTGCAGTGAATCCCCAACCAGCCTGCTCCAGCTGAGCCCCAAGTGCCCAAACTCCTCAGCAAGACAAGGAAATGTCTGGTTTGTGTTATTTGAACACACCAGTGGCACCAGTTGGTTCTGCCTGCTCTGAGCTGCTGTTCCAGCCTGGGCAGTGGGGCTGCCAGCTGCAGTGCTCCCTGCCTGCCCCACAGTGCTTGGGGTGTCCTGATCTGCTGCCACAGCCTGGCCTTTGTGCCCCTGCAATGTCTGTGTGGAGCCATGGAATGGTTTGGGTTGGAAAGGACCCTACAGATCATCTCATCCCATCCCATCCCATCCCATCCCATCCCATCCCATCCCATCCCATCCCATCCCATCCCATCCACCCCTGTCCTGGCAGGGACACTTCCCACCATCCCAGGCTTCTCCGAGCTCTGTCCAACCTGGCCTTGGATACTGCCAGGGATCCAGGGGCAGCCAGAGCTTCTCTGTGCCAGGGTCTGACTACCCTCACAGGGAGGAATTCCTTCCCAATATCCAATCCAAACCTCCTCTCTGGCAGTTTGAATCCATTCCCCTTGTCCTGTCCCTCCATCCCTTGTAAAAGGTCTCTCCATCTTTCCTGCAGCTCCTTCAGCCACTGAATGCCACAATTCAGTCACCCGAAAGCTTCTCCTCTCCAGGCTGAACAATCCCAGTTCCCTCAGCCTTCCCTCCCAGGAGAGCTGAGTTTGTATGGACAGGGGTCAGTCCTGCTGCTCAAGGTTCCTTCCCTTGCCCAGGGCTTTTCCAGAGGCTCTTAACAGGATTTTGCCCTGTGTGTGGATTTCCCACGTGCCACTGACACCCTTGCTGTGTTTGTCATTGAGGGAGGGCACGCCAGCTTAAGGGACATTATTGCCAGCTTAAGGGCCATGATTGCCAGCTCCAAGGAGGGTTTCTGTGCCTATTTACTATCCTGGTGCCACTTGTAAAGCAGTACGTGGTTGCCATGACAATTTGCAAAGCCCACGTTGCTGGTGGGAGCAGCTTGGGAAGCACGGAGTGCTGCAGACACGTGGGGTCTGTCTGTCTGTCTGTCTGTCCCACTTATTTGAGGCTGGAATGCCCTTTGGGAATCCCCAATGGATGCTTTAAGGAGCCAGCTTCCTCCTCAGGGTCAGGGAGACTGCAGCTGGCAGGTTGTTGTTCTTCAGGTGTGTTTTAAACACCTTTTCTGGGAGAACAGCTGAAGCAAAATGTGCTCTAACACACAGCAAACACCAACACAGGTAATGGAATTGTGGTATTCGGGGGGTTTAGGGAATTATTTTCTGCTGAAAAAATGTTATCCCAGCAAATGCTGTTGAGAATAATTAATTCACTACTTGAAGAAAGCTTTCAGAATTATGGGTGGAACCTCCAGTGACTTTTCAAGAAATAGAGGAAGCTTAGCTCTTCAGGCTTAAACCCAGAATCTGACACAACTGGTTTTATTCAAAACATAGTAAAATGGCTTTGGTTCAGCTTTAGTGCAACTTCTAATGGTAATAAGATGGATATACAGACATTCTCCATTTTATGGAACTGTAGAATTCAATGTTCAAAGGCACCAATATTTGGATAACCCCCCACTCCATAAACCTCTTGTCAATTGTTCTAGAAGGAAATAAATAAAAAAAAAGTTATTTTTAAGGAGCACAGCTGGAACAACCTGGAGATTTGTGCTTCCAGTTTCCATGTTTGCTCATTTCTCTGGATTTACTCCCCAATGCCAAAGCATAAACCATGTGGACCAGCAGAATTTGGTTTCCTCTTCAGCTGCAGACCTGTTTCAATAATATTTCAGGGAGGCTGCTGGGTCTGCATGAGGAGAGAGCTATTAGAACCCCACAGCCAGCTATGTTTACTGTGGCTTAAACAAATGCAGTTTCTCTTCAAGGCTCACTTTAGTTTGAAGTTTTTGCATCTTTTGTCTCGGTGCAATTTGCATTCCACGGTTGGTTATAGCTTTGTGAGCAGCTATTCATCTGCCTCTGCAGCTCCTCTCAGCTCCTAGGCTGTGTTCTCCATTTCATTTTCATATTCCATCTCTGCAGCAGACCCAATCCTCTCGAGCTGAAAATGCCATCTTTTGTTCTGTGTGTGTGCAGAGCTCACACCAATCATTCTTGCTGCAGCAGTGGAAGCTGTCCCAGTCTGGAGATGTGTTTAAGCTTCAGAAGTGTTTCGCTTCGTCAACAAAAAGGTCTTGATAGTTTTCATGCTCAAATTGGCTTGAAATAGATCCCCCTGCCCTAATCTGGAAGATACAGGTGCTGTTTATAGCTTAAATGTGGGATCTTGCCTGAGTTATAACTCACACAAAAGAAGTGCTTCGCTGAGTTAATAGGATTTTTATGGGGTTTGTGTGCAAGCCTGACTCAGAATATGGTTCTGGTTGTCCCTCGACAGGTTTAAGGCACTCAGTATGTGATTGTACTTGTGTGTGATGCTCACTGAGCCTTTTTGGGGAAAATATTTGGTGCTTTGTGAGAGGATTTTGCAACCATTTGTGCCTGGAAGAGGTTAAGTGGGTTAGGGACTGGCAGATGTAACAGTTTGATGGGTCAGGAGGTAACATCAGGGACGAGGATATGGAAAAACACAGACATCAATTTAACCCCTGCTGTGACAGTGGATTGATAAAATGGGGAGGAAAACAAGAATAAAGCTTTCTTGTTTATTGTATGTTTGTATGCTAAAAATTGGCCAAGTTGCTGGTTTTTTTAGTTATAAAAATATGAATTTTTTTAATGAACATATTCACAAGAGCATCTGTCAACACAACCAGAACTGCACCTTCCTCTGAACAGCTGCTGCTTCCCAAAACCTTGACAAAAATTCCATTTCGATAGGGAAAGAATGCAGGTTGTGCTTTTTCTCTGATAACCTCACAAATATGTTAGCATGAGGAACAATGCCAAATCCCACATCAAGTTCAGGAAACTCAGAACCATCCCAGGTAGAATTGATTTTCGATTTCTCAGATGTTTTTTTTGCAATAAAGTTGGTGATGGCAGAAACATTTCTGCAATTCTTTGGTGGCTCAGCCATGAGGATCCCCCTTTAGGTGACAGTGCAGAGATTTGCTGCAGTGGCTGCTCCACCCAGCTGGGAAATGCTTTCCAGGAGGACTTTTCCCATCAATTTCCTTGGCACTGAGGTTTGGCTGATTGGCTTGGATCCCACTGGATCTTCCTGCTTGAAACGAAGTCCCAAAGTGTGAGTGCACAGCAGTGAGCATCAGCTTAACCTGAAAACCCACTTACACTGCATGGATTTTACACCACAAAGATCCTTCTCTTCCTCACATTGCCCTCTGGATCAAAACATGCTTCTTCCTGCATTTTCCTGTGTGACATTTAGGCTGCTTTCGTGTGTGGTTGTAGGGAAAAGACCATTTTAGTACATCTGTTTCAGAGAAAACAATTTTTTTTTTGTTAGAAAATCACTTAAAATAAACACATTTTTCCCTGGTAAACTGTAGTTTTTCATTACATACTCCTGAAATTTTGTATTAGCATGAGTTTCTTGTGGTAGTTATTCCCTCCTTAACATGATTTCACTCTGTTTTAGCACATAAATAACAATATACTTTTAAACAGATGCTGCTCACCAAAACTGCAAACAATTGCTTTCCACTTAGCCTAATTACAATAAAAATACATGTGAGAGACATTTGGGAATACTGGATAGGTGTAGAGGTGATATTTCCTTAAATCCTGCTCTGAAAATCCAAACTGCAAAAGCATTTGGGAATTTCTCTTCCCTTAACTTTTTATTCCCAACGTTTAGGGATTCCCAGTTGCTTTAGGAGGAAGAAATAATGCTGATTGATTCCGTTTGAGGATTTGCAGCCTTGGAATCCACAATCCTATCGCCACCTCGAGGCCAGTGAAGCCTTTTTCCAAGGCAGAGGAAATTCCTTTTTTCTGCCTCTGAAAGTAGAGCGAACTGCTGCATCCAAACAGAAATGTTGGGGCTTTGTTTTCTTTAAAAAAAAAAAATAATAAAGCTGTAAAAGAAATTTTGGTTTTATTTTTGGGTGGTTTCATGCTCAGAAAATCCAGGTTGCTGAGTTGTGGATTTTAGACCTGTCCTGCATCTAAGCCTGCTGATGCTCACAACACACACCTGGGGATTTTCAGATGTGGGCAATGGAAATATCTCTAATTGCCGGAGAATTCTGGATTTCTATTTATTTTTTTTAATCTGACAAATAGCAATCTTAGAAGTCTTTTCTAACTTTATGAGTCTATGATTCCCTAAGTGAGAAACTTGTAGTGTAAAGAGAAACTGCTCCACAGGATACATTCAGCATGGTGAGCTTTAAAGCATAATACTTAGAAAAATGCTTCAGAGACAGGTCAAGCTACCTGAATCTTACCAGACTTTTAGTATCAATAAATCGGTAAAACCTTCAGTGATTTACAGCATTTTTGACTTTTGTAAGAGTTTGGGCAGCAATTGAAAAAAAAGAAAATTAACTGGTAAAAAATAGTAGTCCAGCTCCTATCACACTTGGACAGTGCTGCCAAGGATGTGGAATTTACTCTTCTTTTTCCTCCCAGTTTCTTCCCATTCTCTGGATTGTTTCCTTCACCAGGTATTCATTTTCTAAACCAGGCATGAGTTGCAGCAAGTTAAATCAAGAGAGAGAGGAATCCTTCCCAAGGCTGCAAGGATGGAAATCCTCAGCCTAATTTATTATCTGTGTAACTACAACTCCCCCTTTAGAGATGTACCTTTGAACAAGCAGTCTTGAAAACCAAATTTCAAACTGTTCTTTCAGGGAGAGGAAGAAGCCTTGCTGCTGCAGGTGAGGTTCTTGTGCTGCTCTAGAAATCCTCTACCCAAACTTTCCAAATTCAAACTGGGCAAAGAATTCATTCTTCTCCAAGTCTGCTGTTTGCACCATCATTGCAAATTACTGAGGTTTGAAGTTGTAGGGAAAATAAGGATATAGCCCAGAGAGAAGCTTAGAAATATTTTTCCTACAATGCAATTTATATCTTCCCGAGGAGGAACAATTTCATTCTAAATATCTACAGATTTTTGCTCTACAGATTATTCACGTGGCTTTAAAGGCTAAGGAAGACCAACAAATCCCAAAGGCAGTGGAAGTGCAGAGGTGTTTAACAAGGCCAGAAATCCCTGCTGGGGTGGATTTCCCTTTTTCCCCAATAAACCCTGAAGGAGCAAGGAGTACATTGCATTTTCCCTGCTCCAAGGCAGGTGCTTCCTGTTCTCTGCAGGGAACTTGGGAACTCACATTCCAAGAGGATGGGATGAGACATCCAGGGGCTTCTCCTGGGACAAAAACTGACTCTGTGCTGCCTGGAGCAGCTCAATATTTGCTCACCCCAGAAATTATATTGTGCAAAGGTTTGGGGTATGTTTAAGTGCAAAATTTGGTGTATATTTAGGTGGAAATTTTTGGGGTAAATTGAAGTATTTGTGGGAAATACTCAGTCTAAATTCCCTCCAAACTGCCAGGGAGTGTGAGTGAACATAACCCACCTTTCCATGGCTCACCAGACAGCTGTACTTTATTCAGCAGTACAATATTGTGACTTAACCAGGTTAATTTTCTGTATCAAATGTGCTTTCTGGAGCCCAGCTGTGGCTCTGGGGTGTTATTTCAAGCCCTGAACAAATGGTTTCACTCTCTCTGCCCATGGCTCCTCCCTGAGTTTCTTGCTCCACAAGCAGGTTTTGGCAGTGAGGAGGGACTTGTTGAATTCATTTTGGAATTTCTCTGGGATTTCTGGGCCACAAGGGATCTCCTCCAGCTCTCCCTGCGACCCCTCAGCACCCCTGGCAGTGGAGAGACATCATCTGAGTTTGAGGGGCTTTAATTGCATTTTGATCTCAGATTTCATGGCTGGTGCAATGTGCCACTGGAGGGAGACAGGATCCACACATTAACCCGGAGTGTGGCCATGACAGCCAGAGATTGCCCACTGTTTCCATGGTGGAACACAGAAAGAAATACAAGGGAGACTTCAAGAGGCATTTTTTGGCCTAAATTGGAATATTTAAAGGATTACAACTAATACCAATGACTTCACCCTGTCGGCTGCTTTAGGAGTCCAGTCTCCTAGCAGAGAAAAACTGTTGTTAAAAATACATGCTTCAGATGAAATTAAGAATTAGTAAGAAAAGAATGCTAAGTGACAGATGGGTATTAATGAGGAAATGATAATAAGGGAGCTTGCACACAGTGGGGGCAGTCAATAAGTGAAGCAAAGAAATATTCCATGCTATTTCTGGGACAAGGGGAGTCAAGATGCCACAGAAATAGAGGCACTGCAAATGTAGTTATTTTAAGAATTGCTAGTAGGATTCTTCTCAATCCCATTATTCCAGAAGAATGAGAGAAAAAGGAAAAATATAAGATTACTACAATGGTGGAATGATGTGCTGCTTGCAGAAAATCTGGAATTTGCTGTTTAAAAAAATCCTAAAGATTATTATTTCAAGACCTGTACAAAAAAAAAAGCTTCTAATCCCCCTGACATTTCTGAGACTCTTTTTATTTCCATCGTAGAACTGCAATAAGAGTTAAGTTACCAAATAACCCAACAAAAAGCAGGCAGGGTAAATATCTGCAGAAAAGCAGAATTGTCACCCCAAAAACCTGCCCTGGCAGAGGGTGGTGCATTGTGTGACTCTTCACGTCCTTTCCTCTGAAATGAGTCTTTAAAGAAATCAATTTTCATGTGTGACATTCCAGAAAACTTTGTAATCCAGGAATTCCTACAAAGGTCATTAATGTTTTTGAGATCTCTTCCTTAGCTGTGGGCAGAGGCTCAGTTTCCATATGCAAACATATTTTCCCTTATGGATGTCTATAGACAGCTGCTTTAAAAACTGAGGCTCAATAAACTGAGCTTTACCCAGAATTTTCCCCAGAATCCTGGCTGCAGAAATAGCTTTTTGTCTTTTTTTTTTTTTTTTTTAATGTTTTTAATGTTTTCATGGTTTTTTAAAATGTTTTTAACGTTTTTTAAAGGCAATAACATGGCTTTGTCCCACCAGGGTCAGCCCTAGGCTGCTGCTGCAATTTAAGTCTGGAAATAAGGAAAAGGGAAGAAAATGTTTGACTTTTGCAAGCAGAGAGGGAATAAAATGCATTGAGAAAATGTGTTACCAACCTGGCAGGAAAGCTGCAGATGGTGGTGCATTTTGGGGTGAAGGTTCAGTGATTTCTCACTTGTTTGGGGTCAGTTTGTGAACTTTTCAGAGAGCACTGGGATCAAAAAGTGCAACTGAACTCCTAAAGGATGGGAGATGGGGTTTGGTTCCTGGGGACTCTGCACTCCATTTCTGTGTTTGCAAACTGATATTTTAGCAGAACGAACAGAAAACATTTCACACAAACCACAGCTTTAAAAAGTGTTTTTATTTTAAACATCTTAATCTTTTACTTATTATTACATTTTAAAACAAAATCTTGTTTAGGAATTGAAAATCAAATGCCTCATTTAAAAAATGGAGAAATAACATTTGGCCTCTCGAAACAACCTTTCAGTTTGTGGCCAAATGCTTTTATGTTTCACACAAATTTGCAAAGAAATTTAAATTGAAGCTCCGTTCTGGTGCAAAATTCAACATTTGATCACTGTCAGTACTTTCAGCAGCCCCAAATGCCATGAAGCAAGCTCCTGAATACAGTTTCTGAAAGGCATTTTTTTATCCCAGCGCTTTTTTGTCTCCATCTCAGTTTTACTTTACGTTTCTGCCAGCTCTGTGGCATAAATGCAAGGTTTTCCACTGGCCAGCTCTCTTGAAAAAGGCCCAGGCTCCCAGCAGAATTGCAGTGAATGTTGAGTGGCTTGTTTACTAAAATTCACCGCTTGGGTGTACAGCTCCTGCCACTCCAAAAACAACTCGGGCTTTGAAAGTGCTCTAAATCCCTCTGTGTAAAATAATAAAACAACACGGTGACTCTGGGGATGCTCACAAAAAGGTGCAGCAAAGCTGGGACTTTCCCAGCCTGGGGGGATCAGGGAATTTGTTTATCCAGCCATGAAGGTGAGCAGAACTGAGCTGGGAAATGAAGGCAGCACTGGAAATCTATAGGTGGGGATCAGTCCTTGGGGAGTTGCTGTGTTAGGAAGGCAGGGAATGGGCAGAGGAGGAGGAATTATAAATTAAAATTTGCACCTTGATCTGCACAACAAAGCCAGTGAGGTGCTGCAGGGGCAGCAGATCCAGCAGGGCTGCTTCTCCCAGCAGTGCACAGGGAAAAGTGGGCTTTGGTTCCCCACTGTTTGCATCAGTCCTGTAAATTCCTCTTTGCTCTGGGCCTGGGGAGCACCTGGAATGACCAAGAGCAGAGCAGACACCTCAGCTTGAGCGAATCAGGCAGGAATTCAATAACACAGGGCTTCCTTTACCTCCTTGTGCATTGAGACACTGACCAGACAATGATTTTCAGTACAACTATATCTCTGGTAAATGCATTTTTGAATTCCTGTAACTCCACTTAGCTGCAAATTTTTAAGTAGTTTTGTTTTTAAGCAGTTTAGGTGGGTTTTGTGTGGTGGGGTTTTTTTGTTTTGGTTTGTTTGGCTTGGTGTTTTTGTTTTGGTTTGTTTGGTTTGGTGTTTTTGTTTTGGTTTGTTTGGTTTGGTTTTTTTGTTTGATTTGGTTTGGTTTCTTTTATGCTCAGACTTGAATTTTTGCTTTAGTTCCATGGTCATACATAGGCAAGTAATGGTAAGAGATGAGTCCATATTACCAAAATGCAAAGTTGAAGAGTGCAAGACTAAATGAGTTGCCAGCAAGTGAGAAAGGGAAAGAAACAAACCCAGAGCCCCTTTTTGTCTCTTTCCACACTGTTGTAGGGAATGCTGTAGGTTGGAGGCATCAGACAGAAGCCAAGGGTTCTCCAGATGGAGGGGGAATATGCAAGGGGTGATTCTGAGGGACAGACATGGCACTAAAGGTGTTTGTGGGGTGGAACCAGCCCTAAATCAACCCTCAATCAGCCCTAAACCAGTCCTAAAGCAGCCCTAAGTCAGATAAACCTTTAAAACAAGCCCAGGATATCAGCAGTGCATTGTTTGTTTTCCTAATTAACTTCTCGCAGACAAATCTGTCACAGGGAACAGAACACAAGCTCATGCCTGAAGGTCTAAACCAAATTTGCTTTATGACTTTGTCTTTCTCCATCCCTCCTTGTATTTATTTATACAAATAATCTAGGGAGCTCATTCTGATTTTGCTGTCTGCTGAGCCCCTGGTGGAGCTGGATGCT
Organism: Lichenostomus cassidix; assembly: GCF_008360975.1. NCBI lineage: Eukaryota > Metazoa > Chordata > Aves > Passeriformes > Meliphagidae > Lichenostomus > Lichenostomus cassidix. The sequence goes on from NC_139493.1 coordinate 17,529,703, forward strand.
GTCAGCAGCTCCTTACCCAGGAACGTGAAATTCCCTAAACTGGCAGGGGGAATCTCAGTGCTTTGTAACTGAGAACAACCACAAATCCCAAATGCATTTTAAAAAAAAATTGATTCTTAAAATCACAGATTGATTGGACAAATTGTTGCTCTGGGCTTGCTGAAGTAATTTCGGGGATTCTTGGCACGAAATGCTGGGTGGGTGCCAAGCTCTGGTTTGGCTCCAAGCAAACTGCAGCCCCCATTGAGCAGCAGTGAAACCTCAATCCTCTGAGGCAGGGGCAGCAGGGCCACCCTGGGTTATCACCTCTGCAGTGCTGCCCTGGCAACCACTGAATTCCTGCTCTCCCTGGCCCTGCCCAGCCCAAATTCCCCCCTGGGAGCTGTGGTCTCACACCGTCCATAGCTATGCTGGTGGGATTCCCACCATGGCAGCTGGGATTATGGGCAGAGATGGTTTTAAACTTCAGTAATTCCACAGTTGTGTACAATGCCAAACTTACTGCCTGTTGCTTGCTCACTACTTTGTCATTGGTGGAAGTTGAGGAAGAGGCTACAGGAAAAAATGTTGAGTTTCTGCTGGTGGCTCTAGAGTCTTTGAGGTTGCAGTAAATAAATTTATAAGGTTTTGTGACCTGCATTTCAGAGGAGGTCACTGCAAAGCTCAGTATTCTAAAACAATTCACAGCTTGTGCTGCCACAGGACTGATCTGCTGAGGGTTCAGTGCTGAGGTGGCCTTGGTGGATTCCTCCTTTTGCTCCCCAGAATTGTCCTGGCTGAGGGAGATGAGCAATGGTGGAACTCCTTTGCGTTTGCTGTGCTCAGAGGGGACACATCCATCCACCTCCCAGTGCTGTTTGCAGATACTGGTTGGTTTTCCTCCCCTGGGTGCTCCTGGGGGTGTCCTGCAGACATCTGGGGGTGTCCCTGACCCACTGTGACCCCAGGCAGGGCGTGGGGCAGGCTAGGAGAGGTGTGGACATTCCCAGGTTCCTGTGGGGACACTGGGAAGAGCAAACCACCTTTGGGGATCATTCCCATGGCACTGTGCTGCAGCCATTTGAATTGTGCTGCATTTAACTGCCCACATTGAAATTGGGATTTGCTGCTGTAATCTTTCCCCAAACCTCTGCTTTTGGCAACGATTAAGAAAGGACAGTGGGTGACCTCTGCACTGACTGAACATGATTTGTTTTGTATTTATAGCTAAATAAGTATCCTCTGCAGCTAACATGAAAAGATGGTTTTGTTTCAGTGTCTTGATAGTAATTTGAATCCTTTCCATTCTGTAAAATCATGTTAAACAGAAAATGACAGCTCTCAAATGAAAAAAGGATGTTTTCATAAAGTGGTTAATGCTCTAGGTTAACTTTAGGGCTTTTCATAGTTTTCTGGGCCAAGTTTTCCTGAGTTAGGATGGGATTATCCACATCTGTGGCTTTGAGGAAGGCTGAGTGACTGAAATGAGATTAAATTGGAATAAAATTAAATGCTTTCTTGTCTGTCCTTTTGGATTGTTGACCCATACTGTCAGTACCAATATTTGAAGGAATGCATTGCCCCAGATTTCATTTCTCTGTTTTGAGGTTACTTCAGAAAAGATAATTAACTTTTAATTGTGTCTTTAGTATTTATTCTGCCTAAGCACTCAGTTTTTATTATGCTTGTGAAGGGCAATATTTAGACTATTCTGTGGGCAGCATGAAATCAATGCTGCCTTCAATTAAGCATTTCTTTGTGTAACAGAATGGAGGCTCAGAAGTTGTCACTTGGCCTTTTTAATGGGTTTATTAAACACTGGTTTGAGTTGAGGGATTTTCTAGAGACATTTCTGTTACATTTAAAACATTTTCCCTTTTGGTCTTTAGACAATAAATTAGGGTTTTTAAATAAATCAAATATAGTAGAGTTATTCAGTGGCTAATAACTGGAAGCTGGACCTCAGTGTTGGTGGTATTGTAGAAAATTAGGGATTTGGAGTGGCTGTTCAGAGATTTGTATTTATTGGTGATGCTCATTAAATAGCAGTGTAGGGCACTATACACCCAACAGTCACTGGTGGGGGTTTTTTTTGTGAAAAGAAAAAAAAAAAAGCTTTTACACACTGTCAAACCTGGAAATAGAGCACAGCCCTTGTGGTCCCACAGCCAAGGCAGCATTCCCTGTTTGGGTGGCACTCAGCCAGGAACTCAGGAGGTCCTCCTGGAAGCCTGCCTTGGGCTTGGCAAAAGTCTATAAAAATGGAGATGTAGTGGGTTTAGAGCAATACAAAAGAATGTGCTTTTTTACACAATGAATAACTAAATGGTGGAACTCGCTGCTGGAGGATGTGGGAGGCTGCAAGTATCAATTAATTCAATTAATTACGGATGGGCCAATTGGGAACTGTTAAACACAAGGCTGCACACACAGCCTGGGGCTCTGGCTGGTTTCTGTCCAGTTGCACTGGGAGCTTCCCAGTCCTGGGGTGTCACCCTGCAGGGGCAGTGTGTGTCCCTGCTGAGAAATCAGGGGAAGCAAATCCCAGCAGCTCAGAAAATCCTTGTTTGAATAGATCCTCCCAGAGCAGATTCAGCTGGAGCAGGTTGTTCAGGACCATGGGATCACTTAGGTTGGAAAAGATCTAAAGATCATGGAGCCCAGCCATGAAGCCACTGCCCCAAGGAGCACATCCAGCCATGGTCTGAGCTCTGCAGGGCTGCTGGCTCCACAAGCTCTCTGAGCAAACCTGAGACTTGACTGTGCAAACCAGCTTGGACCACTCTCTCCAGAACAGTTTTTCCTGAAGTTTAATGGATTTTGCTGTGTCTGTTTGTGCCTCTTGTCCTTCTATCAGCACCCCTGAGGAGTCACTGATTCCCTCTGCTTCACTCCCTCCCACCAGGTGTTTATTTATTCACATTGATCCCATCCCCCTGAGCACTTCCATCTCTCAACCTCTGCTTCCATGTCAGACTCACCAGTCCCTCCATCCTACCTGCAGCCCTTCACTGGCCTCCAGAAAGTCTCTGTTTCTCTTTAATGGGACCCCAGCACAGAACTGGTGGCTTTTGGCAGAGGGAAAGGATCCCCCACCTCCCTCAGTGTCCTCAGCCCAGGATGCTGCTGGTCTTTGCTCCAGGGCACACTCTTGGCTCATGCTCAGCTTGTCCCCTCAGCCTTCCAGGAGGTTGTTCCCTAGAGATTTTTCCAGCAGTGACTTTCTTAAGCCACAATTGCTCAAGTTTCTAAAGAGCTGGTGGTGACAGATTTTTTCCAAAGTGGCGTTGAAAATAGAAATAGGCTTCCTTCACCTTCAACCACGTGGTTGTGACCACTTAAAAAAACCCTTAGGAACAATGATCTCTCTTGGAGGGAGTTTATCTTTTTTGTTTGCAGTTTCTAAGCTTTACCAGCAGCTTCTGTCCTGTTTCCAATTCCAAGTATAGAAGGCCCAGAAGGAGCAGGCTGTGGAGAGAGAGTGAGATGAATTCTGCACTGGTAGCGCTACAGAAGCTCAGTTGGTTAGTTAATTTTTGCAATGCAGCTGCCCGTGGCACCATTCCAGCAGCTGGGCCAGACTCCAGCAGGAGGTGCCACCCAGGGCTCAGTGCCAGGGTGCCTGAGGAGGGGAAATCTGCTCCTCCTGAGGCAGGGCAGCTCCAGCTCCCTGTGCCTGCGGGCTGGCAGTGCTGCTGGCAGCGCTGAGAGAGGCGATGCCCTGGGCTGGGAGATCAGCTCTGCTGGCTGCTGCCCTGCTTGCCATGGAGCCACAGAGCATCTCCACACCACCACCTGCAACCTGCAGCCACCCACAGCACAGGCTGGGGGAGCAGGAGCTGCAGGCAGGTGTGAAAAATGAGGTTTACTCTTTTGTTAGGATTAGAAAGTTTAATAAAAGACAATAGGGGATAGATATAAGCAGAAGTACAGCGTTGGGTGCTTGGCATTCAGTTGAAAAGCATGCTTGGTATGGACAGAGACACTTTTTACATACTTTTTAGTTTAATGCATATTCATAAATAATTATGCATATTTAATTTTTTTTCAAATTAGTTTGCATGTTTTGGGAACTGCTTAGCTTAGCTTTTTTTGGATACGCTTCTTCAGAGTATTCATAGTTTTTTTTAATGGTTTTGTTGTTTCTCTTAGATTGTGGTTTTTGTAGACAGCAGGGGTTGATAGCTGAAATGTCAGTGGTAAAGTTTGTTTGTTTGTTAGATGTTATTTAGTTTAAGTAGGTAGTTTAAGCATTTTAACAGAACTATAATAGCTATTTTGTTACTACATCTAAGCTCAGCTAGCATTAGAAAGAAAGACATTAGTCATTATTATATAGTTATTTTTTACAGCAAGGCTACTTTTGTAAAAAAATTTAAAATCATGCACATAGTATTTATTGTAATATTTGCGAAAAGCCAACATTATGATATGTATTTATCACACAGGGAAAGACAGCTCAGCCTCAATGCCATCTTCCCCAACATGAAGGATGGGATCTGATTTGATCTGATCTGAAAGTGGGAATGAAATCTTCAGTGCACTGATTGCCCCAAACAGCCTTTAATGCTGGAGCTGCTGCTGTAGAAAATGTGAGAAAAAACAAATAAACAAGAAAAAAGAATAGAACCATGAAGGGCACATTTTAAGTGGTGTTTCTACTGGGTTTTTCTGGTCTTGCTCTGGATGGACAGTGCCTGTCACACCCTCATCCAAGGATTAAAGTAGAGCTGGTAGAGCCCACTGCAGGATGTAACCTGGGGAAAAAACTGTGTTCTTGGTATGCAAAACCAAATCACTGCCAGGTATTCCTTGGCAAAACTCTCAACTCAAAGGCAGCTCATTTTAGCAGGAGTTAATGAGGTGTTTGTGTACATATGAGAGTCACAATCAACACCTCGGGTGAGCTAAGGTCAGGCAGGGACCTTAGCAGGGAATTTCTCCTTCTTTGTGATGGTTTATCCAAGGGGAGAGTCTCTGTTTAAGTTCATTTTTCCTTATTTTCTCCAATTGTCCTCATACCCCAGTGCCACCTTCAGGGTTCCTCCTGCAAGAGATTGGCAGTCAGGGGATTGTTTTATCCTCTAAGGGATTTCTGAGGGGAGCAAAGCTGTAATGAACATGTTGTGAGATAAACTTTGATTTACTCTTTAGGAAATTTGAATAAATTCCTGCAGGCTGTTTTTTATTTAGATGAGTATTTATAGCCTGCATTTGATTATTCCAGCCCAACTCAGTTTTAAAGTCTTTATAATGTAAGGGATGAGTATTTTTAAAAAATTTTTTGCTCTGCATATTATGTCCTCAAGCCCATCTTTTGCCAAATGCTCCATTAGAGAAGTAGAATATATATATATTAACTCCTCAATATTTAATTTAGCTTGAGAAATATTTCTGCAAGCAAAAGAAGCCAATAAACCAGTCTTTTAGTTGCATTTCTTGGTTTCATGAATTCCAATTCTGTAAAATCCAGCCAGGTAAAATCTTGGCTCCTGGAAATTGATGGGAAAATTTCCTTGGAATTTTGTGCTCCAACACTGCAGAAGCTTCACCTGTTGGAAATGCAAAAATGCAAAATTTTTAAGCATAAGTGAGGCAGCAGATTCTTTCTCTTCTGAGTGTCCTTTTTTTTTTCTATTTTTTTTTAAACTGTTCTGTGCTAAATGGGAGTTTACCTTCAACATAGAAATTTTCACGTGATGAGTTAGACATTAGAGATGTTAGAGGTGAAATGTGGATTTCCAACTCACTGGAAATCCCTGGGGATCCCTGAAGAGCAGGAAAAACCTTAATGGAGTGGTTTTCATTCCCCAAATTAGTCCGACAGAGAAACAGGCTCCTGTGAAGGGAGGGAATTCAATGTTTTTGGGAAAAAACAATGTTTTTGATGTGTGGCTTTCTTTGGTGGTGCAAATGGTTTGTTCTTGAGGCAGAAATTCTGTTTTCCCAGCATAAACAGAATACTCTCTGGGAGTATCTTTTGGTATCACATATTTATACAAGGTTTAGGCTGTTTTCAATGAGAGGAAGAATTAAAGATCCAATTATCCTAACCCTTCTATAACTGTATTTTCTTCTGTTTTGAACTGATCCTTTCAGATCCTTCACCAGAAGTGCAGTTTATAGATAAGTATTCTTAAGGGGGCTTAGAAAGAATTCTTGAGAATTACTATTTTTCAAGAAGTTAGATTAAATAACATTTCACCTAAAGTTACATAACCCAAGCACAACTTCCTCTTCCTTTCTGAGTGAAATCTTTGCATAATGATTCACAACCAGAGCATTTCCCCTTTGCAAACACTTCAGATCTCAGGGCTGAACGCTGTGTTTGGCTTCTCCAGTGTTCCTCAGGCTGCAAGGATGCTGAAGGAGAAAATAAAGAGAATAAGAGGAGTTCATAACAAAGCCGTTGGAGAAGGGGTTGTTTTGTCACTGGGATATTCCAGCTGAGCAGATCTAACAGCACTTGGGCATCTTGAACTTGCTGAGAGGAAATGAAACCTCACTTGGTTTGCTAAATCTCCCTGAAAACCTCCAAGCCAGAGCCCTGCTTTCTAGCAAATGGAACACAAATGGAATATTTGCAGAAAAAACACCTTAAACCCACCCTGGTTTGGATTCAGAACAGCACAGAAATTAATCAGGATCACCTCTCCCATCAATGCCTCAGTGCAATTGAGTGTAAACATTTTGAAACTCTTTTAAGTGCATTATGGAGCTGCCAAATCTCTCATTCTGAGGGCATTTGCTGGTAGTGTTTCAGTAAAGTGGAACACTAATCAGCACCCTCATTTTAAAAATTAGTTGCCTGCACTTCCTGCATTTATTTTAAAAAATTAGCATCTTTATTTATCATTGATAGGAAATGACATTAACAGGCTGCCTAAGAAACCTGGTAAATTCTGGAGAAAGAAAGGCAATGCTTATTCTTTGTGCTTTTTCCATATCATGCACAGAATGAAAAAAAAATTTTAATTCCAAATGCCTGAAGCTTTATATAGTAAAAATGTAGGAGAAGGCAAAACTTTTGTTGCTTTTAAGGCAAGAGGCCTCTACAGCAAACTGGAGCGTGGGGATGCTCAGCAGTTAGTGATTTTACCTTCCCAGAGGGTGGGATGAGGATGGTTTTCCATCCCCAAGAACTCAGCACAGCCCAGAGGAACAATGCAGAGCATCCTGAACGTTTCACTTAAGAGAAATGAGTCAGTGAAGAAAAAGGTGCTGCTCCCAAGAGATATTGGGATTTAATGATGTTTTACCTCTTACCTATAACTTTTAAAAAGAGATCTTGTGATTAAATATCAACACATTTCTAAAAATGTTTCCAGTTTGCCAGATTCCCAAATTTAAGCTACCAATTCACCAAAGACAATTTTGAGTTTTGTATCACTCAGACACAAAAGAACTGTTCCAGATACCTTTTTTCCCACCAAAAAATCTCATTATCATAAGGATATAAATGTTTTAAAATGAATGATACCTGTGAATGAATTATACTGTGTACCTTATACTCTATGTTTCAGAATTAAAGTAATGAAGAACTGGTACACATTTCAAGGGATTTGAATCCCACCCTCAGAAAATACTGCCTGGGAAGTGAATCCAAAGCCTCTGGCCTCTTCCCTGTCTCCTGCTGTGCCAGGCTGAGTGAGGGAGCTTTGAGGATGAGAAGTGATAAGGCCAGAATCAAAGAGAATCTCAGGCTCAGGAGACTGAAATGGGAGTTTGGAAATCAAAGACACTTTTTAATGTCCTCAGAGCCTTGCACTGGGTTTGGCTGCTGTCCTTCCCACTCATCCCTGCTCTGTAAGCATTCCAGCCCCAGGGATCTTGGTGCCTTGAGGGGCTTACCTAAAACAGAGGCTGGGCAAGGTTAGGAGAATAAAAGCAGTTAGTTATTGAAGGCCTTAGGTGCATTCAGAGCACTCACAGCCCAGCCAGGGCTACACCCAGAATGGACAGCAGGTCAGGAGCTTTCCATACTTTTTAAGCTCTTTATAAGGTCATGAGTTTTCCATACTTTATAAGTTTTGTCTATTTGCATATCAGGGATTAATCCTCCAATTACAACTTCAGGAGATGAAGTCAGTTACTCCAAGTTTGCTCCCCAATTAATTCACTGCTGTTTACATATCTTGAGCTCTGAGACAGTGAGGTGTCCTTGGGTTTGGAGCTTCGAGAGGAATTGTTCTGTCGAAAAATGAGAGAACAGCAGCTTAGCACCCTGTGTGGAGCCTAGAGTTATACACTGCAGGATTACATATACATGGAAAATATAGAAGCTTAAATCCTAAGGCATCAATCTCAGTCAGCACTCTGCATGGGAGAAGTTTCTTTTGGATGAAGTTTATTTCTTTTCTAATGTATCACAGAATGGTTTGGGTTAAAAGGGACCTTAAAGCCCATCCAGTTCCACCCCTGCCATGGCAGGGACACCTTCCCCTGTCCCAGGTTGCTCCAAGCCCTGTCCAGCCTGGCCTTGGACACTCCAGGGATCTAGGGGCAGCCATGAAGAGCAGTGAGGGAGGAAAAGAATTCCCTCAGTCCGTCCCTGAAGGACCCTCAGCATGCTTTTCTCCAGCAGCTGACTTTCCACAGGAACATGCAACTGCTCTGGAAGGTCCTGTCCCATTTTCACTGGGTGCTCCTTGGCTGCCAGCAGCACCTCGGGAAATTAGCATTTCAATACCTGGAAAGTGATCCCAGCTATAGAGCTGGGCTCCAAAGGCAGCAATGAATAAACAAAACTCCGAGTATTTAGGTCCTTCTCCCCCCGAGTTTCCATTCCCCCAGTGAATATACTGCATTCAGCCCTCTGGAAGTAACATTAGCAGAAGGTAGGAGAGAGACTGCCTAGCAACCCACAGAAATCCCAAAGAGAGGTGGAAAGGAAGTGATTTTCATGTAATTATTCACTCCTACAAAAGCTGTTGTCAGGTAGACACTAGAAACATAGCTGTTTCATTCTTCCCCTAACCTACTTTGAATCTTTTGAGAATCACTAGCATTAAAGAGAGGGAGAAAGAGCTTAATTCAGCCATTTTCTGCCTGGCCGTTTAGGTGGTGTTTTCCTGCTCTAATGAAGGCTCTGCTTTCAGAAGCTGTGTTGTTTCCAAAGCCCTGGCTAGTAAACTTCACCAACAAACTCACTCCCGCATCCAAAATGCAACATTTTTGTCGCTGCCTCCCCACAATGCACAGCTCATATTTTGTTTGGGTTCAGTTCCCCATTTAATGGCATTTCCCACTGAGTCGAGAGAGATAATTTCTTTTTTTTTTTTATTCCCAAGAAGGCATTTGGGGACAGGAGGCAGGGGCTAAAAAACTTATTTTAGGTAACTGGTCGGTGCCAGCCTGCTTGGATCCAGTGGGTTTATTCCTTTATTTTTCTGCAGACAGCCCAGCTTTGCCCTCAGCCACAACTCCTTGGAGCTGAGGCTGCACGGAGATCACTGAGGGATATTTGAGTGCTGCTCTTGCCATCTGGATGAGCCTGGAGGAGCTGAGCTGCACTTGTCCAACATCACACCAAGCACTTTTACATCAGTGCCTGTCAGAGCCGCTGCCACTGCCAGCAGCCCCAGGCACATTTGCAGTGGATAGTCTGATTTACAGCCTTCTTTTTCCACATTCACACTTCTAGGATAGGTTCAATAAATGGAGAGAGGATAACAGGCATTGAAAGTTTCCTTTTAAAGGGGCATATTCACTGGGAAATAAATATATCAGATGTAAGGTGTATCATCACTGGAAGTGTATTTGTTGAGGCAGCGACATCCAGAGTCGTTTGTTGTGAAGAGCATCCTAAAAATCCTCAGAGCTTTAACCTGGGTCTGTAGCTAAAGCAATATTCTACTCAAAAAGGTTTCTTTTAAATTGTGTTATAATTGTTTAACTCACTGGGTGACCCAAGATTTTGGTACCAAGCAGAAACCATATTTTCACACTCAGCAAAAAGGTTTTCACTGGGACTAAGTAGTTTAAGCTTGTGAAATAACTTTTTTTTTGGTATGATTTCTAAACACAAAATGTCTTTTAAATTAACTCAGCTGAGAAGATTCGTAGGATTTTTAAAAAAAACCTAAATATATACCAACACTATCTTATAGTCAAATATGAAAAACTATGCAGGTCAAATAACTGTGTTGATTATGTGGGAAAATTGAAATAATGAAGTTTATTCTCCCCTGTTTGATTTTGCCTGCAGGACTGATAGGAATAAGATCTAATCAGTGTAGTGCTAGTGAGGAAACAGCAGGATGCATGCAAGGAATGGATTTATTCCCTTTGAACGTCTGCACCCTCCAAGTGTTTGGGTTGTTTTGCAAATAGAACAGAACCTTGACCTCTGGATTCTGTATTTTGGCAGCTGCACAGCCCAGACATTCAGCTGATTTCTCTGTTAGCTGCTATTGAAGAAAAAATTTCCCTTGATTGCAAAAGAGTGACTGGAGAGTAAATGCAAAGTGGCTAATTTTCTTTTTCCTGCCTTCACCCAGAGAGTTGGGCTGATGGCAGAGGATTGTGTTTTGAATTTGTGCAGCAGAATCTCAGGGTGCTGCATGTTCCTCCTCATGGCCTGGGCAGATGAGGTGCTTCAGCCTCTCCTGCCTTCCTTGAACAAAGCATTCTGTGGTGAAAGTGTCCCAAATAGCTCTGTCTGTGTGTGTATGTAGGTACAATGTGACTATAGAACATTTTTCATCTTGAGGAACGTGGGAAGTGTCATAAAAAGCAGCAATGTTGCCTATTTAGCACCCCATGCCCTCTCCTGCTGCCACACCAGGCCCAGCAGGTAAGGCTGGGATGGAGCTGAATGTTCTTCATCATGAGAAAGCTGGAAAAAAATCACTTTACTGGAGTAAGATCAGAGGTAAAATGCTCAATCCTCCACTGCTGCCTCTTGTAGCATTTTTCTTGGAAGATACATTTTTATATATACATAAAAATGGAACTTGTAGTAGAGGAATGTATGAAACTGCAATTTAGGGAGTGATTGTTTCCATTGCACATCACCCTGTGCTGTGAAGGAACTCTGAGAGCAGCAGAATTCTTACTTTCCTGGTGCCACCAAAAGCTCATCTTGGGGATAATATTGTCCTTTACTAGAGAGAGCTGGAATCTGAGACTGGGAAAAGGAGGGTTGTGACTAGAAAATACTAAAGCTCACACTGTGGGGAATTCAGCAAGGTCAGAACATCCTGGTGGGCTCTGTTTCTGGGGGGTGAAAGCAGAAATTCCCCAGAATTCCCAGAAATTCCCAGGAATTCCCTGGGATTGAGGTGGTTTTCAGTCCCAGCTCTTTCCAGTCAGGTGTTTCAACTTGAATGATCCACTTGGAGAAAAGAACTTCCCAGGAGATGAAGGGAGATGGTGAAATTGCGACTTTGCCTTCTTCCCAAAGCAATTAGAAATAGCTTTTCTTTTTTTTTTTTTTCTTTTTTTTTCTTTTTTTTTTAGCATTTCTTTTGGCCTTTCCTATCGTTTCTGTCAGGAATTCCCAGCCCTGTTGTGAGCTGCTCCAGCAGTGCTTGGAGCTGCACTTGGCACTCCCTGGAGCACCCCAACCTCACTGCAGAGCAGAGGAAGGAAACCTCTGTTAGAGAGACGTCTGGAAGGTACTTTTGGAATGGTTTGATTCTCCAAAAGCTTCTCTTAGTGCTCCTAATTAAACAAGTTGTTAATTGCCCCATGTGTAACAGGGTTACACTTTAAATGCAGGTGCTCCCTCCAGATCAAGACCTCACATTTTGGTGGTTTCTAAACCTATTGGGCAGCAGGTTGTTTTATTCAGGCATTTGTGATAAAATTCTGCATCTATTCGATGCCCTAACCTTGAAATTTCATTTATTATCTCCCAACAGCAAGGCTTTATTTTTAAAATTCTCATTTGAAACCGAAGGCAAACTGCTTTTTAAAAGACAAACACTGCTGAGCTTCATCAAAAAGTGATGAATAATTTAAATTAAAAGAAAACCTGAAGTGATTGCTCATTCTCTGATAACAAAATGGGGAATAAATGACTGTCAACATTTGGAACATCATGTTTTAAAGAGCAAGCACAGCCTCTAACTGTCCTGTGAGCTCTCCCATATTGCCAGGCAGTGCTTCATGAAGGGATTGTCATGAACCACTCTGGAGTTAAAGATGCTTTGAGATTTTGTGGTCAATCTTGCTGTTAAGAATGAAGCGAAAAAACAAAAAAGTGGATACACCCCTGGGGTGTAAAATGAACCTTCTCAGGTGAAAACAGAAGATTTAAAAAAAAAAAAAAAAAAAAGAAAAAAAAAGAATCCTATATATCTTTTTGGAGGATCAGACTGACAATAGCTGCCTGATTTTCCCATGTTCCCCAGCCATGGGACAATTGTACACCTTTGGGTTATTCAGCTGTTTGCCATGACTCCAAGAGCTGCAGGAAGGGCCAGGTAAAGGCTGTGTGTCCTGGGAGATGCTTCCTGCATTCCAGGCAGGATTTCATCACAGCTGCATTGAACAAAATATAAAAAGTTGGAGTAAACCCTGGAATTCAGAGATATCCCTCCAGGTGAGCACCACGAGGTTTTATTCCATGCATTATGGAAATAATCAACATCAACACAGAACAGGTTTTCCCTGAGGTCTCTGCTTTGCTCAGGCACAGCCCCAGCTGAGCTCAGCTCAGGACAGTTATGCAATATTTGGTTTTATCCCTCTCACTCCTTGCCTGGCCCTGTAAATTCACTGCACAGGGCTTGATCGTCACAAAAAATGGCTCAGCCTTGCACAGGGATTTATTTCTGCCCTGGCCACGTGCTTCAGAAACCTCAGTTATTTTATTATTTTATTTTATTTTATTTTATTTTATTTTATTTTATTTTATTTTATTTTATTTTATTTTATTTTATTTTATTTTATTTTCAGTGTATGGCACGACCCCATCTTACCCACAGACATTTCTATTGAGACTAAAACAAGGGGCTGTCATTCTTTTTGGGATTTTCAATTTGAAGTTGGTTTGTTAAACTGTGGGGTTTTTTAGCTCTTCAAGAAGTGACTTTAATTCACTTTATCTGCAACAGTGAGTGCTCAGTAATTCTGTCCTTTGCTTTGGACACCCATTAGAGAATAGCCAAGCTCAGGAACATGTGAGAAAAGGTTGCTCCAAGTGATTTATGGCCATAACATTCCATAGAAACTTTACAGCAGGGCCGTGAAAAGGATCTAATTCTCCAGAGCAGGGTTCTGTTGTCTGCACTACAGCACATCCCCTCCTTTCTTCCTCCTCCTGCTTTCACTGCATGAGCTACAATCAGGGCAACAAAGGAGGGCAGGGATCCTCCAGACAGCAGCATCCTGTGTTTGTCAGCTCCATTCATCTCCCTGGGCAGGGAAAATACCCCTGGAAATGGAGATTGTGTCCCAGACCTGCCCCAAGAAGGCCAAGTTAAGGTTACCCAGGCAGGCTGAGTATGGGATATTCAGCACTGGGCCTGGCAGGGCCAGAGTGGCTGGAAGGGGTGAGAAACATAACATAGCACAGTCAATATAAAGGTTCTGTCCTTTGGCATTGGGATTTTTCAAATATTAGGGTCAGTTATCAAAGGTTTTGTGCTGCAATTTGAATCTTGTTTTGGCACGGAAACCTTTTATATGAGACGAAACAAGCTAACAAAGAGTTCCATCTTTGAAAGCAGGAGCTGATAGAAACCATAAAACATTTTCAATCCCCAGCTGGAGCTGATGGAAACCACAAAACATTGTCAATCCCCAAATTTGTGAATTTTAAATTGGATTAATTATCACTGACCAAAGACTTTTCAAGGTCCAAAGTTCATAAAGCAAGAGTGTTCCCTGCTCCAGGTCCTTTCCTCAGGACTTTACTGATGCCAGAAAAGTGCTGAGCTGTGTCACCTTGCAGACAAATGTCCTCTTTAGTCCCAGCTGCTGCCCAGGTTAGCTGGCAGTGTCCTGTGTGTCCCTGTGTGTCCTGTGTGTCACTACCCTTCAGGTGTCATTGTTCTGCAGAGCTCTGCTGTGCTCCTGCCATGGAAAAGGGAACAACTTCTGCTCCAAGGCAGACTCAGTGCTCTCAGGAATAACCCCAGATGGTTTGGTGGCTGTGGGCTGGGGTGGCATCTCGGTGGCACCTGGGTGGCACCTGGATTTGGGGGTGGTGTCCACAAGGGCTCACCTGTGCCCATTGCCAGCTGGGATGAGAACAACTTCCCCCGAGGTGCACTTTGGGGTTGACTATGCCAGGGTGACACAGACCAATGGACAATTTGGGCACCTCACCAGGTTCTCCAGCCATGAACTGAGCTCTGCAGTCTGGGGCTGAAGGTTGGATTCTCCCTGGCTGTTGGGGCAAGGAGGTGGAGAATGGCCTGAAATGTCACCTGCATGGCTTTAAAGCGTTGGCATGTCTGGGAGAAATACACCAGACTTAGTCCAGCTCTTGTGTTTTTTCAGCTACAGAAAATCTACCTGTGGTTTCTAAATTTATGTCCCTTTTTACCACTTCGTTGATCACTTTTTTGCCAGTTTAGCAACCTGAAATTGGAATATTAATGGTGATCATAAATTAAATGTCACTGGTGTCCTGAGTGTAAAACCCAATAGAAATGATGCTGATTCTATTATTCCATTCAGTAAAGAAAATTCTGTTATTCCACTCAGTAAAGAAAATTGCTTCCCCCTTCCTGTTTAAACACCAGCTGTAGGTTCTGATGGGATTTCTAGACTGATGTCATGTAGTGCAACAAAAACAAAGGGCTCTTGAATCCTTGACAGAGCATGTGAATGTTTCCCTGCAGAAGATGTTTCTTATAAAGTGTTTGCCACTTCTTGGGCTGAATCACTGTGGGATGTCACAGCTTTTGTTTTCTTTGAAATCAGACTATTTATGGCCAGAATTGGATCTGCTTTTCTCTCTGGGACCTCCAGAAGGATGTGGTCTCTGCTCCAGCAGCTCTGGAGCTTCTCCCTCCCACCACAGCTCTGCTCTGCCCCATTTGCAGCAGGGCTGGCATTCCAAGGGCTAACCAGACCTGTGGGAGCTGATAAAAACCCTAAAACATTTTCATTCCCCAAGTAGGAGCTGATAGAAACCATAAAACATGTTCAAGCCCCAAGTTTGTGAGTGCTAGATTGGATTAATTATCAGGAGGGGCTGCTGCTCCTCAGTGCTGTGGAAGGGCAGGAAGGGAAGGATCCATGTGCTGATCCAGTTTCCCAGCTTTTTTCTGGCCCCCAGAAGATGGTGCATTTTCAGCTGACCCATGCTCCTTACAGCTTTTTGGGAGCTTCCAGTCTTGTTAAAGAGCCTGTCTGTCAAAAGCCTCTCCCTGTGCAGTTTTTCCCCAGTGCTGGTGAAGCTCTGGGATGTAACCAGCTGTGTCTTATTCAGGGTGACAGCAATGAAACCCTTTAAGCCACTGATGTAAATCAAATGTGATCTTAATGTTATTTCTAAACAGAAACACTCAACAGCTCCACAGAGCAAGGTCTCACTTGATCACATGTAAAACAAACACATCCCCTTTGTGTGTTTTCGAGGCTTTGATGGCTGTTATTAGTTCTGAAATCATTCCCTGTGTTCCCTTTTCCCTGTGTTTTCTGTTTCCTCTCTCAAACCTGGGCAGGGAATGGCTGCACAGCCACTGCCTCTGGTTAGCAGTCAGGCCTGATGCTTTGGTTGCTCTGCTTTAGAGAAGATCTTGGGGAGATCATTATCCCAGGAAAACAGGATTTTATTGGGTTGGAAATAATAATGCAGCCAGGAGGGTGTGGGTGCTTCACACCACTCTTATGGAAAAAGCAGGAGTTTTAGGGGTGCCTTCAGCTGGGGAACACACCCAGACTGGGCAAGGGAAAGCAATTGCTTTGTTGCAGTGTTTTTACAGTGAAATAAAGCTGCTCATTAATGTTCAGAGGTTGCTCTGAGGAGAAGAATCTCACTGTATCAACTCATGCTTCCTGGTTGTTTTCTCTGATTTCAAACTGTTTGCATCACTTTGGGATAGAAATGTTACCACAGTGACATTACAAAGCTACTGACTCGTTAAGCTCCACAGAACTTTTACTTGTGAATTGTACAGTGAGCAGAACCATGGCTTTGTGCCTTTGGATCCATTAAATATTGCTAAAAGCATCCTTTTCCTGGATAAGCTATCCCTTCTGTTTCCCCAGCTGAATTTATGTGTTGTCTAGGAATGGCAGATTTTGTCTTTTGAGTATTTATTCACACTATTGTGGTTTTAAATTTGAATAAAAAACTATCCAACAGAAGTGAGGTAAATGCAGGTGATTCTGTTCAGGCTGCAATTACTAACACCATACAGTGCTAATAAAGCCATTAAAGAATTTAAAGGGTGAGGTTCATCTCCAGGAATTCTGTCTCCCTTTCTGCTTTAGGCTGAGCCTGTAAGCACCAGCTGAGCTACTCCTTATTTACACCCTTAGGATGGGGAGGGGAATTTCACTCACAGCATTTTGGTTTTTTTAGGGTTGTGATTTGTAAAAGGTTTGCCAGACTCTGCCTGTGCAAGTTTACAGCCAACATTTGCACGAGGGTGATTTCTCCTTGCTGTTTTTTGAGCATTTCTCCTCCTGTTCTGTCTCCAGGTGTGGGTGGATGCTGGCACTCAGATATTCTTCTCTTATGCCATCTGCTTGGGGTGCCTGACAGCCCTGGGGAGCTACAACAACTACAACAACAACTGCTACAGGTAACACCTTCCCCACTGGGGCTCTGCTTTGGGGTGAAATCAGCAGGGCTGGAAGTGTCACACCCTGAATTTCACTCGGAATCACTTCCCCTCCCTGTGAATAACCATAAGCACATGCAGTGTTTTTGTAGGGCAGAGATCTGTAATGTTTCTTGTAGCTGCTCCACAGAGCTCTGCTCCAAAATGTGGTGTTTCCATCCCTTTTGGCCATATCTGACCCTTGCACAACCCCTCAGTAGGCACAGGGATTCACATCGCATGGAAAAATTCATTTTTCCTGCATTTCAGACAGGTGTCATTGCATGTGTGTGCATTATTTAAGCTATCAGAAATGGTCATTAAAACTCATCTCGGTTTGGTCCACACTCTGAATGTCACCTTTCCCCATTTTTGGGGAAATTTGCAGGTTTCTTCCCAGAGCACAAAAGGATTTCATGGTTTATCTCTGTATTCTCAAGGAAGGAATTGCTAATGATGCCAGGAGGTTTTAACCTCTCCTGAATCAATGCCCAAAGGACATGACTTGCACCAAATCCCCATTCCATCTTACTGCCGTGGGCAGCCAGATGAGCACTGCTTTTTTCTTCTGGCATCAGTAATTACTGAGTTTGTTTTCCTACAATTCCTACAGTTTGGTTGTAGTGACTCCATTATGGTCTCCAGACAGAGACATAAAATTTCATTTTCCTGTAAAGAAAATTACACAATCCAAAAGTGAAGGAACCCCAAATATACCACCCCCAAACCTTCAACAATTATTTAAATTCTAAATGACAGTTTTACTTGGAGAGTTCAGGAGACAGTTTTAGGAAATGCCTCCTTTGTTCCATGTCCTAACAAGACAAAATGTTCTGCTGCAGGAAGTGGTGTGAGTCCCCTACAACCTTCAGAGCTGCTAATGAACTTTTCCCTAATTAGCTTATATTTCCCTAACTATTATTATAATTCCCTTTATATTTCCCTAATTAGCTTTTCCCTCATACAAGTGATGCTTTAGCAAAGGCACCACGCCTTTCCTCTCTGATTCAATTTTATTTCTATTTCTCTCCCCTTTCTTCCCAACTACAAACTGCCCCCACCTCAAGGGCTGCAGGAATCTTTTCCTGAGGCTCTGTAACCCCTGCAAAAGCAGGAATTTGGATGTGTGTGCTTATGTAATTTTCCTTCCTTCCCTCTCACCCCAGAGCTGGGAGCACTCTGCTCCCAAGCTGCCCAGCAAGATGCTGCAGCAGAGCACCTTGCAGTGCATCCAGGCTCCACAATTCCACTCACAAAATGTTTCCCAAATTTCCCAGGAAATGGAAGTTGATGTGTCCTGACTTGTGGCTCTTGAGGAGGCTGAGGGAAGCAATAGGGCAGCAGGGAAGTGCAAAATAGGCTGAGCTGAGCAGGGCGAGACATGGACAGAGCTGGGATGTGAAAAGCACAGTTTTGTATTCTAACCAGTAGTTTAAAAAAATCAAACCAAGCTGTGGGTTTGCCTCCTGCAATCCCCACGGTCTGACTGGAACATTGACTTTTTCTGCTCTGTTTTACTGATTGTTTTTCCTAAGGGAAAGCTGCAGTGGGAAATAATCACAAGAGGTATTTTAGTGGGAAATGGGAAAATCTCAACTGCATGTGGGTCTTACAAATTTAAGTTTTAAACCTGATTTAATTCATTAACATTGTGAACTAACTGCAAAAGTCACTTCACATCTTTGAATAGGAAATTTGGGTTTTATTGTCCTTACTCATCTTTTCCTGAAAGACACAAATCCAGCTGCTCCCTGGCTGTCCCACAGTTTGTATCCAAATGGAAGCACTGGCAGTGCCAGGAACAGGAAGGAATAAAGAACTGATGATTCCTTTATATTTTATCAAGCTCAGAATTCCAAATCCATTCCCAGGTGCAAGTCCAGGGTCAGCTCCCCTGTTCCCATTGTGGAGCAGGGGACAAAGGAGGGATTTCACATATGGACAAAACTTTTAAGACCTGAAGTTTTATCCCAGTCTAAGAGAAAACGAGAAATTTTTAATAGGGAGTTGGTCTTGAGGAGATCCATAAAGGTGAGGAAGGAACTGGAGGGGTGCCAAGGGCTCTGTGGGTTCTCCCAGAAGCTCCTTAAGGAAGGATGAATTTTCAGAACTGTCCTGCCTGTCATGCAGGGAGAAGAGAAGTGATGCACATCTTGAATTATTCAGGTGATTGGCAGGAATTTAATTTGGAAGAATGTGAAGTTTTCATAAAAATTTGAAGTTTTCCTTTCACTTGAAATCAGTCTGGGCTTCAGTCAGGCTCTGATGTCCTCCTGCCAAGGGTGCACATGAAAAATTCATGTTGTCCTTCCAATGGCTCTTGAGCAGTTGTGTTTTAAAACTCATTGGTTTCACAATCAATGGATCCAGATCCACCTTCTGGTTTTTCTACCCATAGCAGAGAAAAAAAGACCACAGGTTACACACATCTGCCTCTGGGGGAAAAACCAGGAGTTGAGGGGTTGGTAGGACTCCTGCAAACAGCATTCCTCAGAAGGAAATACTTTCTTGTTCAGGCTGCATTTGAAGGCTGGGAGTTATCTCAAGCAAATCTTATCTGAAGCAAACAGGCTGTGCCCAGCACAGGCAGCATCTGGCTGCATCCCCAAAGCAGATCTCTCTTTTCTCCCCAGAGGATTCTGAAATTCATCTTCCTGGCCTCTCTTATCAACAGGGCTTCATCACACTCGGTTTCAATTTCTCAGTGTTGAACTCAGCAGCTGCTGAGGTGAGAGAGGTGGGCTGAGGGTCTCTCCAGAGTCACTTCAGAGCTGAAATGCACTGAGCAGGTCAGAGAGGTGCTGCTGCACTGTTCTATTTCTCTGCAGAGCACAAAGGGCTCTGTGCTCCTCACTCCTTGCTTTTGGATTGCCATTTGCTGTAAAACATCCAGAGTGTTGAACTGGCCTGGCTAGGCATAAATGCAGCAAGAAATTCCATCTGAAAAGTAAATAAATAAAGTTACAATTCTATTTTCAGCAAGTATTTCCGTGCAAATGAGCAGTGCTAGAGAGAGTTCAGGCGTGAAAGAAGTGTGAACATCACTGCACTTGTCCATGTCTGAGTCTTCATTACAAATGGGAATATTCACTCTTTTTCATTGCTGGGCAAATGCTGACCATTGGTAGCTGATGTGCCACAGAGATTATGTTTACTCTGAAATGGTTGGGAAAAAAATCCTTCCCAAAACAGCAGTTCAAATGACCAGTAGCTGAGGTGATGAGGGAGCCAAAGCCTCCTGTGGCCCAGGGGCTGAGCTGATGCCTGGCTGTGCAGCTCAGGGATGCCAGGCTGCCCTGCCAGGGGAATGTGTGTGCCTGGTGCTCAGGTGAGTGCCAGAGGTGCCAGCAGAGCTCTGGGCACAGGTGGGAGGCACTGCAGGGCTTGTCAGCGAAGGTGTGGAACTGCTCACCTCCCTTTCACCTCCATGAACTGGTGAAGTCACAGGGTAAAAATACCAAATGAGACTAACAGCAAAACAGAGATTAGCAGAGAAGTTTTGCAGGAATATATGCCTCTATATAGGACTTTAATATAGGACTTTAAAGCAGGAATTGTTTCTGATTCTCAACACCAAATCTGTGATGAAGATGTGAACCATGACTGAGTTATTGAAACTGTGGATTCAGAACCTGCTGGATTTTACAGATTCCTTTCTTCTCATGAGAACTTGCACAAAGATTTGCTTCAGAGCCACAGTGGGATGGGGATAAATCAGGCTGAGGGACAGGCTTGAGGCAGCTGCAGGCTGGCCTTGTGTTTCAGTGGGTTAGAACCCTCCTTTGCTCTCAGCCAGCTGGGTTGGATCATGACTGTCTCAAGCACAAGGCTGTCTCTTGTGGCAAACAGTCCTCCAGGAGTGACTGTCAGATAAATCACTGCTGCCCCATCATCTGTCACCCCGCAGAGCTGAGAGCAGCATGAACAACGAGATTGCCCAGGGCTCTGGGGGAAATCACCTTTCTGAGACAGGATCTTCACTTGCCTCACAGTGATTTAGCATTGTGATGTTGCCAGGCTGGGCAAAGAAATCCTTCTTCACCTTGGCCTTGTCCTTGTCATGGTTTGAAGTGTGGGATGTGTTTGTCTGAGGGATCACTGGCTCTGCACTGCCTTTGCCTCTTGCTAGACACTTCCTAGATTATGTACAGTGATTTCATTCCCACAGCCTCGTTAATGTCTCTATAAACCAAACTGGAGCTAGATTTTGCATGGATATATTTTGCCAGTATTCTGTACCTGGGATGGAAGGAGCTAGATCTGAGCACAAGATTTTTTTTTTCCCCAGGAAACAAATCATACCATTTTTATAGAGTTTATAAATGAGTTCATACCCTCTGGAATATATTATTACAATTATTGTGGAGAAATTGTTCTTAGCACCATTCTTACAGTAGCCTTACATGGTTTTGAAATATTTTATTGGAAAGCAGCAAGTGATTTGTGCCAAGTTTACAATTCCAGCAGTTAAAACACAAGCAAGAGTATTTTGATGGTGTCCTCCTTCACGTGCTTGTTCCTGGTTGCTCTCAGGAATAATTTGAGTTGGGAATTTACTGCTAATGATCAATTTGCTGTCCATTCCTGCAGCCCAGGGTTCTGCCAATCCTCTGGCTCAGTGGATGAAAGAAAGCCCAGCTCTGGAGATCAACTGCAGTGTTTTTTATTTATATTTTCAGAGACTGCATCATGCTCTGCTGCTTGAACAGTGGCACAAGCTTTGTTGCTGGTTTTGCTATCTTTTCAGTTCTTGGATTTATGGCTTATGAACAAGGCGTGCCCATTGCAGAAGTTGCAGAATCAGGTAAGTTCCAAAAGCACTTTTGGGAGTTAACAGAAAATGATCAGAATTCTAAAATAATTAGAATTACAAAATTAACAGAAGTATCCTGAGGTTGTGGTCAGAGTTCTTGGTCTGTGCTGTAGCCTGTGGGTGAAATGACTCAAAACTGCTGCAGGAAGAGTTCTTAACTGCTTTTGTGCCATACATTTGTGTGGGAAAAATATGAATGTTGCTTTGCATTGAACCAAATTCATCCAGTCAAAGAGCTGCACAAACTTACTCCAGCTGAGTATGCAGAATGTTGTTTAGCAGAGATAATCTCAGTTGTGAGTTATTCCTCATCTGCATTCCTCCTTCTTTCAATGAGGCAGACTGAAATCCACTGGTATTCATTCCTTCTGGGAAAAAAATAGAATAGTAAAGAAAGAAAAGCTGTAGCTGTTAAAATGAGAAAGCAGAAGGGCACACAGGCCTAAATGTGTGAAATTAACCATCCACAAGGACCACTTGGAGCTGGGCATCCAGTGGGAGTTCCTCCACACCTTTGTGGCTGTAGCATCCTTGAGAAGAAGAAAAAGAACAGGAGGCTGCCCAGAAGGAAAATCAGAGTAATGCTGAGCTGCTGAGGAAGAGAAATGACTCTCATGAAGTCAGTCCCAGAAAAACTGCAAAACAAGCAGAGCTTCACTGATGTCTCATGGAAAATATTTCTCTTTTCCCAAAGCCCTCAATACAATTGGCTTATACTTAATTATAGGAAATGACAGGAGCTTGTAAATAGTGCATTAAATGGAGCAGCAGCAGTGTGTGACAGGTTTCACTGAAGATACTGCAGCAGGAGCACAGTTTCCTTTATTGGCTGGGATGGTGCCTTTGTTGCCTGCTTTGAAAGCTGGATGGCTTCATAAAAAGCAGCTGAAAATGGGCATAAATAAATAAAGCCAGAAAAACATGAGCAAGGTGAGAAAGTATCTTAGCAGATCTGAGAAGTTATCAGTGCTGTTACAAAAATGTTCTGTTTTGAGGATTTCTGTAAATATGTAGCCAATGAATTACGTCACACAGCAGCTCTGAGGGAACTGAACTGCAGCTCCAGTTCCCACACAAGTACAAACTTCTCCTTCCTTTATTCCTTTCCAGGACCAGGACTTGCATTCATTGCTTACCCTAAAGCTGTCACCATGATGCCTCTGTCTCCTCTGTGGGCAGCTCTGTTCTTCATGATGCTCATATTCCTGGGGTTGGACAGCCAGGTATGGAATAAAACCTATTTCAGTGCTTTGTCAGCCTTCCCAGCATGTGGAAATCACAGCTAAACAGCATCAGCCTGAGGGAAGACTGAACCTCAACTGAATGCTTTTCCCAAGAGCTTCCATTCAAGTCCCTATTTTAAATCTTAGAGATGCTGGAGATTCCTTTATGATTTACTGCAAAGGCTGGTTCTGCCTAACTCCAGCTTGCATTATTAACATGGAAATCAGTCTGAACTTCAACAAGGCTGATTAAAATTAAAATTCATGGTTCAGTGAAATACCAGCATGTCTTTGCCCGTTTCTAAAGCACTCCACAATGAATTTTGAAGCTGAATATCAGATAGTGATAATGTAATTTTCTATGGTGTATTTTTACTGCAAGACACCATAGCAAGGACTGTGTAGTCATATCC
Organism: Lichenostomus cassidix; assembly: GCF_008360975.1. NCBI lineage: Eukaryota > Metazoa > Chordata > Aves > Passeriformes > Meliphagidae > Lichenostomus > Lichenostomus cassidix. Next base: position 17,552,858 of record NC_139493.1, read on the forward strand.
TGCAGCAAAGGGGCAGCACAGAAGTTGTTGTCACTGTGTGACTGCAAAAATCACAAAAGCTGTTTGAATAAAATGTGAAGTGGCTGGGATTTTAACATGCAGCTCAGCTCTTGGCATGATTGGGTTCAGAAATTTATGATTCTGTGCTGGGAATAAAGCTCAGCGGTGCTTGTTCTGCATGACATTTCCAATCATTAAACCTAATGTTTTAATAACTGCTCTTTTCCATCATCTAACAGGTTTTTAAAAGTTTGTTTTTTTTTTTTAAGTGAGCAATTTCTAGATTTTGCTCTTGACTATCCCCATGTCTATTTTGGGGCATTAATTTGGGGTCTTTTGTAGCAACCTTGCTCCAGAGCCCTGAGTCAGAAGCTCAGGCCTTTTGCTTTGTCTAAAGACACGAAATGTGCTCCTGCTCCCCTTCCTTACAAGTACCTGGCTTGGGCACTCAGCAGCTCTGGGGAACTTCTCTTTCCTGGTAAATGGAGAGAGCTTCCCCCAGATCCTGGCAGGTTGGAAGGTGCATGGTGAAAGTGGAGTGACATGATCCCATGAAGGGCTTGAACATTATTTAATTCCCATTAAAGCCACATTTTAGACATTTAATTTTAACTTAATCCACTTGCTACAAGGAAAATGCACCCTGAGATAATATTAGAGAATTCACCTGTTTGAAATTGGTGGAAATCCGTCACTTTGGACTTTTTCATTCTGAGATGCTCCTCTCAGTTTGACCTTCTCCATATGGAGTGTCCCCAGAGACCATGCACTCTCTCTGATGAAAACATAGGAGGATATTTGAAATACTTGGTGGCAAATCCCAGCCCCAGCAGCAGAGCAGACCCTCAGTGGCATTTCCCTGTGCTTGGTTGCAGTTTGTGTGCGTGGAGAGCATTGTGACAGCCGTGGTGGACATGTACCCCAAGGTGTTCCGCCGGGGCTACCGGAGGGAGCTGCTCATCCTCGGCCTCTCCGTCGTCTCCTACTTCCTGGGCCTCATCATGCTGACTGAGGTGAGAGCTGCTCCTGCTCAGGGAAACAAAGAACAGGCTGGGAGCTTTGCCACAGACACATTTCCTAGTCAGGAATATTGCAGCAAAATACTGGAGAGCCTGTTCTGGGCTCCTGTGGAACAGCTGAGAAGTGTGCTGGTTTTTTCAGCTCACCTTAGGAAATGTTTTAATCAAAAATGCACAGTGTAGCCGTGAAGGAAATTCTACCTGCTTTGCACCAGCCAAGCAGACACACTGCTCATGGTTTCTGCTTGCTTACTCTGGGCATAAATCAACCATGTTTTGGGTGAAGAGATCAGTTAAGAGGATGAAATAAAGTGAAAACAGAAAATTAAAACATCTTTTTCCAATTCCGACATTGGTTTTTCTATCATCAGGCCAGGTCAATCAGTGCAGCCAATCTCTGAGCAGAGACTTTATTTTCCAAACAAAGCAGGGTGTTTGCTTTGGGATGTTCTAACCCAAAAATTCCCAGGGTCTCCCTCTATCCCATGATGGATGGAAGGATGGAAGGATGGAAGGATGGAAGGATGGAAGGAAGGAAGGAAGGAAGGAAGGAAGGAAGGAAGGAAGGAAGGAAGGAAGGAAGGAAGGAAGGAAGGAAGGAAGGAAGGATGGATGGATGGATGGATGGATTTCCTCTCAGGAAAGGAGCTGATGCCTTAAAGATCCAGAAATAAAACACTTTAGAAGCCATATTAATATAGGAGGTAATATAAAGCTGATCTTTAATTGGAGGCCTCAGGGGCAGATATGGAAAAATACCCACCCCACATAGGGTGAATAAAGCTAAGAGAATAAATGAACTAATCAGAATATGTTTGGTTTATAAATACTCCGAAGGAAAGGAAAACTAAAGATGTAGGGGAAAGTGGAGAGTAATGAAATGAAATGTTAATATTTTAGTGACACCAGTCAAATCTCCCTCTCTGATAAAAGATACAATGCTCTATATGAAGTGAGGCAATCAAACAGAAGTTTTATATACCTATATACTTTATATTTACCTGTAATCATTCTTACTCTCAGTGAGATAAATCACCTCTGCTATGTAAAATGGGAAAACTTGGAAAAACCTTTCCACAGTGCAGATGTGGAGCAGAGCACCGAGAGATGTATGATGGAGATAGACTGAAAGGAATATAAACATGAGGAGTGAAGGGGATATTCCTCCCAGCTGGCAGGAATATCCTTGCAGGAGTTTTGTTATCCTTACATTGTATTGTTTTAGTTTCCTAAATTTGCATTTTGTTCAGGTGTTGGCTGAGCCTCACCATGAGAACTTTGCAGTAGGGATTTGGTTTTCATATTTTTCGGGTTCTCTTCCATCTGCAGAAAATCAAGGTGCAATAGGTGACACTGCTCCCCAAAAAGCATTGCATTCCAACTGAGGAGCTCATCTCAGTTGGAGCTTATCTCAGAAGGAAATATTCCTTCTATTTCCTTCCTTAGAATTCCTTTCCATTGAAATGCTCTTTTGTGAACTCCTCCTTCTCATTTTCTCAATATTAAATGCATATATGATAAAAGATTGAGTATCTCACATAGAAAATAGTGTAATGTTATTAATATCATTTTAATAGTCAGGTTAACCATCATGTAATTGATTGGATGATTCTTCTTTGTTTTTCTTTGTGTCAAATAATAAAGGCTTGTTTCAGTCATGTGGCTTAAAGGCTGTGAGCTGCACTCACACTTTAGAGGTCACTTCACTCATTTCACAGTCCCTACACTGACAGAGAGGGATTCTAGTGGCTGCAGATTTTGCCTCCTTCCCCCACATTTGAACTAATCATTTTACATATGAATAGCACAGACACAGAACCAAGATCTGGAGGTCAGAAGCACCTGGGAATATCTGCAGCTTGATGTGATGACACATGGAGGTAAAAGCAGGGAGGGGGGAAAGCATTTTAAAAAAAAATCAAATTTACTGCACTCCAGATTTACCACCCTAAAGCAAATGCAGAGTATAAAACCCCCTAGAAATTAATATTCTTTGTTCAAGAAGGAACCAACTTGAGTAGGAAGCTTGCCAGGGACCCAACAGATTGGGTGTGTAATTAAAAGAGATTTGCTATGAAATATTCCTGCTGGTGCCAACCCAACATTTTTTCCCTGTCGTGTTTTTGCCTTCCAGGGTGGCATGTATGTCTTCCAGCTCTTTGACTCCTATGCAGCCAGTGGGATGTGCCTTCTCTTCGTTGCCATATTTGAATGTGTCTGCATAGGCTGGGTGTATGGTGAGTGCCTGGAAAGGGCTCTGCTCTTCTTATCCAGGTTTTCTATTTGCATCAAATCAGAGTGAAAGCCTTGTACCCTTATAGAGGGGAACCTTCCATGGTCCCATGCCCCTCCATAAGCCAGAAATGTCTTTTTTCCTACCAAGATGCACACACAGGGTGGATAATTTCACTTTGTCGAACCACATACAAGCTGCACACACACATGCCCAGCTCTCCTTGGGTTCACACGTGAGCTTGTAGCATTTAAATATATTTACTTATAAAATATAAACTCTTTAACTGGGTTTGTTTATACCCTGATTCTACAGCTAAGTGAATAAATAAACTCAGGAGGATATATTAGGTTTATACATGCTTTGAAGGAAGGGAAAACTAAAGATGTGGAAGAAAGTGGAGAGTGGAACTAAATGAAATGTTAATATTTTAGTGACAGCTTGTGGCACACTAATCAATCTCCCTCTCTGATAAGAGAGATGATGATCTGTATGAAGTGAATGCTGGTGAACAGAAGTTTTTATAGCACCACAAATTTTATATCAACCCCTGCCACAAGCACAGGGCAGATGGCAGGGAAGTGTTTTCCAGGGAAAGAGGCAGCAGCTTCAGCCTTCCCAGCTCTTCCTGACCTGGCCAAGCCCTTCCATGTGCACTTTACATCTGCATTTCCTTTGTTTTTGGGCAGGCAGCAATCGCTTCTATGAGAACATTGAGGACATGATTGGGTACAAACCTGTGTCGTTGATTAAATGGTGCTGGATGGTCCTAACTCCAGGTATTTGTGCAGTAAGTACAAAATGTCCAAATCACTTGCTTTACACGTGAAGAGGGCTCTCTGTACATGCTTTTGACAATTTTGCTGTTCCAAATAGTTTAGAAAAATGCCATTGATTTGTGGCATGTATTGAAAGAAAACACACTGTGTAGGATCTGTAAAAATTGTTAAATATTCTGTGAAAAATCTTACAGTGTACAGTCATATGAAAAAAAATAATGCCAGGGCCCTAAATGACCATCTGCCAGTAAAAAGATGTGTTTTTCCCTACAGTTAGTACACCTCGTGTACCACACAGCTGGAGCTCCTCCAGGCTTGTGCTGGCTCCCTTGCTGCTCCAGCCTTTCTCCTCTCCCTTTGGGGGAGTGGATGTTTTTCAAAGGAGACAGGACATTTTTGTTTTCAAAAGCAGTAGGAGAGGCCCAAAAGCCATCCCATGGGCATGAAGGAGGGGAAGACAGCTGGTGCCAGCTCTGGAGATCTGGGGCAGTGTCACAGGGACAGAGGTCCAAAAGCAGCAGGATCTGATTGCCCTTGGATGGAGCCAGGGGTGCTGAGGGTTAAACACCAACACCACTCCAGCTGTGCAATGCACCAGTGCAAAGCACAGCAGCTGGGGCTCCTGGAGATCCAGGATCCTGTTTGCAGCCTTGGGAATATTTGGGACTCATCTGCACCGCAAAATGACCTCTGTGCCATGGGCTCTTGTACACTCATTTCTCCACTTTGGAGAAAAAGACATGGTAGCTCTTCAGGATTTCATAAATTGAAATGCTCCAAGCTGCTTGATTAGAAATGTAGACAGATTTTTTAGGGCTTTTGGCAGGATGAAAGCATTGGCCTGCAAAGCTGCAGATACACACAGTGGATTAAGGCAGCTTCAAAAATGTTGGCTTTCCTTTTTCATCGTGACAGATTGGAGAGAACCCAGCTCGAGTTACTTAATCACAGCTGGTTCACTGTAGCAAAACTTAATCTTTCCTGCCCAGGTACTGTTTGCCATCAAAGTGCAGGGTTTATTGTCATCAAGAGGTAAATAGGATTAAACTTGAAAGGTTGTTCGCTTCTCCAGGAGCCTCAGAGATGTGTGATTTAAGCTGTGCAGAGCAGAGGATGTTGCTGATGGGTTTTTTTTCTCTGAGAGAAGAGTTTCCCTCTCCTTTCCCTGCTCAGGGAGCCAGGCCTGGCCTGAACACATCCTTGTTCCACAGGCAGGATTTGCTCCAACTCCTCTCATCATGTCTCTGCCTGTTTCAGGGAATCTTCATCTTTTTCCTGGTGAAGTACAAACCCCTGAAATACAACAATGTGTACATCTACCCTGACTGGGGCTATGGCATCGGCTGGATGATGGCTCTGTCCTCCATGGTCTGCATCCCACTGTGGATCTGCATCAAGCTCTGGAAGACAGAAGGCACTTTCATGGAGGTGAGAGCTGTTTGCAGATTGGTGATGCTGGGAAGGGATGGGAATCCTCACCTGCAGCCTTTAATTGAAACAGCAATGCCACATCCCTGTTCCCTGGGTTAGAGCTCTGCTGGAAAGTGGGATCTGAACTTTATTTTCCTCTGAATTCCTGTTGGGGCTTTTCTGCCTGTATTAACTAGCCAAAACTACAGCTTTAAGGAGCCGTGTCCCAGCTCAATTTGTAGCTTAAAAAGTCTGTAGCATCAACCAAATCCCTCAAGGTTTGTAGGAGCCTTTGCTTCAGGTCAGCTGCCTTTTCCCATGGTTTTGGTAACCAATGTTTGTGCTGCCAGGGTTTTCCTCCAGGAGCTGGGTTGCCAACATTCATGTGTGTTTTCTGGACAGTTTTCCTGATTTCGGTTCTCTAAGTGAGAAACACAGGCAGTTAGAGAGATTTGGTGCAATTTTCTGACATTTGGTGTTGGGTTAGCCTCAGGTCTAGGCTGAGGTTATTATCAAATTTAAACTTGGAATGTGGCTCATTTCTGTGGGAGCTCCAAAGAAAGGCAGTGAAGGAGGAAATCATGGAAGAAACAAGAATACAAACCCTACTCAACCCTTTGGGATTTGAACACTGCAGAAAAGCCTCGTTTTGCCCATATTGCAGTGACTCCATCCAGCTGATTAAACACAGCCTGGAGACTACCTAGGAAATCTTTACTGGGTAGATAAACTAAAAGTGAATTGCCCATGCTGTATTTTTCTTAGAGAGTCAAAAAAGGAAGTTTGCACAAATCTAAAGTTCAATACACTTTGGCTGTCTCTGGTTTATTCCCTTTTCCCAGTGGACATCCACTGGTGATAAAATAAGAATCAAAATGTGCCTGTAGAACAGACACAGGGCTGAGTTTCTTTATGGAAGGGGATGGTTTAAATCAACAAAAAAATTCACTTTGGTTTTAGCTTTGCCTCCTTTGGTCTGGGGGGATTTACCCAGAATGGTGTGGCCTGAAGGATGTGCCAACAACACAACAGGGAAATGAGGAGACATGCAAGAGAAAAGCCTTTTCTAATCAATGTCTAGGAGAGGTGTGTCTGTCACCAGGAAAACCGTAATGATTTCCAATTTCTCCAATTTTCTAGAAATTCAGGAAGTTGATTACACCTAGCTCAGACCTGAAAATGCGGGGCAAGCTCGGAGGAGGAGCCTACATTGCAGCAATAAATGACTGCGATGCCAAACTGAAAGGAGATGGCACCATTTCCACCATCACAGAAAAGGAGACACATTTCTGAAAGAACTATCTTTTTTTGTTGTTGTTTTATTTTTTTTTTTGTATAAAGAAATAAATAAATTCACTTAATTATAGAGGCTGGCTTGTTTTGCACAGAATTTTATTAACCAGTTAATTTTAAAGTGAAAATTGTATACTTGTTTAAAAAAAAAAGTGATTTTTTTAAATTACTCTGTACGCAATGATTCTGTAAAAGAAAAAGAAATTAGTATTATATGGTCTGTTAGTGATGACTTCTTGTAATATGGTGATTTCAGTCGATGTTTTTTTAGCCATTAGAGGGACCTGTATAATGTGCTGTAAAACTTTTCTACTTTGATCGGTGGCAGGTGTGATGTTGTATGGCTCTAACCCGTTTTAAGCATTTCAGACCATTTCAGCTGTCTGTGTGTATATCGAGGGGAGCAGCCTGTCCTGTTTGCTTGGCAAGAAATCTCCTTTCAGGGCGAGGTTGTGATGCTGCTGCTCTGCTCCCACCTCCTTCCCTCCTGGCTGCAGCAAGGTGCAGATGTGGTGGGATCAGCCCAATCCTGTATTCCTGGAGATTGGATAGAGGCTGGATCCGAAGGGCTCGGAATTTCGCTGCTGTGAGTTCCTGGTCTCTGAGAGGATGTGCTCCTCAGGAAACCTCCCAGACCGTTCTGTTCTCCTCCCTGGGTGGCCTGTCCTGCATTTTGGCTGGCACTTCCCACCCCCTGCTTGGCTGTGCTCCTACAACAGGAGATGGAGGTTATTTCATGGAGCTGGAGATGTTCAAGAGCAGGTTTAGGGCTCCTCTGTCTCTCACTCTGTCTGTCTGTGCAGAACTCGTTCCCCTCCAAAGGACTCCAGGATCCTGCAATGCCAATGTGTAGCACTACACAGCTCCTCTGCTGGCACAGGTGGATTTTGGGGTGTCTGTGCAGGGCCAGGAGCTGAACTGGCTGCTCCTCGTGGGTGCCTTGCAGCTCAGGATGTTCTCATTCCTCTCCAAGGTCCTTTGCAGGTCCCCTCAGATCAGATCAGATCAGTTCAGGCCCCGATCCCTCTGCCCTGCGTGGTGTCGAGGCTTGCACTGAGGTCAGAGTAGGAATTTCTTCACCAGAAGGTGTGAGCCATGGTCCTTTATCTGTGCAGGAGTCCAGGAGGTCATTTCTGTGGGGTACAGGGAAGGGATTCAGACAGGGACACTGTGGCTCCTCGGGGTCACACAGGGAGCAGTGCTGGCTTTGCCATGTCAGGCTTTGACTGGACTGACTCTGGCTGTAAAGCTGATTCTGTATGTGAATGCAGCTGCTGGATGGTTGTTCCAGGAGGTGTGCAGATGCCCCACCATCAAAACCCCTCAACTCTGTCTTAGGATGGGGTTTTTTACCTGATAATATTCCAAACGTTATTATTTGTTCTGGACAATTTTTCTTGGCCTGTTTGTTGTTATTTGATGGTTGTATGAGAAACCTGTGGAGGAACAGCATCCTGCACTGCACAGGATTTTGAGGGAGTGACAAGAGACAGCCCAGAAGAAATGCCATAAAACCTGCTGCCTTCTCTGCAACTCAGACCCACTGAAGCTCAGACACCAGCACATGGAGTTATTGGGAACAGAAGTGGCTCCTGGCCTTCTCCCGAGGAAAAATTTCCCTAAAAGTCACTAAGTGTATCTTAACATTGGCTAGAACTGTACCTGCAGCCAGCATTGCTCTGAGCTCTTGCTGTTGCTTCTTAAAAACGCATTTTCATGGAACTGCTTTGTCTCGAGTCACTTCATTAAATCGAATAGAGCTATTTCATTTTTACCTCATCTCATTTGTAGGGGTTTGCTTTGTGTGTGGTGAGGTGGAAGCCTAACAGAGCCTTCAAACCCTGTAAGTCCTGTTTGTGTGTCTCCCTTGTGAGGTGCTTGGGACAGGACATTGGGAAGGAATTGCCTTTAGGAGTCACAGAACCATCATCTGGTGCCTGCTGGGCTCCCTCACAGGGACCCAAAACTCAGTGCCACGGGAAAAAGGGACTGGGAGAGAAATGCTCCCAGAACTGGAACCACACATTGAGTTATGTACAACACAGGAACTGAATTGACGTAGAGAAAAACCCACTCCAAAATCTAAGAATTCACATTTCTGGAAGTCCCAAGGAGTTATAAGCATTTCTGAGGGCAGTGGAGCTTTCTCTGCACCCAGCCAGGCTGCAGGACCAAGGCCCCAGTTCTGCTCCCTCCAGGGGCAATGTGAGGCTATTTCCTGCCCAGTGAAGGCAGATACACCTTCAGGCTGTGCCTGGCTTGGTTTCAGTGCCACCAGGATTGCCAGGAGGTGCAGCTCTGCTGCTGAGCACCCATGGGGCACACAGTGACCCCACACAGCCAGGGGGTATCCACACCCCTTGGGACTGGGAGAAACTGCTGGGGGGAAAACCTGTGCCCTGTGCCTTGTGCAAGCCCTCTGGAGAGCTTTCCTCACCCTCCCTGCCCAGGAAGGCTTTTGTGAGGGAGCTGCTGCTGCTGTGCTGCTGCTGGGAGCAATTCCACCATTTCGTGCTGTGTACAGACAGGCTTGGCATCCCCGTGTCACTGATGTGCTGTGCTCTGTGTGCTCCTAATAGCTGACCTCTTTAACACCCTACTGATTTTTTAAAAATGTGGTTTTTTTCTTTTTGTGGGGAAGGAAGTGGGAGGGGAAATTTCCTAATAGTATTTGTGTTCAATTTGGGTTTTTGTTTGTTTGTTTTTTCCAAACAATATGAGGGGGAAATGCATAAAACCCAACTCTGTGGTGATTTTTTTATGCAGTAGAAACAAACTGCCCTTTTTTTGAAATATTTGCAGTATTATTAAAAATAATACAATAAAGATGAGCAACCACTAAGGTGTATGTAACATTTTGCACAAAAAGACTCTGTTTGGTTTTGAAGGGCACCAGATCCTATCTACTTACTTTGTTCTCAAAAATTAAAGGAAATGGGCAAACCCCATTCTGTGTATTTTAGTTTATATCGATGTGCTTACATGACCCTGCCCTGATGGATTAAATAATCACAGCTACCCTGGGAGAGCAGACACAGCCCCTGATTCGAACTGGGGAATTGAGAAACAAGAGAGAAACAAGAGGAGCTTTAGCAACTTGTTTGAGGTCATCCAGCAAACCTGTGGCTGAGACAAACTCAGGTTCCCTGGTGCCACAGCTTGGTGTCACTGCTATTAAATATAAATAATGAAAATATAAATACCAAAAATAGGAGTATAAATACAAAATAGAAATAGAAATAGTAATAGTAGAAATAGAAATAGTTGGTCACCCTTTCCTGCTGCTGCCCCTTCCCTCCCACCGTGGCTGTTTTGCTGTGACCCCTCTGTGACACTGGCAGTCAGAGCCATGCAGGGAGTGGCTTCAGGACCTGCTGGCGATGAAAACTCGGCCCAACCCAGGCTCCCAGGGCCTTCAGCATCCCAGACAGATGCTGGAGCTGGAGGGAGATGCCACAGGGAGGGGAATTGCCTCATGCAGCTGCTGGATTAAAATGACCTCCCAGCCACGGCTGCACTCCCAGCCAGTGCTCTGTCCCTCTGATGATCTTTTGTACTCTGATTTAATGCTTTTTTACTCTCCTGTGTGCCTGGAGTGTTCAGCTCTGGGGCCTCCAGCATGGGAAGGATGTGGAGTTGTTGGAACAAATCCAAATGAGGCTACAAAAGTGATGAAAGGGCTGGAGCCTCTCTGGAGCCAGGCTGGGAGAGCTGGGGGTGCTCAGCTGGAGAGGAGAAGCTCCAGGGAGAGCTCAGAGCCCCTTCCAGAGCCTGAAGGAGCTCCAGGAGAGCTGGAGAGGGACTGGGGACAAGGGATGGTGGGACAGGACACAGGGAATGGCTTCCCACTGCCAGAAGGCAGGGAGAGATGGGGTATTGGGAAGGAATTCCTCCCTGTGAAGGTGCGGAGGGGCTGGGCTGGAATTCCCAGAGAAGCTGTGGTGTCCCTGGATCCCTGGCAGTGTCCAAGGCCAGGTTGGACAGGGCTTGGAGCAGCCTGGGATGGTGGAAGCTGTCCCTGCCATGGCAGGGTGACACTGGATGAGTTTTTAGGTCTCTTCCAACCCAAATTTTTCTATGATTCTTACTTAAGTCTCTGGCCCACGTACAGGGAGAAGTTCTTGCTTTAACACATGACACATTGATGAAAAATTCTGCTCCTGCACCCTGAGGCACCCTGTTATCCAGCAGAGGAAATGAAGTTCTTTTCTTAAAGGCTCTTTCTCATCTTGAGTGCCCAAGCCTGGCTCTAATAAGGAAAATGTGCTCTGGATTCTGACAAAGCTTTCCCACTCCTCTCTGACTGTGCCACTCCTAGCTGCTGCTCCATGCTGGAAGCCACAGCCAGGCCCTGATTCTCCCAAGATGGAGAGCATCCTCCCATGCTGTGCTGAGCTCCATGGCTTTTAAAATTAGGGACTCCTTGTGGGATCCCAATTAAACAGGAGGAGAAGCATAAAGATAGGCCAGAATTCCCTGCTGGCAGGGGTGAATGACAAAATATTATATAAATATATATAACATTGGGTTGTGCTCTCTGTTAACCCAGCCCTCCATCCCCTCTCCATTCCCAGCAAGAGGCACAGCAGCTTTTCTTCAATATTTTTGTAAAATATCTTCAGAGGAACACCGAGAGCTGCCAGCACCCCCTTCCTTCTCCTCCTGCTGCTCCTGATGGATGAATCATGCCTGCCCTGTCCCCAAAGGGCTCAGGAGTGTCTGTGGCTGAGGCATGGCACGCTCAGAAGAGCACACAGCAGCCATTCAGGCACACAGCTCCGGGCAGGGCTAAGTTTGGCAGCAGCAGTGACGTGGGATGGGCTGTGCCCTGCTCAGCACTGCTGTCACAGCTCGGAGCAGGACAGGGACACAGCCCAGCCATGGCCCCTGTGCCCTCACAGGGACCCAGAATGGCTTCATGGGGTCATTCCCCCGTGCCAGGGCTGGCAGGGCTGGGTTTGTGCTCACAGCCCTCTGGAGAGCATCTCCTGGCTCTGAGCACTCCAATCTCCTCCCAGCTCTACCATCAGCTTTTCCCCCATGGACTCCACCTGCCCCATTCCTGGTGATGAGATTTGCAAGTCCTTTCTGCACTTGCAGTTTTTTAGATGCAGTTCTGAGTTTTTTTCTCCTCCCAGCCTGTTCCCAAATCCGCGTTGAAGAACAAATGGATAAACTCTGGCAGAAACCTGCCTGGGAATTATTTTGGGCTTTATCAGCTTGGCTGGTTTGGGTGTTTTGGTTTCCTTTCCCAGAGAAATCAGCTTTGTTGTCTGGGTTGAAAGGGAGTGAAAATCACAAGGCAAAGTACTCAGGAGCAGGTCAGAAAACAGAAATCAAGAGCAGAATGGGCCATTGAGATAAACAGGACCAAGGAATCTCTGAGAGCTGTTTGCAGGGATGAGAGCAGGATGTGGTACAAGTGACACTTAAATCAGCTTTCAATTTTCACTGCTTATTTTCAGATATCATTTCCAGAAAACCAGCCCAGGTTATGCTTAAAAGTCTGTGCTTGTTTGCCAAGCTTTTTCCTGAGACTTCCCAGAGATCTTTTCAGGTTCTTGAGACACAAATTCCTCCTCCCCCCACCTCCTGTGGGTCCCACTTTTCTCCTTCCCCTCCCACACACCTGAGTTTTCCCTTCAACGAGTTCAGCTGCCAATGTGCCTCTGCCCATGGAGCACGAGGGGAAGTGCAGGTGTTGGAGGCTATTAGCTAATTGGATTAATTAAAAGTAATTGGCAGCACATGGTGACCATGATGGGGAAGGAGAGGGAAGTGACAGAAGAGAGAGAGAAGGCAGGGAAATGGTGTTTTTTTGGGAAAAAGCTGGAAGGAAGCACAGGGGGAGAGCTGTGGGTGGCTGCTGGAGCTCATGGATGGTGAGTGTGGTCTTTCCTTTCTCTGAGCCCAGCAAGGAGGGCTGGCAGCTTTTTTTTTCAACTCCTTTTCCAACAATGGTACTTCTAGGGTTTGTGGGGGTTTTTTCATGTATTTCTGGGTCTCCTCCAAGGTCTTTGTGTGCAATGATCTGAACTGGCAAAATGGTAGCAGTTTTTGGGCTAACAGAATGTGCAAGTTTTTCCTCAATTATTCCCACCCTTGCCAAGCTCAGCCTCCCAAAATTCCAAATTATCCACCCCACTCCTGCAGGTTCAGCTGTAAGCCTGCTCTGTTTATTACAGTGCTGTTGCTGGTTAAAAAGTCCTAATTACTCAGATGATTCAGGTAAAACTGTTGGAATTAAAGGCTATTTTCCAGCAGATGTTCCCAAATCCATGTAGGGGATCTTGTTGGGAGGGTAAGATATGGTCTGGACTAATCCTATTGTGCATCACTGGCTGTGAAGTGTCCTTTGAGTTGGTGTGTCAAGGTAACCATGAGTTTTTATCCATTCAGCTGAAGGAGTTCAATTTCCCTCTATTTTTGAGGGTTTTGTATGAAATTCTCCAGTGGTGTTTGAAGCTGTGCTGCTAGCTCTGTTTTGGGAAGGAATCTGCAGGTGGGATGGAGTGAAGAGGCAGCATTTTGGGGGCAGGGAATTTGGGTCTGCTTGGCTGGGTTGGTCACTAAATCAATGTGTTTTTTTCATGGACTGGTAAAGCTCAGGCTCAAGGAACTCTGCACCCTGGAATTCTCTTCCTGCAGCAGCCAGCACTCTGCATTCCCATGCAATTAGCTGGGACAGATTATTGTTTCCTATCAATGAGGATATAGTGAGTGAAATCTGACTTAAAATCAGATTTCCCTCAGCTGAAATTTCTGTTTCAGAGGAGAAATGGGAGGAATTGTGCAGGGATTCAGCAGCTCCTCGGGGATGAATCCTGTCCTGTCTCCCTGCCCTGTCCTGTCCTGTCCTGGGAGAGTTGAGCTGCAGGGTAACCCCAGCCTGGGGCTGCAGGTGCTCCAGAAAGGACCTTGGAAGGCAATTTCCGTGGTGCTGTGGGGACACCTTTTGGCTAGGAGCAGTCTGAACCTGCTTTGGCTGCAAACCCCACCTCAGCCCTGCTGCTCAGCCCCTTCTCCCCTCAGCTTTCCCCCCATGGGCTCCACCTGCCCTGTTCACCTAATGGGATTTACAAGTCCCTTCTGCACTTGCATTTTTTGGATGCAGCTGTGAGTTTTTTTCCTCCCAAAGCCTTGGTTTCCATATCATTAGGTGGCAGCACATGCCAACACAAGAGCAGTTTATCTCCAGAGCTGGAAGACAGAGGGTCGAGAGAGGTTTCCTTGGATCTCAATCATGATGCAAAGAATGCAGGGAGTCTTTACAAGAAGATAAATTGAAATATCTTTCCTAAATCTCCATAGAGCTTCATGCTGAAGCTGCCCTGAGTTGCCACTGAGAATGGTATGGATGTTGAAATAACAGATATTTAAATAATGTGTGGTGTAAGGGAAAAGGATGATATCCTGTGGGAAAGGTCAGTCCCATAAATTCTGTGCCTGGCTTTGGTGCTCAGGTTTGGTTACACAAACCCTGAAAGGCAAATTCAAGTTGGACATTTGTCACTCCTCACGTTATTCTTGCTCTGTCTGAACCCTGCCCAGTAGTTCTGAAGAACATCTTGGGACATGCAGTCCACAAAACTAAACTGTCCCCACTGCCAGCCCATCCTGAGCTGCTTCATTGAATTTCTGGGGATCAGAGAATTACCAGCTGAATCAAACTTCTTATTTAATTAAGAGCAGGTGTAATTAACACCTGCAGCCAGTTTTGTATCCAGGTGGGAGGGGATGGGTGCAGGGGATGAGCAGCAGGCAGAGGGAAATGGGAATGAGGTGCAGATTTGTATTTAATGGTGTGTGTGCTTGCATTTTGAGCAAAGCCTTCCCTATCTCTGTGTGTTTTCTGGGGACAGATCTGAAAAGCAGCTGTCTGAGAGGGAAAAGCCCTGAGCTGGGCCAGGGCATGGCTGAAAAGAGGGGAGCAAGGAACAGTTCCCACTGAGGATTCAAAAGAGACACCATGGCAGTGACTGGAAGGTTCTCATCTGGGCACTGGTGCAGCTGGAGCTTTGGTGGTCCTTCCAGGCCCTGCAGCTCTAATTCATGGGAATGCCTTGAAACTCCTAGCTTGGGCCCTCAGGGCTTGCCCTGGGAATTCTGGAAAGGAATCCTGAAAGGAGCTGCATTGCTGAGTTTCTGTCAATATCAGTCAGAGCTGTTCTGCTTTCCCAAACCCCTTCTGTTCCCAAAGCTTGTTCATTCCTCCAAGTCTAGTCTTGGATTGCAGCCCTGAGCATCCTCAAACAATCTGAATTGTCTTGTCCCCTCTGACTAGGATATTTCCTTTTCAGACAGGAATACATTGGTATCTCCCACAATTTCCCATGAGAAGTTAATCACAGAGGAGTTCTCAACCCCTGATCTGCAATCCTAAGGTGCCTTGACTGCCATTATTGCTAATAAACTCGAAAAGCTGGGGACTATCTACAGCCCCAAACTCACCCTGCTCTTCCCCTGCTCTTCCCCGAAGCTTGCACATCGGTTCTGATGTGCAGACTGACAGCTCCATGGCATTTTGGAATGTTCCAACTGCACTGAGGATGTGGCACTATTTATTTCAGTGCCCCCATTCCCAGAGCAGCCACTGACTCACAAGAAAAAGCTACGAGCAATATTTGGCATTTGTTTCCTGTGCAGTGCAATTTGCCTGGTTCATTAACCTTCTTTATGTAGATGTAAATTCTCAGTCTGACATGGCTATTTTTGGGGAGCATGTCAGAACCAGATTTGTCTGTCTGAGCAACATTTGCTTCGGAAAAATGCTTAAAACTGCTTCAGCAATTTTTGTCTTCTTGAAGAGGATTTTGCATTGGATGTTAAGCTCTGTTTGTGTTGTACTTTTGGATTTTAGCACCACTGAACTTGCAGAACAAAGAGTGTCTGAAGCACCAGCTGGGGACTGAGTCCTGTACCTGTTGGAGCAGAAATATTCTCTTTTCTTGTGCAGCACAGCAGGCTGATGAAGGCTGAGCTGAAATCCTGCTGTCCCTTGTCACTGGACATGCCAGCAGTGGCTCAGTGGCTGGGCTCAGTCTTAGGGGGCATTTCCAGCCTAAATGATTCTGTGATGCTTCTGCCACCTCTCAATACCTTTTCTATATTTTTCTCCCCATTTTGCCAAGAGCTGTGTGGGAAAGGAAGGATGGAGAGAGAGAAATCTATTTTCCTGTTCTGCTGTTCCTTCCCAGCCTTGATCTCACCCTTGTTTGACCTCAGCTCTGCCTCCCCACTCCTGGGGCTCTTCCTTGGAAAAGTCAGTGCTGCAAACCCCAACTGCTCTGGCCTGGGGCTGCCCAGAGCAGGAATTGCCCCAGGAATTGGCCCTCAGGAAAGGCTGGATCAGCAGCTGGATCAGCAGCTGGATCAGCCCCAGCAGTAACTGGATCAGCAGCTGGATCAGCCCCAGCAGCTGCTCAGGGTCTCTGCACTGCTCTCACCTCAGTTTCCATCCTGACCCTAAACCTGGCCCCTTGCTCCCAGTCTGGGGCTCATTTTGGCTTCTCTGGCTGCCTGGGGAAAATGTTTCTGGAGCACTTGGAGACCCAGCTGGAAGGAAAATGCCTGGGAAGGATGGGATCTGATTTCACCCCTTCTCAAAGGGGAGGGCAACAACAAAGAGCAGAGAAGTTGGCAATGTGGGAAATGTGAGCACGGGATCCTCTCTGCCAGGCTTCAAACTGAGCCAATCCTCCCTCTCTGTCCCTCTTGGGCTGCTTTTTGTAGCACCAGAATATGCTGAAGAGCTGGACTCAGATGGGAGTGTATTCTCCACATCAATGCAAAATTTGTGTTAAATGAAAATGTTTGCTGGACAGAGGTTGGTTCTGCTATTCTGCTTGAACTGTGATCTCCTGTTGGAATTGGTTGAGACATTGGCCATGTCTGTTCACATCAGCTAAATTAAACATGACTAAATCTTAAACCTAAGCACGCAGAAGCAGCAGGCAGAAGGACAGGGTATAATTCATACTGGAATGGCAAAAACTTGTCCAAGTTGGCCCAAAATCTCCTTTCTGGCCTGTGAGATTTGCCTCAGATTGGAGCCTTTCCTACTCTGAGTGTGTCCTGTGGGGAGAAGGGCAGAGATGCCATGGAACTTTTATCTCCCTGTTGGTGTTTTTACCATTAAAGAATTTATTGAGGAATGCACCTCTGTGCAGGGCTTGGGGCCAGGTGTGCACAGGGATCTGGTTTGGAGGTTCTGATGCCTTTTCTGTCAGCACAGCTGGGTTAAAAAGCTGTGCCAGAAGAGAGAAGATTCTCCCAGGTTCCACTCTGCAGTTCCAGCAGTGTGTGATTAGTGCACAAGTGGGGTTGGCTGAGGTGATGTTCTAAAGGAGTCTTTGATACCACTGAGCTGGGGCTTCCAGATATCCACAAATTCCATAACCAAGTGCAGTGCTCTGCTTTGTCCAACACCAACAGGTAATTTATATAAATACATTATCAGTTTCCAAGCCCTACTTCAATCTGGAGAGCTCAGCTGATGCATTTCCTTCTCCTGCCCTGGCTGCTGCCCTGATCCTGAGCAGAAATGTTTGCACAGCTGCTTGTGCACACAAGATTTCTCTGCTCTGTGCTGCCACAAGCAAGAGAACTTGCAGTGCCACTGGATGTCACTCTAACAAAGCTCAAGGTGCTTTGGCAGCCCAAAGCTTTATGTTTCCATTATAAATCAGGGCCTCTTAAACTCTGGGCTCCTCAGCAAAAGGGGAGTGAAACAATGTAGAGGTTCTCATTTGGCAACTCAATTATATCAGGCAAAAGACTTCCTAGTTTCCTTTTGGGTTTTGGTATCATCTTGGATGTTTTGGGATTTCTTTCTAGAACCTGCAAGGGTTCCCAGTGTGAGAAAATGCTGAAATATTTGCACAGAGGCTGCAGCCACTGCTTAAAATCTAAATAGACTCACTAATTTCTCCTAAAATATATCTAATACCAGACACACAGAGCTGGAAAATCCAGTCAGTGCAGTTAAAAATGTAAGTTCTGTGCAAGCTGGATAATTTCCCCATATATTACAACAGAATGGAATGTCAGGGCAGTGTACAAAATTTTAATTACATAATTAGTTGACTGAACCATACAAGTTTCTCTTTGAACTCAAGCCCTGCTATGGAGGGGGTTGGCATGCAGGATGTTCCCTTTGGAATTTCAATGCCAGCAGAAATCTCAGAGGGAAAGGTGCCACAGGAGGAGGTTGGGGTGAGATTTGCAGCAGTGATGCTTCTGTGTCACTCGTGACCTGCAGCTGACTCCGAGTGAAAATCCCTGAATTCCATTTCCCAGCTCAGCTCAGTGAGATCAGTGAATGTCTCCCTGGTGACACATCAATAACTCAGCCCTTTGAACAAGTGGCAGCAAAGGGTTTTCATTCCCCCCTGTGCCTCTTCAGCGTTCATTTAAAGGGCAGCAAAATGCAGTGCTTGGATTCCCAAAGGCTCAGTAACACAGAATTCCAGCTGCACAGACCTCCTTCCCAGGAAAATCCCACCTCTAATCCCTTCTGCTCAAGGGTGAGGGCTGACACCAAAGGTGGGACATGCCTGTTACTCTGGAAAGATTCCCACTGAGATCTGATTTCTCTTTTTTGGGGTTTCACCAAGCAATGTTGGCCTCATTCAGCCATAAACAAATGAATGCCTTTAATTAATTCAATAACACCATCAATATATTGCCTTGCTTTGGCAAATCCCTTCAGGAGGGTTCTGTGTTTTGCTGCACCTCCCTGAGGTTTGAGGAAAACAGCAATAAAACCGAAACAAAAGTTGATTTGCAGTTGTGGTGCATTTCGAGCTATTTTGGTGTCTTTCCTGATGAGGAGCTTGATTACACTGGCTGATTATTGGTGCATCTCACTGCGAGTTTTACAAACCTCAGCTGGCTCAGTGGTGTCATTTACCTGCCATGAAAACCCTTTCTGAAGTCCTTTTAGGAGAGGGATCAACTCCTGCATTATTTTGGCATTCTTGCTGTGTGAAACCCTTCCAGAGTATGGGTTGTTTTTGATGGAAATGGTTGATTTTGTTATAGAAAACAAATTTTTTTATGGAATTATTGTTTTTTCTGCCATGGTGGATTGTTGGTGCAGAAAGAACATGATCTATGTGTGTCTCACCAAAGCTTAAAGCCTCCCCAGCTCCACCTGAAGAGCTTTCCAGTCCTTAGTGATGCCTTAAGATTTTTTAGCTTCTATTCTTCATGTATCTGTAGCTTTGGTGTTGTTCTAGGCTTTGTAAAGTCCTACAAACCTCTCTTCCCAGCACCTTCACCTGAACCAACTCATCTGAGTGGAAATCCAAGGACTCTTGGCTGCCTCAGAGCCCCAAACAGGTAAACACAGTGAATTGGGGAGAGCAGACTTGGGGTGCTTGACTTCATCACCTGGAGGTGTAATTGGAGAATTCAGGCCCAATGTGCTAATCAAACAGAATTTATAAAATGTGAAGCACTCATGACTCGCTGTCTATTTTGGGAGTAACCTCTGGAGTGAGCTCTGCCTGCCCTGAATGCACCTTAAGGGTCTTTAATAAATTAATTTGCTTTTTATTCTCCTAATTTTGTCCAGCCTCTGCTTCAGGTAAGCCTGTTTTAGGCATTCATAGGATCCCCTCCTGGGCTGGGATTCCCAACAAAACCAGCCCTGAGCCAAGGCTGGGGGTCCAAGGGATGTGTTTGGTGTCCAAGAAATAACTTGGACAAATCCATCTGCAGGCAGCACTGCCCTCCTGCACCTGGGCAGCTTCATAACCCTCCCAAATCCCCATCAACTATCCCAAAGGAAATTTGCAGGGTGAGTGGTCTAGAAAGGCTTGCTCTGAAAAGTTTTGGGCAACTCCAGGAAAATCTGCTTAGGAGATTTCATGGAAATATTCCTGCTTAATTCAGCACAGCTCTTAAAGTGGGGAGAAGGTGCTTGTGGGCTGAGTTGAATTTTGTGTCTGCAGTGGGTTGTGGAGGGTTGGTTAGAGCTCTCCTGGTGGAGCTGAAATTTTTACCCTCAGCCTGGTGTGGTGGTTGGTGAATTCTTGTGCCTATTTAAAATAGTGCAGATTGAGATTTTTGGTCATTAAATTTGCATTATAATGTCAGCAGTGCAGGAACCATGGTTTGGGTGGGAAGAGGCTGTAAAGGGCATGGAATCCAACCTTCCTGCCCCAGGCAGGGACATCTGCCACCAGAGCCTCCTCCAGCCTGCTCTGGGATGTCCCCAGGGATGGAAGCATCTACAACCTCTGGGCAATCTGCTGTTACACCACCTTCATGTAAAGAAAATATTCTTCCTTGTATCTAGTCTGAATTTACCTCTAGAACTCACTGACAAACCTGTGAGTTGGCTCAAACCTGCCCCAGGAGAGCCCTGGTGTGTTCAGATGTGTAATTTCCTGTTAAAAACAGGAAATCATGGGCATTAGGAGCAGAGATATCCTATTTTTAGCTCCTTGACATGTACACCTATGGAAAAATACATCATCCTTTAAAATCTTTCTGACTCTCACTAGAAGCCCAGACACAGGTGGAAGGTTTGGCTGCTTTCTTTCTGCTTTTGTGCTTTGCTCCCATCTGATTGTGCTGTCACTCTAATGGAGACACAGCACAGGAAATGTGAGGGGTTTGCAGTCTAAACTCAAAGCCAGGCAAGATCAGGCCTCGACTGCCTGATTTTTTATTTTATTTTATTTTTATTTTTCATTACAAGTGTCCAGTTATTTGTGGGTTTAGATAAAGGTTTCCTGCAGCTCCTCTCAGTGAGAGGCTGGCAATAACAGACAGCACACTGAGCTCTCACAGAGCACAAATATTGGTTTTGGGAAAGCACTTGGTATTGTTGGAATGCTCCTGATCACTTTGAATTAGAGCTGCTTCTCTGGAGAGAAGGAAGCAGATTGTGGCCACCTCTTGTCCTTTCCCAAAATTCTTCAGTGAAAACCTCCAAAACCTCGACTGACTGTGCATTGTGGTGAGATTGAGATGCTCTGGGTATTTCTGCTTGCTGTCTGAAGGCCACACCACCTTGTAATTTGAATTTTTATTGCTGGCAGTAGTTCCTTCAGGCCCTTCTCACTGACCTGGTTGGGTGGCTGAGCACACTCAGCTATTGAAAATGGGTAGTAAATAGTGATAAATACTAAATTTTATTGTTAATATTAATGAAATGGTCCAGCAGATGCTTTGAGGGGTTTTTCTGCTCCTTGCTGTCACTGCTTGTTTCATTCTATTCTTTTCCACCATAAAAAATGGATATAAATATCTTCCTACCCAAGTAGATGATGACAGAGGGGGAGGAGAGATTATTTAAATCTGGTTGTTCTACTTGGAAAAGTTAGGAATTGTCCCACTGAGGCAACAATAAAATTAAAGGGTTAATCCCATAGGAAGCAATTTTTAGCATGAGGAATTCTAGAACTTCTGGGAAATGGGTTGCTTTTTGCTGACAATGCAATTTGTTTTTAAAAGTTTTTATTTCACAAAGCTTCAACAGGTTTAAACTTCTCTCTGTGCTTAAATGTTCTGCTTATGGGAATCTTAGGAAAGCTTCAAGAACATGATCTAAAAATGCCAAGCAACACAAATAGATGGTTTTGGGGTTTTTTTTAAGAATAAAATCAAGTTTAGAACCAAAGTTATAGCTGCTGTGGTGATAAAAAAACTCCACCTGGATGATTTAACTTCCACAAGGACTCCTCCCAAGAGGAAAATGGCACAAAGCAAAGTGAACATGGCAAGAGGACCAAAGCAGCTGGTCAAAGCCATGAAATTGTTGATCTCATCTTCAATTGCAACTCTAAATCATTGCTAAAGGGATGAAAAGATGCAATTCAAAATAAATCACACCAAGGACGGAAAGCAGCAAGAAGGAAAGTAGCAAAAAAGCACCAAAAGTAAATATAAAAATTAACCCAAGTTCCAGCACCTGTGGAATGGGCAGGGACACCTTCCACTGTCCCAGGCTGCTCTGAGCCCCGTCCAGCCTGGCCTTGGACACTGCCAGGGAGGAACTGGGGACTTTACACCCCTGGAATGCCCAAGGGTGGGGCTTTGGAGCAGCCTGGGACACTGGAAGCTGTCCCTGCCGTGGCACTGGGTGGGCTTTGAGGTCCTCCCAGCCCAAACCACTCTGATTCCATCACAACCTGTTTGAACCTCAAGACTGATGCACAGTGAGCCAATCCTGAAATCAAACCCCTCAGTGCCTAACGTGGAGACCCACATCATGTGGGCACAGGGATAACTTTTGGGATGATTGGGAGTTTCTCAAGCAGGACAAAGCCCTCCTGCAGCCAAGTGGTGGATCTGAGCTGGGAAGGAAGCAGAACTGCTGCCCAAGAGATGAATTTACTGAGATGTTTCACCCAAACTCTGTCTCTGATCCAGAAACAGCTTTGGGCTGCTCAGTTGTTGCATTAAGTACCCAGTGGATGTGAGGAAAATTATACCCTGAACACCCCCTAACCATAGATTAGAGCAGTGTTGGAGCAGTTTTATTTCTGGAAATGTATAATCTTCTTACATTAACCTCCTGCCTTTGTGGAGGGATTGCTTGCAGGGAGTGCCTGGGTCTGTGACAGGTTTGCAAGGAGACAGTGCCCAGGGTGCTGCCTGCTCCCAAATTGTTCCCCAGTTGCCTGGAAACTGCTGCTGAGCTCCTGTGGGACTGGGAGCTGCGGGATTGTCTGGCTGTGTCCTTGGGCAGCCTCTCTGGAGGTTTTCATGGTGAGGAAACCAAACCCCACTGCTCTGGAAAGAAACTAGTTTGTATGTTCATCAATATTGCATGTTTTGGGGTCAGGGCAGGCTGGGAGTTGTGGGGTTTGTGCTCTGCAGACACTTCTTAGGCAATTAGGAAGGCTGGGAGGGTTGAACTCGTTGCTCACTCGTCCTTTAGCTCCTGGACTCAGACCTCGAGTCAGACAGAATGTGGGAATTCTTACCTGCAGTGTTGATGGGGGATTAAACTGTTCAGATTGATACAGAAAAATGTTCACTGGGCCATGGGTAAACAATGGTCACCTCAGAAAACCAAGAATCTAGAAATTATATTCTTTTATGTCATGAATACTCTGGGTTAGCTTAGCTTAACCATAAATTGCAATGGTTTTGGCCATATTAAAACCCAATACTCTTGGTTAGCTTAGCTTAACCATAAGTTGTAATGGTTTTGGCCATATTAAAATCTGATACTCTTGGTTAGCTTAGATTAACCATATATTGCAATGGTTTTTAATATTAAAACCCACATCAGCCACGATAATGTGGCATCTCCTGCCTCAGTGCCTGAGCTGGCACCTCTCAGGTCTGCAGGACACCTCTGTGGTTGATAATCCCATCCAATAGCCACTGAAGGCACAGGCTCAATGTCTCCAGAGGACATCCAGGTCAGCTCTTCCTGACAATCCCCATCCACAGAATTTATGGAAATCTGGGCATTCAGCAGAAAGCTTTATGGCTGAGGGAGCTCCATGGGTTTCTGGTGCAGGAATTCAGTGCTCCCCAGGGAAGCTGTTCCAGTAGGTAGCCACCTTCCCAATATCCACTATAATCTGGATTCCAAGCAGCACAGCAGCTCAGTGCCCTGGGTGGTAGATGCTCTCCCCTTGCACTGACTGCAGCAAAAGAGAGAGAAAGACTGGGGTTCTGTGAAAAGGACTGAGAGTCATCTGATCCTTTTGTCACAGATTGAAATCCCTCTGCAGCACCACTCAGGGGATTGAGGCAGACACAGCTGAAGAGGGAGGGATGTGGGGAGCTGAGGGGAAAGGAAACTCCAGGAGGTGTTCAGAGATGTGAGTGCAGCCCTGAGTGTGCTCAGCAAATAAACCAGCAGTGAGTGTGGCAGCCTGAGATCATGGCAGCCTTTCTGTCTCACCTCCAACTCCCACTGGGAGTGCAATTGGATCCCCAAAGGAACTGTGCTGACCTGCCTGGGAGTGAGGAGATGGACAAATGCACCTAGGATGAATCCCTAAGAAAGAGTTGGGAAGGAAGGACAGAACCAGCTTGAGCAAAATGATTGCTCCAGGAGAAATAGAGAGCATTCCTTGGTGTGTTTTATCTAATATTTACAAGAGCCTGGAGTGGCAGGAAACAAGGAATGGATTCACACTGGCAGAGGGGAGGTTTGGATTGGATATTGGGAAGCAATTCCTCCCTGAGAGGGTGGTGATGCCCTGGCACAGGGTGCCCAGAGAAGCTGTGGTGCCCCTGGATCCCTGGTAGTGTCCAAGGCCAGGTTGGACAAGGTTTGGAGCACTCTGGAACAATGGAAGGTGTCCCTGCCATGGCTGGGGTGGAATGGGATGAGCTTTAAGGTCCCTTCACACCCAAACCATCCCATATTCCTCTGCACGACCTGAACATGAAACCCATTTCCACTTAAGCTGTTACTCCTTCTGGCTTGCACTAACTACAAAGGGGACAGAACTCCCTCTGGCAGGAGGGTTGCTCCCTGTCACTGTCCCATTGCCCTTCCAAAACCATCACTGAGGGTTCAGTTGTGGTTTTATCTCATGGCCCAGCAGAGCAGCTGTCCTTGGAGTGCTCTTCAAACCCCCTGAGCTCATTCAGGAAGCCAAGGAAGTGTCCCCAGCCTGATTTGATGCCTCCTTTGCTCCAAGGATGCTGCAGTTTATTCTCTACCTTAAAACTGCCTTTTCTTTTTCCTCTAGACAGCTCCTGAGAAATTGTTCCTGGATCCTAGCTGTGAAAAGAAAAGTGAAACCCAAGCACACTGAACACACAGGGCTTTGGTGAGAACCCTGAAAAAATTATTTGATGGCAATTAAATTTTCTGGTGAAACTCACACAGGGTATGAGATAAGACATTTCGTGGCCATTTTTGTATTGGGTAAAGAAGGACCAATGTAATTTCACAAAGTTATCTCCAGCTGAGCAAAACACTTGAGTGAGTTCTTCATTTTAAGCACACAAATGGATCTACATACAACCCTTCACTTTGTGCTCCTTATTGCTCTGTGAAATCCTGAGCTCCTTTCTCAGAGATTTTTACTTCTTATTTCTTCTAATCAGGCAAAACTCCCAATAATTCCGTAGCACTCTTGAGGCATTATGCAGGCTATTTATAGCTGCTTTTAACAGAAATAACTTGGACAAATCCATCGTGCAGAGCCTTCCAAGCAGCAGCAGCAGGGTGCAAAATTCCCTCTGCCTCTTTTCTGTGAATCCACGAGAGAAATGGGAAGGGCAACTCAGGTAACTTGGAAGCTGTGCAGGATCCTGGGTGCAGCTGGAGTGGGATCATGGAATGGGGAAGGGTGGAAAACACCTTGGAGAGTGAATCAATCAATCATTAATCCATCACCACTAACCTGTGTCCCCAACTGCCACATCCATGGCTTTGCAGCATTTCCAAGGATTGTGATTCCAGCACTGCCCTGGGTGGCTCCTTCCAAGGTCTGACCACCCTTGCAGTGAAGGAATGTTCCCTGACCTCCAGCTGGTGCAGCTTGAGGCCATTTCTTGTCCTGTCCCTTGTTCTCTGAGAGAGAAGATTTACTCCCCCTTTATTACATCCCTTTTCAGGAAGTTCAGAGCCACAAGGTCCCCCTGATCCCCTTTGCTCCAGGCTGAGCTCCTTTCCAGCTCCCTCAGCCTCTCCTGGTGCTCCAAACCTTCCCAGCTCTGCTCCTGCCCTGCACACCTCCAGCCCTCCCTGGCCTTGCAGTGAGGGGCTGGAGCTGCCCAGGGCTTGGGGTGGTGACCCAGCAGGGCCACCCAGGGGACAGTGCCTGACACAGCCCAGGGGACAATGCCTGCCCTGACACAGCCAGGGGACAATTCCTGCCACAGCCAGGGGACAATCCCTGCTCCTCACTGTCCCTGACACAGCCAGGGGACAATCCCTGCTCCTCACTGTCCCTGACACAGTCCAGGGGACAATCCCTGCTCCTCACTGTCCCTGACACAGCCAGGGGACAATCCCTGCTCCTCACTGTCCCTGACACAGCCAGGGGACAATCCCTGCCCCTCACTGTCCCTGACACAGCCCAGGCCCTTTGGCCTCTCACCCCCCTGGGCACCCCTGGGCAGTGTCCCCCACTGTCCCCAGCACCCCCAGGGCCTTTCCCAGCTCTCCCAGTTGCTCATGGCCAGCCTGGAACTGCAGGGCTGGTGTGACAAGGACAGGAGCCACAGCATTGCCCTCAGCCCACAGCTCCAGCCTGTCCTGTGAATTGTCCAGTTCCCCTGTGAACTGAGTCAGCTTTGCCAATCCCCACCTGGAGTGCAAACTGTATTTGTAAAATTTAGCCCAGTTTGGAATAAAAGGAGAAGGTTCACCCACATATAATAACTCCAGAGGATGATGGATGCATTTAGCTGGAACAACCTCCTCTAAAAATAGCTCTCTGGTTCTTTTCTTTTGGCACAGGAACAATGAGATGTGGGAGAGGAGCAGGAGCCTGAGAAACTCCTCATCCCCTGCCCCCAGCTGAGCTCAGAGGCAGCCTCCCAAATTCTCCAGGCAGGGTTTCATCCCAAAATATCTGAGAACTTCTTTATCCTCCTCCTGGCTTCCTGAGGAAATGCATCTTGGGAGGTTTGGACTCTGATTTCTCCTCATGCCCTCAGGAATCTTTGCACTTGGTAAAGTTCAGGTGGGTAAGAGAAGGCAGCAAAGGGCTTCAGACACTGAATTCCTGTAAGGTTTCTGAAATGATGTAGCCAAGGAGAGAAGAGCCAACCTGTTAGAGATGCTGTGTTTATAGGAGTTAAGTCTCTTTTCTGACAGAGGGAAAAGCTGCTCTGGCATGTTTTGACATAAGGAAACTGACATGGAAGAAAGGTGTTGAAAACTCCCAGTCAGGGGAAACTCTGGGATCCTTTTGAGGTGTCAAAGAAGTCAAAGCTGACACAAGCCCTTTAGAAATCCCAGCCCTAGAATTGCCAAAATCTTTGTAATACATCTTTCATGGCAATTCCCACTGGTTTCAATCTGTGGAATAGTATTTGTAGGAGAATGGGAATATCTGTTCCCCTGAAGAACCTCTTCTTCTTATTCTTCACATAAATAAATCACTTAGAGAGAAAAACAGGTTTTCGACAACTCCAGTTCTAATAAAAAAGGGAAGCATCAAAATGGTGAAGTGGGAAAGGAATATTCTAGTTTGGTTCCGAATTTTACCCTTTTCCCACATCCTTTATCACTAATGCAACGAGACATGGAATGAATTTCATAAAATCGAAGAATGATGTAAAAAATGTCACCTCTAGCCCTGAAACGTGACTGTGGGTTTGCATTTCTGAGCACTTTGGTTTCCCCTGGCACAACCCTGGGCTGAGACCTGACTGAGGCTGAACTTTGGTTGCCTGAGTTCATCTCAGAGTCAGCGTGAGCTTCGTGCTCAGAGCAAATTTAGACAACCAGGTAAGTCAGAGTTCACTCACAAAGAACTTGTAAAACATGAAAATTGTCTAAATGTGGTGTAAAGCAGAGTGTGAATTTGCATTAAAGCCCATTTGAACATTAGAGTTCCTTTTGTACTTTTGCCTCTGTCAGAACCAAAGGAAGGTGATGGTACAGGTTTTTTCCCCACTGCCTGTAATGCTGCTGTTTGTTTGGTTGCAAAAATAGTATTTTTTTAAGAAAAAAAGGCAGAAAATGCCTGCAAGGCATTTCACCATTAAAAAAACCAAACAAACCACTGCTGTGGTTTTTGCTTGGGGGTTTTTTTGTGTTCTTTTGACTAAAATAAAGCAGAGAAGGATCTGGGTTGTGAACTCCAGAGCAAATCTTGAGCTCTTCCATAATAAAGGAAGAACCTAGACCCTGATAAAAGGATCTGGACCCTGATCTTTCTTCAGCTGCCTCACTCCAGAAAATAACACTGTTTATAGTACTGTAGTCTGGACAATCCCAAATGGACAGAATATTTCTGTTCAGCTGCTGCTCGTGTTCCATCCCAGCTGTGAGCACCTCGGGAGGGTTGGCCATGCTGGGGCTGCACAGGGATTGATCTCATTTCAGGGCCAAGCAAAGAACAGGAAATTCCACAACAGACACCTGCTGCTGAGGAGAGCAGAAAGCATTCATTATGAAATTAAGGGGGTAATTAATTGTCTCTCCCCATTAGCCTTTGAATGATTTGGGAGAGGTTCTAGGAGGGTGGCAGCAGGAACAGGGACTGGGTGTTGTGGCTGAGAGCTCAGGGTGACACATCCCTGCACCTGGATGAGCTACCTGGCACCAGGATCTCACATGGAGCAACTCCTGCTGCTCTTCCAGCCTTATACAGGAGCAGAAAAAAAATATTTATTTTTATATATAAATAACATTCCACTGCCCTCACCTGGGCTCCAGTCCCCTCAACTGGCAGGAAAAATCCAAACCAGACTAATCTGTATTCCTGTTTTTATTTGATGCTCTATTTTTCTTGCTGAGATACTTTCCAGGAGAATGGGGCAGAGTGAGTGAGAGGAGGAAAGCTTGGCAGGTTCCTTTTCCCAAGGAAGGGTGGAATGTGAAGGGTTGTTCACAGCTGTGTCACAGCTGGACAGAGTGATGGGATGAGGGCTCAGATCCTCTCCTGTGGTCACTCTGGATGCAGTGCAGTGTGAGTGGCTGCACCTTTGAGGCTCCTCATGATCTGTGAGAGGATGAGGCAGAACCTCAGGATGTGCAGCAAAGTCTATTCATTGATGCTGCAGTGATTTTTGCCTTTTTCCTTTTCCATATTTGTAACCTTGCCAGCCCTTTTCTCCACCCTTTCCCCCAGCTAGAAAGACCAAAGCCATGGCAGAGCTCCAAGGCCCAGGGACACAAGGCCCCTCTCCTATCCTGCTGCTTCCTGGGAACCAAGGCTGAGAACAAAATCTCCAAGACACCCTGTCATCAACAAGACCAACTAGTAACAGAGCTGGGAGGCTCCAGAGAAGAGAAGGGACTTGACCTGGGGGGAATGGCATCACCACCTCTCCTCCTAATTAGTGCTCTTCAACAATTCTGCTCATTTTGTCCTAAAACCCAGAAGACTGTAGCTCCTCACCTCAGAGAGCAGAATGCTGAACCGGAAATCCTAACTTTAAAAAAACAGGTGTCCAAAATGAGCCCCTGGGCAGCAAACCCAGGGCCCTGCCCAGCTCTGGGTGCTGGCTCTGTGTGCCCAGTGTGGGGGCACTGAGCAGGGCTTGTGGGGTGCTCTGAGCCTGCAGGGATGTCCCCAAGCTCCTCTGCCCACAGAGAGGGAGCAGGGATCTCCTAAAACTTTGCAAACACGAATTAAGTCTCAGTTGCAGGATATCCTGTGCCCATTGCTCATTATTTGCAGGTCTGTAACTTCTCTGTCTCACTCTTACTGTTAGCCATGGGATTTAGGAGTCCCGTATTTTTATTTTTTTTTTTAACCCATATTTTTTATATTTTACCCATATTTTTCAGCAGGGCCAGGCTCCTCTCCATCCTCACCCTTCCCAAGGGAAGCAGTCAGCCCTGCCCTTTGCATCCCTGTGCATTTTGCAGCTCTAAAAGGGGGCTGAGGGCTCAGAGCAGCTTTTCTCCCTCATCTCCACGGGCAGAGCCTCTCCTGTGAGCTCTCCACAAATGATGTGCATTTCAATAGGAAACGTCCTGGGTGCATCAGTTCTTTTGTGCATTTTTTAATGCCACAATTCAGCCCCACATGCATGTGTGGAATCACATGCACACACCCAATCACACCAACAGCTCCTTTGACTTCCCACTTTTTTTTTTTTAACACAAAATCAAGCCTGCCTTTTAGTCTCCACTGTAATTATAATCAACGTCTTCTTCTAGGAGGATAAAAAGAGAAAAGTGGGAATCAGGAAAAGGGAAATGTTACAAGCCTTTTCATTAGGGTTTTATGTATTTAAAGAATTTACATTTTTAACCAGTGGCAAATTTATTTCATACTCCATAAGCTCTGAGGATCCTTTGGGATAAACAGCATGAAAGCTGTCATTTGAGAACAATCATCTATTTTCTGTTTATTGAAAGTTTGCTTTTTTTCGTGCCACGGTGTTTTGCACGGAGCTGGAAATATTTGTTCGAAAGGATAATTGTCAAACTGCTCGTTCGGTTTGGGATTCATTTGTCACAGAGAGCTGCCTCTGCTGGGAAAATAGAGGGAATGGTGCCAGCTGGTTCCTTTGGGATGAAGGTTCAACCTTCCCCAAAGCCAGGTGAGATCCTAATGCAGTTTCCTGGCAGCCAGAGCAGAGGCAGAGAGGAAAACCTGAATTGGAGGAGAGGAAAACCTGAATTTGAGAAGAGGAAAACCTGAATTTGAGGAGAGGAAAACCTGAATTTGAAGAGAGGAAAACCTGAATTTGAGGAGAGGAAAACCTGAATTTGAGGAGAGGAAAACCTGAATTTGAGAAGGGGAAAACCTGAATTGGAGGAGAGGAAAACCTGAATTTGAGAAAGGAAAATCTGAACTGGAGGAGAGGCAGCTGAGATCTGTGTATGGAGAGCTCTGCAGATCATGATGGCTTTAATTCAGGTTTCAGCCATGGATGGACTGTTGTTTCCCATGGGAATTAATCCATTCCGACATGGAATTAGTGGATGGGCTCATCCTGCTTCCCATCAAACAATGTTTCCATTGCTGCTCATTCTTACTGTGTTGGCCACGGGATTTAGGAGCCCCAGGATTCCCTTACCCCTATTTTACATTTGATATTATTAGAAAATATTAATTGTATCAAAATATCAATTGCATCAACAATATCAATTGTATCTATATTGATTGTATCAATTTTGGTATCAATACAAATATTAATTGTATCTGTGAAGTCCAGCAGAAACAAAGAGGAACAAAGTCCTCTCCTCAGTCACTGATGGCTTTTTATTTGTATCTTCGAGCTGGTAATGCCTTAGGGCTGGGCAGGGTGGGACAGGAATGTACCACTGCCTAGCCCAAGAGTGTTATTCTGCTTTCCTAAAGACACAAAGTATTTCTACCTTTACCTTTGCTCTGGATTTAAGGTGATCCATTTGTGTGTCATACACAGCTCCTGTTACACTCATGGCAAGAGTGGAACAGAATTGATTAAAAAGATCTTTGTGGATGGTGTTGGAGTGATCTCCTCCACCTGAAATGCTTTGGTTTTGTCACCTCAGAAGTCACAGCCAGCAATAATTTCATTGCAAATCGTGACTTTTGTGTGGATTTAAGAGGATCAGGAAGATCTCCAGATGCTGTTTGTTTGGAACCTGTGGTTTTTTTGCTGGACACAGTGCCACATGCTGCTCCCAAATGCCCTGAGAGAGCTGAAAAACAGTTAGACATTCTGGAAAGCAGCGACTTTCACACCAGTACAAGCATTGATTAAGAAAACAGGGTTATTAATGTCCTTTGTTGCTCCAAAGCATCCTTGGGAACCAAACCACCAATGCAGAAGCCAGGAGCAGGATGATCCCACCAGGCTTGGTGCTGTCACTAGGCAACCCTTGGTGTTTGCTGTGAGGCTTTGGGGTGGGATTGGGATGGGAATCAGAGGTGATGTGTGACAAAACCCTGACAAACAGGTTTGTTGGTGTTCTGTGGGAGAGCCGACTGATCTAACAGTGCTCTCAGTGTTTAATGGAGCTATGGGAGGCTGAGGCTGACACTGAGCTCATTAACAGTTCTTTTTCTTCATCTTTTTAATATCTCATATTTTCTTCTGTCACATCTCATTTATGGTGTGCTCTTAACTGAGTTTTGGAGCTGGGCTGTGTGTTATTGCAATTGTTAATCCCATAAAAATGTCATCTTCAGCTGGTTAGGAAAGCTCTGTGAAGTCTTGTCTTGGAGCAGTGATAAAATAATAACAGTAATAAAATTCCTGCTGCAATATAGAGAGAAAAGATTGTCTGTCAGCCTTTGGGTGGCTGTGCTGTGGGCTGGGATCCACAGGCAGGACAGAGGAGACAGTTATAGGTGACAAGAAAGTGAAGATGGCAACACTCTGGATGTTTCCTTCTTCATCCTTTTAACTCCAGGTGTCCGAAATGAGATTGAAAAAGCGAAGAGGACCTGAAATCTCTTCCTCTGCAGAGACAGAGCTTCCCATTGGCTTCTGCTCTGCTGGAATGAGGAACCTTTGGTTCCCTACCTGTTCTCCATGGCCACAGAACCCCTGCAGGGCTGGCACAGATGTTCCCTGTAAACAGAGCAGGACAACACACCCCAGCAGCCTGAGAATGAATTCAAAGTGATTTCTGCCTTCATTCCTCCCTTTTGAAGCAAAGCCCCACCAACACCTGGTGGTGTTTTTGCTCCATGTGTGCCGTTTGGAGTGGAGAGAGCCTGGAATGGCTCTGCTGAGGGGCTGAGGCACAGTGCCACGGCCAGCTGGAGGTCTTTGGTGACACTGCCACCAGCCGTGTGCTGCAGGAGGAATGGGATTGTTCAGCCTGACTCAGAGCTGTTTGTGGAACTCTGCTCATCCCCGGCAGAAGGGAAGGCTCAGGGAGTGGGACATGGCAGAATGTCAGCCCTGAGCTTTGCTCCAGCAGCCTGCAGCCATCCCATCTCCTGGATCCTCCGAGCCTTCATTCCTTCCCTCCAGACACCAGTAAATCAGGATCCTTCCAGGGCTCTAGAACTGTGCTGCAGACCTGTGCCAGGCTGCTCACGGAGCACATCTAGCTGTGGCACCAGCCTGGCTCTCCTCCTGCAGCTCAGCTGATGATTTCTGCTCCTGCTCTGTCCTCCACAGAGAAGGAATCACAGCTCAACTGATGATTTCTGCTCAGCTGATGATTTCTGCTCCTGCTCTGTCCTCCACAGAGAAGGAATCACAGCTCAGTTGAAGATTTCTGCTCCTGCTCTGTCCTCTACATAGAAAGAATCACAGCTCAACTGATGATTTCTGCTCAGCTGATGATTTCTGCTCCTGCTCTCTCCCCTACATAGAAAGAATCCATTTGTTGCATTTATGACTTTCACTGATTCCTGCTGCCCTTCCCAACCACCCCATTCCAAACCAGAGCATGGCTGTGAGCTCCATGAGCACAGCCAGGGAATATTTCAGTCCAAGCCAGCGACGTGCTTAGGTAGGAAGATGTAATGGTTGCTTCCTGAGCTCCATCCCTGTTCTCCTGGCTCTAATTGCCCCATGAAGCCCCTGGCAGCACACAGAGCCCAGCAGTGCCCTGGGCATTCCCTGTGCCCAGCTCTGCTGCACAGGGCAGTGCCTCTGCTTTGGACAGCTTTCCCCTGGAGCGTTTTCTCCCTGTGGACTATATTTGTACACTCTGGTCTGTGAGCCCTGAGAAGCATCTCCAACATGAAATTCCCCTTGGCTTTCAGAGGCAACAGAAAATTAGCAGAAGGCTCAGTTCAGTGGTTTGAGATACAGAGTGAATACCCACGTTTTGCTTTGAGAAGAGGCAGGCAGACTCTCCAACATCAATGCATCCACACAGGCTGCACTATATTTTATATTTTCACCCCTAGCAAAGCACTCTGCCATGAGATGTGGTTAAAACGCCCTGGAAAAGCCTAGGAAAAGGTTCAGTGACATGGATTTTCAAACGGGATGCTCTGCTCTGGTTTCAGGGTGTGAGTGAGTGAGGTGGGCTGTGGGGAGCTGTGTTTGTGACATGGAGAAAAAGCTCCTCCATGGCCTCACATCACCTGAGACATCAGCTTAGAAGGAACCTCAAAATACTGAAAACCTCACTCACTTTTCCTGTGAGTAAACCTGTTGTTCAGGGCAACTTGCAGCTTTTCAGTTGGAATTAGCTCTGGAATTAGCTGTTTATTGAAAGGGATGTGACCAGGGCTGGCTGTGCACCCCAGGCCAAGCTGGAGAGAGTCAGTGAGGAATTGGAGTGACCAAAAAACAAAAAATAAAGAAAGAAAGGGATGTATTAAAGGAAAAGTCTGTTTTTTGCTTAAAATTGGATTGAATATTCAATCTTATCTCAATATCCCTACAATGTATGCAATGTATGGAATTTACCAGGCCAGGTGTTGAGCTCTGGTTTTAAATTTACTCCAGAGGAGATGCTTAAATTTCCTGGAGGGAGGACCAGGCTTCAGCATTAATTACTGAGCATAATATGTGCAGCACCTGGGGAAAGAGCAGCTGAAAATGCTCCTGAAGCACCCAGCTTTACCCTCAGCCATGAAAAAGAAAAAGAAATCCATGGCTAATGGAGCTTTTCCCTGCTTGGCTCCCGTTTGCAGAGGTATCAGCTCAGCTCTGATTCCCTGAGAGGTGCAAAAGGGTGGTGATGTTGCCATCAATATTTGCCTCTCTCTGGGCTCTCCTGGCCAGTGATTAAAAGAAGATCAAGCCAAGCTTCTTCACACTGCAAAAACCTTCAGTGCATTGGCATCCTGACTGCCAAATTTAAGAGAAAAGGTTAATATAAAACTCACAGTGGAGCTGGTAAAGGATATTAGAGGTGACATGTTGGCCATGAGCTCCGCTTGGGGCTCTGGGGGGAAAAAAACCAGAACAAGGTTCGTTCTAACCTTCAAATTAACCTTTTTCTATTTTTTTTCTGCAGCCAGAAGAAGACCTACAGGCCAAGATGTCGGCTCTAATATTTTGTGTGTATTTCAAACATCTACTTTGACCCCATTTCCATGCTTTAGTCTCTGGACTTACCCAAAATCTGTGCTGATTAGTGTGTTTCACTGGGAGCACAGCACAGCTAAACATCATTTGTGAGCTCTTTTAGAATTCTTCTTTGTTTCAGCTGAACCTAATCCACTTGTCTAACGTTCACCACGCTGATTTTTTTTTTTCCTGTGGCCCAACCATTTTTTTTCTTTCCCTGGCTATTTGCTCCTTGTCATTTGCATGAAATCTGATTTCATTTGTTCAGCTCTTGGCATGGTCTGCCGACAGAGTCAGCTGCTGCAGTGAATATGTGGAATTTCTGCAATCTGACTAAATATCAATAGACTATTGAACTTTTATATTATGCATACTTGTAATCAAGTCAACTGCTTGAGAATTTGCACATCTATGCATTTGGATGTGGAAAAAATAGGCTGTGTTCGTGTAATTAAAGTCTATATCATAATACTTGTGCATAAAAGGGCCAAATTAAGGTTTTGCAGGCAAGTTTAATTCCAGCACTTCCTCTTTGTTCCGTGCTTGACTTTGCAACCTGAAAGAGATTTCTAATGTCTTTTTAAAATTTATTTTATTCATAATATCCACGGCAAATTGAGCTGCTGAATTGTCTGTGGCCACAGTCCCTTGCTGTGGGTTATAAATCGTTATTAAAGCACTAATAAGGTTTGCAGCTATTAAAGGTGAAGTGAGGCAGGGGAAGCAGAAGTTACTGAGTTTTCTCAGCACCAGCTTTGTATCAGGATGGAAAGTGGAGAAAAAAATGCCCAATTCAGGTGTTTTGTACAATTTTGTGCCATGGAACCCCAGAGCAAAAATCACATTTTTTAACCAGAGATGCAGGGGCATTTGATACACAAATCAGCAAAAGAAAGGCAGGGTGAGGCAGCTGGGACTGAGCTGGGACTCCTCTTTCTCGTGTGGAAGAGGAGATCAGCATTAATCCAGGAGAAGGTGATGTTTGAAAGGTTGAAAGAACATCCAGGAGGTCAATGTTGATGACTGATGGAACAGAAATGATCAGAAATTGCAGCTGAGGAAGGATCATGGGGCTGGAATCAGGCCTTTTAAAAAAGGAAATTAAAATTGCGGAAATTAAAACTGCAGAAATTATAAGAGAAATAAGAAGAGGTCTATTGTAGGAGGGGCTCAGCTTTTGGATATATAAAATTTATTGCAAATTCTGGTCTGGGAACAACCTGAGCAGATTTTTCACCAGCAGGTTTGTGGTGTTTGATCAATCCTGCACCAGATGCTTACAGCAGCAAATCACAAGGTGTTTCTGTTCTTCTCTTCTGCCTCTGGGCATGGAGATCAGACCAAAATACAGATTACAGCTCTGGGTCTCACTCTGCTCCTGGATGTGAGGCAGCAGCTTGAATTTTGGTATTTTACAGCATTTCATTACAGTTTTCTGGGGGTTTTTGTTTGGTTTGGGGTTCTTGGAGATATTTTTTTGTTTGGTTTATTTTGTGAGTTTGTTTTTTTGGTGGTTTTTTTGGTTGCTTGGTTGGTTTTTTTGGGTTTTTTTTTGTTTGTTTGTTGGTTTGGTTCGGGGTTTTTTTGTGAGGGTGTTTTGGGTTTTTTGGTTGTTTGGGTGGTTTTTGGTCTTTTTTCCCTTTGTGTCTTCATGCAGCTCACCTGCAATGGCCACAGAATGGTGGTTCCCTTTGTCTCCACACCTAAAACTGCCTGGTTTTCACATTTCATCATTTAAATTAATGACAGAAAAAGTAATTCTGAAGTAGCTGGTAGGGTGAGTAGGAAGGGAAACAGCAAAAAGTTTACTAAATTTGGTAAATGCAGTGTCTTTGGAATGGCTTTAGGAGTGGAATGATGTTGGCAGTATCACTGAAGAAAAATGTCCTCAAACTTCAGAGTCCTGTTTTGTGCCTAAATCTTGGATCATCCTCCACTTCATGCTTTAAGATCTGTCCCCATGGGGCACAGCAAGAGCCCCAAACACTGCAGTGCCAAAACACAAGAGCTCATCCCCAAAACTGCAGGGGAAGTTTTCCCATCATCATCATCATCATCATCATCATCATCATCATCATCATCACACCTGCAGAACTCCTGCTCTTCTCTGTGCCAGCTGAGTTTTGATTTTTTTCTTTTCCTGCTCTGCATGGCTCTCCTGTCCATGGATGTCAGGAGTGTGGAAATTCTGCATCTTTCATTGGTGTTTATTCCAAAACGTGTCTGATTCCCACCCCTGTGCTGTGCATTGCTCCAACACAGGATCCTCTCCCAAACACACACAAACAGAGACATTTCCCTACCTGGTGGAGGCTCAGCTGAGAATTCCTCCTGCAGAGCCTCGAGATGATGGATTTTCCCAAAAATCCTCCACGAGACTGTTGCAGTGTAAACACTGCCTTTAGCTGGAGGTACACAAAAATGCTTTCAGGAAGTTCCTGCTGCTCTCACAGCACCACACTGAGAATATTTTGTGCTGTTCCCAGCAGATCCTTCTATTATTTCTGTAAATATTTGCTCTGAGGAAGAGCAAACAAAATTTTGGGAGACTGTGAGGACGTTATTCAAAATTACAGTTAATATTCAAGGAATGTTCTCCTGAGTCACTATCTGCTCTCTCCTGGCTGCTGCTTTTTCCTTCTGGCAAAATTGTGTGTTCTGAATTCAGGTTCTCTATCAGAGAAGTAACAGAGGTACAAATTTCTGGATCTGGATATTGTGTAAGTGAAGAAAATAATTTATTGCATTCTGTGCAGCCACTCTGTAACATATTGCACAAGAGATCACGAAGGGTCTTGGACTTATATTTAGCTTTAACATCATTTTTAATGTAACATGAATGCACTAATAAGCATGAAACTCCTTCCAAAAGGAAAATAAATTCAGTAATTTCGATTCTACACTTAAAATTAAAATTAAGATGTAGGAAAAAAAAAAAAATAGGTCGTGTCAGATGGGGTGAGCCAGCAAAAGAGCATCACTATTTGAATTTCAATATTGTGAATTCCCAACGTGTAGGTCTCAAAAATCAGATGTTCATTACCTAAAAAACACTCCTGAACTTGTTTGGGATGCAATTTTTAAAGATCTTGCTTTCACACCTTTTAAATTGCAATTCTCGTGGTTGGAAATGAATTTCAGGTCTCTGATGGGAGCTGAAGCTCCCCTGTAATCCCAGCTCCAGCAGATGAGCTGCCAGAACCATCCCAGAAATGCAGAACTCACAGTTCACCACGAGGCCTGGGAAGGTCTGGGAAGGCTTGGGAATTATTCCAGGAGCTCAGTGATTGCTGCTGCTACTGAATCCCATCATTTTCATCTCCTCGCTGGGAAAAACTCACTCCTGGTGGGAGAACAGGAGAAACTCCATGGAACTGCTCCTCCTGCCATGCAAACCAGCACAAAGCTCTGCTCCCACTGACTTTCTCCTTCAAACAGGTTGGGATCCATCTGAATTCCTGGAATATTTCCTTTCCTGAATCCTCTCCCCTGATTCCTCCTGTCCTTTCTCCACCCAGGCAGGTGAGAAGGCTTTTTTGGGGAAAGCACTGGGGACCCTAAATGGACCTTCCCACCCCCCAGCTGGGATTCCCACTTTGCTGTCCCTCCCAGCCCTTGGAGCAGCTCCCTGATCACAGCAATGCTGGGATGAAGGTTTTTGGAATGTTCTGACACCTTCCCCAGCCTGGTGAACAGATTTCATCAGTAGACAAAGGGATTTTTCTGCTCCTGCCCACTCTCACCCCCCTCACTGGCTGTTGCTCGTGATTCTATTCTTATCTGGCATATCCCAGCTATGTTCCTGCTTTTAGAGGGTTTTGGAGGTGCAGCAAAATATCAGGAATATCAGAGGAATAATTCAGATGTAAGAGCTGAGGCTGGAGGGAAAGGACAATGGTTTCAGAGGGTTTTGGGGGTGCAACAAAATATCAGGAATATCAGAGGAATAACTCAGATGTAAGAGCTGAGGTTGGAGGGAAAGGACAATTGCCCTTGTGTTCATTTCATCCACAACCCCAGAGGGGTTTTTTCTGTTCCAGAACACCATTCCCTAGCAACACAATCATTTTCCATGCCTGCACTCAGAGCTGGAATGAAGTCTCTCCTTTTTTGTTATCCCTGGTCAGGGATTAAATGGGAATAATTTCTGTGGATAAATAAGCACTGCGAGTTATTTGCAATGTTTTTCTCACTCAGTGCTGTGTGGATGTTGCTGATGTGACTTATCTTCTTGCAGGGCTCATCTGAAGAGTTGCTATCCCACAGTCACAGCCCAAGAGTTCCAGACTGCTCAAAAGAGCACAGCCAACGTGCTAAATAAATACTGAACATCCACATCCGTGGTGCACATCTTATTCGAGGAGGTGGCAGCTTGGAAGACCTCTGTAAAGGAAACAAAGCCCTTCAACTCGATTTCTCAACATTGTTTCTGCTGCTGAAAGTGTGTTTTACTTTGTGAAGCCTGTCTGAGGTGGAGCAGGAGCTGTGTGGGTTTGCTCTTGTCCTCAGCAGTGTCACTTGGCATCAGCTGTGTCACCCCTGGCTGTGCCCTCAGTCACACAGCAGGCTTTGTGATTCCTCCTCACATCAGGGTGGGAGGGAAATGAAGTCAATTCCACAAGTAGGAGTATTTCTCCTTTCCAGTGCAGCTCTAGCTAAATATATCCTGCAATGGAACTTGCAAAGGGGAGACAAAAGCCTCTGGTGCAGAGAACACAACTGCATCCTCTCTGCCTTCACTGTACAGCAGTCTAAGGTGGCTAAAATGTTAAATGTCAGGAAGAGAGGCAAGGTTTCCTGAATCCAGGCTTATCCTTGGTTCAAGCTACACCATTCCACTCTGATTTCACAGAATCAAAATTATGGTAAAGATCAGAGGTTTACCCCAAAGTTTACTTGTCTCCAAACCAAAACTCTGCCTCACATAGTTGTCTTTTTTTTTTAATTACAATTTCCATCAAGCTTGAAATTAAGAACTAGGCTGGGGAGGGGATCCAAATATAAAAGAAAAATCTTTATATTCCATATACAGTTGAAATATATTATTTTAAGCTAAAACGAAAGAGAGCTTCCCTGCTAAGGGATGCAATTAATTTCCAACAACACTTGTTAGAGCCTGGGCTGTCTCTGAGCCCTGTTTTTCTGGAGGACAGAGGATCCTGTTGTGGGGTTTTGTTTTGTTTTGTTTATGGGGATATGAACCTATAAGGAAGAGGACTTTGCTCCATCCTGACAAAACTTGGGGTCTGAAAGAATTCTCTGAGCTGGTGATTGGTTACCAGATGTGAAAAAACAAATACAATTGTTCTTCAGCTCTGTTTTGAGCTGACATGTCAGCAGAAGTTGAGCAATTCCTGGAGTTTGAATTGCTCTGGTTTAGGTATCATCAACAGGCATTTTTCTTTGCCAGGGCAAATTGCAGCAGACACCAAACGAGGTCAGTTCCCTTTGTCTGCTCAGATAATAATGAAAAAGGGACATTCCCCTGAGAAATTATTGGTCAGTGGAGGTGAAGGCCCTGGTTAAACTCTCAGTGTGAGAGTTTTTTGAAGAGCTGAGAGTGGCACAGAGAAATTTCTCTGGGATTTTTGCAGCTCACTAACTCATCCCCAGACGGATGTTCCACGTGCTAATTTATCCTCCTTCCAGAAGCTTTTTAACCACGGCAGGTGAAGGCTCTCCCTTTGTACCCTAAATGGGATATATCATCTCTCAGGAGAGGAGCAGAATTCACCAAACTGATTGCAGGGTGTTTAGGAATTAATACACACCAGGTTGAGATGTCTGATGGGTTAAATGATGCTCCAAACAGCCTGTGAGGGGGAAAACTAAATAAAGGTAGGCTCTGCCAGCCTGGAGGTGAATTATCTGCATGGGGTTGGTGAGACTGGATCCAGAACTGCTGGCAATTCCCAGCGGGATCAGCATGGATGGATTTCCAGGGAGCTGGGGTACCCCAGCTTGTTACATAGGGAATGTGCTTTGGGAGGGAGCAGGGAGGTGACTGAGGGGAAAAGAGCTCCTGATTCTGGAAGCAAAACAGTTCTCTAAAACCTGTTTTGTTTGTTTTTCCCGAGGCCACAATGCCCTGAACCATCAATCCAAGCTCTTTCAGCTCCGTGTGGGAACACTGAGCCTGTGCTCCTGAAGCACAAACTGGGACAGCTTTTCTGGAGGTAAATTTCCTCTCAAACCCAAAGAATGGACTTTGGGCTTCCCAGGGCCAGACCCAGACCCAGCACTGCCCATCTGACACTCCTTTACAGCTTTCCACGTTATTTTGGAAGACAATTTGGCATTTTGTTGCTGATTGCCACACAGTGCTGAGGGAATTCTAGTTTTGCAGAGGTTTGAAGGGCTGTGGTTGTTCATCTGCTCTGGGATGCTCACTCAAAATGCTCTTTTCCTGCTCCTGCTGTGTCCCACACTCTTGCAGGGCTTTCTGCTCTGGAATTTCAGCTGGGGCTGCCCCCAAAGAGTGGTGTTCCTTTTGCTCTGATCATTTTGGGGAGGTTTTGGAGGTTCTGCCCCTTCTTTTCAGGGAACTCAGCAAAATTCACTCTCCATTCTTCCCTTTCATGCTCTGCCTTCTTCATTAAAACCTTTTACAAGTCCATTCTCTTGCTGTGCTTGGTTCACTCTGCAAAAGCTTCATCAAGAGAAATTAGCAGTGCACTTGGATTTGGATCTAATAATGAAATAAAAGCCTTTCTGCTGTGGTGGCCTCCAGGTCTCAAGTTTTCAGTTTTCTTAGGACAAGAGCTAAGCTACACATCTGAGGTATTGTTTCTCCTCAGATAACAACCCAGCAGGACTGCAAATGAAATGAAACTCTCTCTTTGGAGTTTTTTTTTTTCCTGTAAAACGTCTCAATTTTACATCCTAAAAATAACCCTAAGAAATTACTAAGCTATCATCTCTGGCCACCTTGATGGACTATTTCTTTACTGCTTTGGATTTAGGGAAGTAAAAGGTTTTTCTAAGCATTACCCAGCTGGTGCTTGCAGTTTTTAAAGGTTTTTAAGTGAAAAAATGCACATATCCTGTGCTGTCTCTGCCCTCCCTTGAGCAGATATATATCCACAAAATGTACATCTCCCCAGTATAATGGCAATACTCCTAGGGAATAAAAATACAAAATACAGTCTCAGGGGTTTGGAATTCCCAATACTCCAAGGGAATAAAGATACAGTCTCAGGGGTTTGGGACTATTTGCCCAGGTTATGCTTCCAAAGTGATTTCTGCAATACTTACATTTTTTGTTGTTCTTTCTTTATTACCTAAATTGATCTGCACCAAAATTCAACCTCTCTCAACAAACAGCAATATGATTAAATAGAAAACAACCCCAAAAGCTCAAAGCTCTCACTCTCTCACTAATGTTTCCGTAATCTTTATGTAGTTACATTTAGAGAGGAATTATGTGTGAGAAATAAATTGCTGGAGCAGAGTAGTGGAGTTTTCTATGTAGATACACTGGTGGATGCTTTGTCAATAAAATTATTTTGACCTCAGTGCACTGTCTGAGGCAGGGACCAATGAGAAAGGTGTCCCTCAGTTCAGAAAAACTTCTCGTGGAGTATTTGATTCAATTCTGTGCCTTTTGTGGAGATATTTTTTGGCTGTGGTGTATGATTTGTGTTGCCAGTGTTCATATTTGCCATTCCCTCACATTTCACTGGGAAATGTGGTACCAAAATATCCTGGATTTGGCTGTTCTGGATGGCACAAATCTCTGTGGCGCTCTGTTTATGGCACAATTTAAATCAAAATATTACCACACCATCTGCCATGTGTGCACTGCTGTAAATCCAGGCTGCTCCTCCAAAGGGATGGAAAAAGCATCAGCCCTGTGGTGCCATGCTGAGATCAGAGGGAACCATCCCTAGGAGGTGATTTTAGAAGGGAGAAAACCAGACAGGACTTGGAAGTGTGGGTTTGAGATAAGCAATGAAAATCCTACAGTTGAGTCTGGGCTGCATTTGAGCTCTGAAATTCCCTGTGGTTCATTCCAGCAGCACCTTTTGCTGCCCACACTCCTCCAGTCCCAAAATCCCTGGGAAATAAATCTGGAATGACTGCAGGTGAGCTGGTGAGAGGTGAAGCCAGCCTGGACTTTGGCCCTGAGCTGTTTGTTCTTCATGCCTGAGCCAAAAAGGAAGGATTTGTCCCTGTGGGAGCATCGTGGCTGACTGGAGCCCTTCAGAGCCCCTCTGAGTGGCTGTGTCTGCAAGGAGCAGGGTTGGGTTTCTCCTGCCAAAAAGCACGTTTAGCCTGAGCTGTGCCTGAGGAGAGCAAACCCTCCTGGGCTGAGTGGCTCTGCAGTCAGAGGGGCAGCACAAAGCAGCCTCCTCCTGGCTGCCTCTGGCCTTCAGCATTTCTCCCTCCAGAACTGATGTTTTCTCCTCCCCTTTATCATCTGGCCATGCTGCTCCACTCCAGGGAAAGGTTTGCTCTCAGGCTGAATCAGGATATATCTCACATTCTGTCTTTACTGTGTGTCTCCTCATAAAAACAAATGAGTGAATCAACAGATGCTCCTCATGGCTCCACAGCAATGGTTTGGGTTGGGCTAATTATTTCTAACTGCT
The DNA here is from genome assembly GCF_008360975.1 of Lichenostomus cassidix. Taxonomy (NCBI): domain Eukaryota; kingdom Metazoa; phylum Chordata; class Aves; order Passeriformes; family Meliphagidae; genus Lichenostomus; species Lichenostomus cassidix. The sequence goes on from NC_139493.1 coordinate 17,595,723, forward strand.
ACAAGCTCTGAAGGTTGACTCCTCTTATACTTTCAGCAGTGAACTCCACAAATAAGGATGGCTTGGTCTCTGTAAAGGATGGAAGAGACTTACTTTATATTCAATTTAGCTTACTCATATTTTTAATAGGTAAATCCACAGTTAATAAGTGGCTTGTCAAAGATTTTATGGGCTGATATGGTCCCTGACAAAAAATAATTTTAAAAATGCTGTTCACTCCTATATAATGCATATTTCCTTTCAAGACAGGATTTACAGAGTCAAAAGCAGGATGCAGGACAACTTGATTAAATCAACAGAAAGTGTTCTGAAGGGAAAAGAAATCCAGATACACCTGCAAGGTAATTTGAAAGGCTTAAGCTTTTATCTCTACAAGCTTTCTGCTCACCTGGGCTGAGAGCAATGGATAAGAAGTCTTTTCCCACTTAGATTAAAATGAATGCAAAAGGAAAACTCTACCTTATCAACTGGAAAAACTTCCAGCTTCATTTCGCTTTTTAAGGTCCTCGTGTAATTTTTGAAATGAAAATATTTGCCTGTGCATTAATTTTCAATATCCCCTTTGTGCTGGGATTCTGAAGCAGATAAAAAAAGAGGAGAAACGCCACTGGATATGTCAGAGAGTGAACAGGCTGAATAATGGGATGTGACACTGCTAAATGACTTCATGGTGTGTGAGGGAAGTGTTGAGGTAGGCTGAGGTCAGAAAGGAAATATATTCCTGGTCTTTCATATCTTTTATTTCCAGATTTCAACGCAGAGATCTTATATATAATGTATTATAATATTTTAATTAACAATATAGTATGTTCAATATATATATATAATAAATTTTCTATACAATACATTTTCTGTGTAATATATTTTATAATAATATATTTAATAAGGTAAATCTTTTCTTTTTATAGGGTAGCTCAGCATAACAGACACTAAAAACCATTTGTGACAACACCAAACAAAGAGGTGAGAGAGAAACACGACTGTGTGTTCAATTTTGCACCAAACCACCTCCACAGGGAAAAGATCCTTCATCCACTTGATCCAAAATTCCAGCTGGAATATTGAGTGTGAAAAAGGCAGTGGGCTCTGATTCAAACAGACTTCTGCATGTTCTTCTCTAGAACAAGAAACCTTGTTCTTCTTATCAAGGTTTCACTTGTCTTCTGCAGCAGGGGAGGACAAATTTCACTGATTTCCTCTGAATTTCACTTATTTCCCCTGAGTTCTTCCAAACAGGTCTGCATCTTGCTGTGTTTCTGTGGTGACTGCCAAGATGGAATGAATTAGGGAATTATAGAGCTGGCAGTAAATGGAGAAGGATATAAATGTCTTTGAGCACAGAAATAATCCGCCAAGGCTGAGTTAAGAATCTGGCTCAGAGTCCGACAAGACTTGACCAGGAAAATGTCAGCTTTGATGCTTTGAAAGTGATTTTGTGGATGTGAAACCTTGAAAATTGCTTCTTGGGGGAGTGTGTTGGACAATAAAGTGGATCCAAGTTGAGCTCAAGGGAGATTTGGTTACTAAATGTGATTTCGGTCCATTAATTTCTGAAAAATAATTAAAAGTGTGCAATTCCTTTTCCCTCCTTTTCCTGGAGCTGCTTTCCCCCTGGGTCAGGCTGGGATAACACTGAGCACTCCATGTGCACCACACTTTGTCCTGGGAGCATTCACCCCTTCAGCTGCAGAGCAAACCCATTTTCCTCGTGATTTCTAAACCAATCAGCCCAAACTCAGAGTCCCAATTTCAGTTGAATCCCAGTTACCTGGTAGGACCATTCTCTCCTTCCTCTGGCTGTGGCAACATCATTAAATTGGCCTTGATCTTGATTTTTTTTTCCCCCCCAACTCTTTGCCCTTGACCATGTTTATGGTACGCTGTGAATATGCTATTTTAACCATGAGTTGAAACATTATAAACCCACTAAATTCATAGTTTTGCCTTCAAACCAAAAAGTATTAAATTAAATTGTCCTCATACTTGATGGAGCTTAAATTATTATTTTTCTTTAAGTCTATCAGTGTTCCTCAGACAAGCCAAGTGTCACATTGAGGCACCACTTGCATATTTATGAAATGATTTGTATTCAGGGGCATTGTCTGATGTTTTCTGGACAGTTTTCCACACTAAAATGTGTTTAACTCAAGAGACCACACAGGTAACCTGAGAAACCAAAGCCTACCATAACTTTTTTTTTTGTAAAATACTCCTTGTAAGTCCAAAAGAATAAATAAATGAGTTCTGAATTATTACATTTCTTTGTTTTATCGAACGTGTTGCCTGCACAGTGATGAAATGCACTCCTTACAAGAAAATAATTAGGGATGTCCTGATTCCTCAGAGGCACATTTATTTCTTTCTGCTCCTTGCCTGTAGATCAAAGAGATATTGGACAGTTATTTTCAAGTAATAGCAGGGTTCAGTTCTGAGTTTGATTTATACCAGCGTTTCTCATGCATTGAAAATGTGCTCTTGGTGCTCCTCTGGCTAAATTAAATCTTGATTTTCAATTTATATATTTGTCAATCAATAAATATATTTGATGGCAGTGAATAGACTCCCTCGCCTTTTTCTGTAGTAAATAGACTTTCTATCATTTTTGTGTGTTAAATATCAAGTGGAGTTCTCAGCTTGCAGTGATGTCTTTGCTCTCCTCCATGGAATTTTAAGGGAATAAGGGATACTAGTAGAATCCACTGGATCCAGAGGTTATCTTTCAGAGAATCCTGGTGGATTTGCTGGGAATGGGATCAAGGCAGAGCTGCCAGAGGACTTTTGCTCTTGTTCATCTCCCAGTGTGGTGTCTCAGTCTCACCCCCAGTCTGAGCCCTAAAAACCAAAATTCAGCCCATGAAGTGTGCTCAGCCTGTCACACAGCAATGGATCCATGGCCAGTAGGAAAATGTGTTACAGGGGCTTTTTGAGGATTTCTGGTTGTAGAACTAGGCAGGAATGTGGGCACAGCCATGGGAAACTGGTGTGGGGATGGCAGTGGGGCCAGGAATGAACTCCTGAGCAGAGCCAGCACCTGCAGCAAATGGCTCTGCAGGCTCAGCACTCCCACTGGGGAGCCCCAGAGCAGCACCCTGAGCTCAGTGCCTGTTTGAAGTGCTGAGGAGCTGCTGCAGGGAGCTGGTGGTGTTTTCTCTCAGCACTGTCCCCTCACTGCCCACCAGCTGTGCTGTCACACTGCTCTGCCCAGAGAAATCTCAGCAGCTCCTCAGTGTGAGTGCAGCCTTGGACATCAACCCCTCTCTAGGACTGCAGTGCAGGAGCTCTAAAATGCTTTGCCAGGTAACCATAGCTCCAGCTGGAGAATTGGGATAAACCTGACCTTTGCAATTGCATGGTGTCTCTTTTCTAAAAACCTCTTCACACTAGCTGGGGGCAAACAAAGAGCAGAATCAGGGCTGCTTTGCACCAATTCTCTCTCAAAAGGCTCTCCATCCTCACCTTCCAGGCACAAATAACCACAGACCCCAAACTGCAAAGCCATGGAGGATTTTCCTTGCTGCTGCTAATTGATTTGGGGGGTTGCAGTTATAATTTCACAAAGAATAGGTCTTATTTACACCATTTTTCACCTCCCTAAGAACAGCGGGGTTGTGGGGTAGAAAGGTGAAACATTCCCTTTGGAAGATTAGGCAAATATCTTAGGAGGCTTCAGGAGGAGTGCTGCAGTGCTCTGTTCATTGCACCCTAAGGAATTTTCTGAGCACAATGCACTTCAAAGAAAAAAAAACAAACAAGAAAACCAAAGTATTTAAAGCATATAAACCTACAGAGTTTTCTGTGAGCTGCCTAAAGCATCCCCACTCTGCCTTCCTGCGTGTTGAGGCTGAGAGCAGAGCTCTGGCACCATCAGGGTTGATGTGAAGTTTTCTGGTTGGCTCCACCTTTGTGTTGGAAGAGCCACATTAGAGGCAGAATGAACATTTTCCAGTATGAAAGCTCAGCAAGAGCTTATTCCCAATCCCATTCCCCTGGCTGGTGGACAGGGTTGTTTTCTCTGTTTGCCTTGCTACTTGGTGGGGATTAATTCCTTTCATGGTTAAGGATAAAATTACTTAAATAAGTCTAGAAGAAATACGTATAGAAGAAATAAGTCTAGAAAAGCTAGAGCACCCCTGTAGTTCACTACAGAGGCACTTCCTCAGTGCCTTTCTTGCTGGGCTTGTAGGGAATTTTGTTGTTGAAGGAGTTGTGTGACACTGGAGGGTTTTTAGGGCAGTGATGAGTAAAATCTGTTTAGCCTGAGCAGCCAGGGTGGCTTTAGAGGTGTCTGATGGTGCTGAGGAACTGCCACAAGGCTGGAAAGTGGAAAATGGGGCGAAAAAGGGGAGAGAACCCCCAGTTCCCCAATTCCTCTCCAGTAGCATTTGCTGCAGTGGGGAGCTAAGCCAGCCAGGCAGCATTCCCTATGGATCCCCAAATGCACCATGAGGATTCCCAGGGAAAACTGCTGCTTTGACCACTGTGGGTTCATACAGCCTGCACTGTGAGACACCTAAAATCAGCTTGGCACATCTGAGTTAAACACCCACTGGCTCAGAGGGCTCTCTGGGGTGACCCTGGGTGGCACACGGGGACATTTGGGGTGTGTCTGTGTTTGGGTCTGGCACAGGCTGCTGCTCATGGAGACTAAATTCCAGAGGTCAGGCTGAGCTCTGTGTGGATTTTGCCAAGCCCACCCATATTTATGCATGAACACAGGGTTCAGTTCAGCTCCCTTCAGCAGCAATGATTCCATTTGCAATTATATTGATTTTGCATGGCAATGAGCTACCTGCTCTGCACACAACCCTCCCAGGCCTATTTTTTTCCTGCTGACTGACAGCAAATGGGGGCTCCTTTCAGGAGCAGGTGAGTGTCAGAGGAGGAGAATGCCAGAAGTCAAACCTCTGGGAAGCCTTTCCCTCGGTTGCCTTGCCTGCCCCAGCAGCTGCAGAGGGCGATGAGCCCCGTGAGGTGTCATGGCATTTTTATCCAGCTTTATTCTGGGTTTGCTGTCTCTCACAGACATTTGTCCTTGCTGAGGCTGCAGCTGTGGACTCCACCACAGGCATTTCCCTGCAGGGGAAGGCTGCAGCCCCCAGGAAGGATGTCCCCCTAGGAAGGGTGACCTCCCTGTCTCTCTGGCTCTGTGCCCTCTGCCCCGGAGGTCACTGAGCTGTGCTCCCCAGCAATCCCAGTTAAACGCTGCCATCCCTGTGTCACTGCAGTCAGGGACAGCCCTGGGTGTCTGTGGTGCATTTCCACCGTGCAGTCAAACAGCAGGGCATGGCTGTGTCCCTTGGGCTGCCAGGGAGGCCCTGGTGGCACAGTGAGGCTGCAGTCCCAGGGCTCGAGGGGACATTTGGCACAGTCCCTGAGCTGCATCCCAGTCACCTGTGCCGTGGGACAAAGGGATGCCATTGCCTTGGAGCAGAGCTGGGAGCAGCTCTCTTCTCCTGACAAGCCCTGGCTCATGTTTGAACTCCATGTTCATTCCTTTCTTCCTGCCAAATCCCCATTCCATAGTTCTTGCAGAACTCTGATATTTCGTGGCAGAATAAGGCAGATTTAGATTGGATATTAGGGAGAAGTTCCTCCCTGTGAGGGTGCTGAGGCCCTGGCACAGGGTGCCCAGAGAAGCTGTGGCTGCCCCTGGATCCCTGGCAGTGTCCAAGGCCAGGTTGGATGGGATTTGGAGCAGCCTGGGACAGTGGGAGGTGTCCCTGCCATGGCAGGGGTGGCACTGGATGGGCTTTAAGGTCCCTTCCAACCCAATCCATTCTATAATTTTATTATAATCTCCTGTAAAAGAAGTTTGAAAAACCTGCAGGGATATTTTTTTTCTGGGCACCCAAAGACCTGGGCTGATTTGGGGCTGGGAAGGTCACCAAACTCATTAACAGCTCTCCACCTCTGAAAAGGAAACCAAGGCAGAGCCTGCCCAGATTGCTCTGCCCACTTCAGAAGCTTTGAGAATATCAGTTCAACACAGACTGAAGCAGATAAAGCAGCAGCAGTCCCAGGTTGCCATCAGGTCCCAGATGTGAGGAGCAACTTGTCCACATCCCCAAAGTCCCCAGCATGTGCCTAAGAGCTCTCAGAGATAAACCTTTTCCTGCTTTTTGTACCCAGAGCCTTCCTCCTTTCAACTGTGGCTGAGTGGGACAGTGCCCATGGAGTTGCCCAATTTCCCATGGACTGATGGATTGTGGTTTGCTGTCCAGGCAGAGCAGCAGCTGTAAGAAGTTGTCAGTCAAGTCCTGCAGCTTTTTTCCAGGGTAACTGTCTCAGTCTCTCCAGTGCTGTGCTTTTCAGTTCACTCCACCTTTAATGAAGTGCTGGCTGCTTTAGAAAGTGCTATCATATCCTAATGCATTCTGCTGCCCCACTCTGTCTTTTGGAGCCACATTTGCACTTTGTTCACCTCATCCTTTGTCTTTGTGCCTGTGAAGTCCTGTCAGTGCAGAGCACAGAGCAGGGCTCTATTCTCCCCAGCCAGCCTGGATTAGAAAATATGGTTATTTAATGATCCTCCCAGCACTGAACAAAAACTTTCATTTTGACTTTTGCTTCAGTTCAGAGCACTCAACGTTTTTCCAGCTCTTTTGTCAAGTGAACTGCTCAGCACAGCCCCTGCTGCACTGACACCAGAATTCACCCACTGCTCCATTACCATCCCATTCATCTGCACCCCAACAATGGCTCTCTCCTCGCTGCTGGGAGGACAAACCTTTGGAGAAGGACTGGCATTTGCTTAGCTCCACTCATGCAGTCAGCGGAGAGAAGAGCAGCTCAGAGCACACAGGGACAGCTCCCCAGCCCAGCTGAAAACCAGGCAGGTGCAATTCAGGGATGGTCAGAGACTCACACTGATCATTACTGGGAAAAAAACCACTTCAAGGATTTTAAAAGCATCTAAATTAACTCCTTTCCATCCACATTTTGACTGCTGCTATCTTTGCTTATTGATCTAAAGAATATTGACTGCATTTCCTTTAAATGCCCTGCTGTTTCAGGCTATTAACCAAGAGCTTGCCCTGGCCTTTCCAGCTTGTCCCATCATTCCAGGACTGCCATGCACACCAGCCCAGGGCAAAGTGCTGCTGAGGAGGCACAGCAGGACCAGTGTGGGGCAAAGCAGGAGCCACCAGAGCCCTGTGGGGACAAATGAGCCCTGCAGCCCTGCCTCGCTGGGGACAGACAGGAACAGAAATCTCCCGAGTGGCTGCTGGTTTGTAGGACATGAGGGGTGGGATGGCCTCACCACAGGATCCTAGAACATGGAATCTTCACACCTGCAGATTGCTGTAGAAATCACGCCCAGGAATCATTTCCTCTGCTAGCTCCTGTGAAAGGGGCACTGCTCACACTGGAAAAGTGCACAGGATCAGCATTCCGAGCTCTCTGTCCTGCTGCTGCCCTCAGAGCTGCTCTGGCTCTGCTGCCAGCTCTTCCCAGCTTGCTTTTGGAATGCCTGAGCTCTCCTGGTCCTCCCCTGTGTTGCTGTGGCAGGAATGAGGATCCCTGAGGGATCACACAGAGCAGGCAAGCCCTCAAAAAGGGCAGGTGCTGCCCAGGAGACAACTCCTTTGCTATGGGGCAGGAAGGAGAAGTTGCCTTTCCTCTCTGGAATCACCACCAACAAACATGATCAAAAAGCCCCAAAAAATTGACAATACTGTGGTCAGGAGACAAGATTTTCTGCCTCGGAGGGTGGCTCAATACCTGTTTTCTTCCTCAGATTGGTATTTTCTAATACTCATTAGGTCTCTATCACTTGCTCCTTCCCCTCAGTCTCTTTGAACTGCTGGAAGGAAAAACGTGGAAAGGGAAAGGGAAAGGGAAAGGGAAAGGGAAAGGGAAAGGGAAAGGGAAAGGGAAAGGGAAAGGGAAAGGGAAAGGTGAAGGTGAAGGTGAAGGTGAAGGGGAAGGGGAAGGCGAAGGCGAAGGGAAAGGTCCCAAAAAAGGGATTTCCCATTCCATGCCACACAATTTTCAAACGTTTCAACTTTGACTCTTGCAGTACAATAGTTTATAAATTGGGGTTATTTCAGCCAGATGCATTAGTGTGCATTAAATCCTGCAATCCCTTCCAGCCCTCAGGGGATGCTGCAGATGAGGTGCTCCATGGCAAGGGGGACTGAAGCTGTGGGGAAGGAAGACAAGCTGAACAGTTGGGATTAAAATGCCAATATCTTGGGGTCCTGCTCCTCTCTGGGACATTAATTCCTTTCCAGACCACGGATTAAGGAACAAAGCCTTGCCTTCCCCACCTTTATAGGTTGTTTGTGTTTGCAGCATTAAAGACCACAAAAAGCAGGGCAGTGCAGTGCAAACTGCAGCGAGGAGCAAAGACACAGGACACAGACTCCAAAAACCACCTCAGCACCAGAGAGCAGAGGAATATTTCCGTGCCTTTTCACTCTGACTGGATTTGACGGGCTCATCTCATCCTCATGTCACAGGGAATCACAGTCTCCCTTTCCCGTGGCACAGTGTGGGAGAGAAAGAGCCCTGCGTGTGTTTTGCATGTTTTGCTTCAGAGCAGAGCAGAGTTAACATTCACAGGCTCTGCCTGCCAGGGGCTGCCTAGAGCACCAAAACTGCCTGCTAAGTCCCCTCCCAATTAAAACAAAAACTGGAGAGGTTTTACTATTCCTGTGTTCCTTTGCCTTTCCCCTTGACTGAGCATTGCCGGCTGCTGTCTCTCTGTCAGTCACATTTCATCTTCTCCCTTTGCCTGCAGCCCTTTCGGTCTGGAATTGATTTTCTCACCCCTCGGAGCAGCAACTGTGAGATGTGTACATGTGAGCATCTCTCAGAGCTCTGTGCAGCCGTGGCAGAGGGCTGCATCCTCCATGCAGCTGCTGGATGTCTTTATTTCCCTCTGGAAGGCGAAGGGAGTCGCAGACACTCAGCAGTTGTAGCAGATGCTGGGAATTTTGCATTCCCAAATCCATTTTTGCTGCTTCTGGCTACAGTTTGCATGAAGGTCTGTGTATAAATCCATGTCAGTGTGGGCAGGCCTGTGTGCATCTGCATGTAGAGATGCACATGTTTTCTGTCTGGAAAATTCTGCCTGATAAATAAATTTGTCTCTCAGCCATGGGAAAAAAAAATATTAAGAGCCCTCAGTGCATCAAACAAAACTTACCAAAACTGCATTCCACTCATATTTTGTTTAGTTTATTTTCTAAATAGCTAAAATAGCCTCTGATTCGATGCATGATGTGACTAGAATGGCTGGTTTTGATAGAGAAGCTGTGGGATTTTTGGTGGTTTGGTGATGGGAAGCAGAAGCCAGAGGTTAAAGGGCAGGAATGGCCCTAATATCCCTTCCTGAGCTGAGTTCAACTCATCCTTACAGCTATAATGGGGTTGCACCCACCTCTGCACACAGAAATAGGGATTTATTCCCAGAGAATTCTTCAAAGAATTAGATCCAAGACAGAGGGAGCATTTGGGGTTCATGTCCACTTCAAAGCTTGGTGATTTCATCAACTATTTAAAGTGCAGGAAAAGGAGAGCAGTTTTTCCTCTGAATCCCTATCTGCTCCCAGCAGTATTTACAGACCCTAGTAATGCAGAGTGCCATAGAAAACAGCGGCTCTGCCAGGAATTAATGCAATAAATACAATCCAAAGGCTCCAGAGACAGGCAGAAATTCAGATGACAGTGACTAGGGCACGTGTAGGACATTCCTTTATGGAGAAAGTGCCCTCAGGGTGATGTTTTGAGCTTTGGGCTCAGTCAAGATCCAGAAAAGAGAGAAAACCAAGCAAGGAACACATCTTTCCTGTGTGTCCAACATGAGGAATAGTGAGAAAATAAAAGGCAAGAGGAATCTTTTTATTTTTTGCCCCAAATAGAGTGATTTTTTGCACACAGTGACACAGGGAGTCTCACACAGGGGTGGTGGTTGTGCCCTGAGCCCTCCAGATCTGTCTCATCCTTGTGCCAGGAGCAGAACAATCTCATTGTGTCACAGTGCTCAGCCGGAGCTCCCAGCTCTGGGACAGTGACAGTGCAGGAACAGCCCCTGGCTACACTGGGTGTGGGTGTAGAACAGATTTTGTGTGTGTAAAACAGATATTGTGCATGTAAAACACAGATTTTGTGTGTGTAAAACACAGGTTTTATACAAGTAGAACACAGGTTTTGTGGATGTGAAACACAGAAATGCATGGAGAAACTCCAAAATCCCCCATTTTGTGGGATGGGGTGGGAAGAGCAACATGAGCATCTCTCAGGAGCTTGGGAGGGTTGGGGTTGCTCTCCCCAGCAGGGAATTTGGCTGTGTTTGGCTGCAAATTCCTCCCCCTTTTTAGGATAATTCTCCATTTTCTGGTCCTGGATCCATCACAGCAGCATCCTTGGAATGCTGCTTGGAGCCTTTTCTCAGGAATGGTTTCTCTGGGCAGCTGGAGATCTGGGGGAGCAGATCAGTTTTGCTCGTTGACTTCTCAGCAGCCCTAGCAAGCCAAATTCAAAATATCACTAAATGTGTGGGATAAAATGTTGGACAAAATGGATTTTCCCTCAAATTCATGTCCCTTTCTTCACTTCTGTGTGTGGCTTATTAAGTTTTTTTTTCCCTGCTGTGGGAATTTGGTCACTCCGAGGACATCTTCTTCCCCAACTAAGATGGATTTTTCTAGAATCAAATACGTTCACTGAAGTAGATATTATCTCCTAATCATCAGTTTTACTTACAATTATTTTGCTTACAGAAGTTTTATGTGAATGACCTGGGGAAGAATTTGAGAATAAAACCTCTGATAAACAACAATAAAATTGAAATATTGCAGATGAGAATGTCTGCATGCTTCTAGCAAGTGTTTCTGTGCATGAATTTCATTCAAAAAGTAGCATGGATATTTATATTTCCTCTTTTACTCCAAAACTTTTAAGGATTTTTAATGCCCAGGTAGATCAGCATTAGTCCTGATGAATTTTTAAAATATTCTCCCCCACTTGTTACTATGCAAAGCAAAAGCCAAACCCCATTTTTATTTCTGAGGGATGGTGCTGTCTCGTGCTCTTTAAATATATTAAAACATCAACTAGATTTTTAAATATTGTCACAGCACAAGAATTTTTGTCTCATAGAGTGTTTAGGAAAACTAGAAAGTCTCATCCCTTAGAAACACAGAGTTTAGGGGTTCCCATAGGGCTTTTCCCATTTCAAGGAGGATTTCTTTGGGAGCAATAAATGGGCATTTCCAGGCAGGTTTGCATTGGGTTGATTAGAAATGAGTCAGGAGGCCATGAATTGGCTCCTAGACTCTGTTAGTCTGCTGAAATCCAGTTTCCATTGATTCTGAAGGAATCCTGGGTGATCCTTCCCATGGAGATTCTGACATTTATTCACATCAATCCCTCATTTCTCTCAGCAGTTGCACCTTGCATTCTCTTTGCTGCATCCTTGAAGAAGAAATGCCTTTGGATGGAGAGCAAACTGAGCTCCTGTGGCAGACATGAGGTTTGTCCCAGGCTTGGTTGGCTCATGGATGGTTCTTAGGAATCCCAGATGGGATGAAACTAATACTAATAATAATGAAAAAAAATCTCAACAAAACAACAACCAAAAAAAAAAAAAAACACCCCAACAAATCAATCAAAAACAAAACCCCAAAACAATAAAAACTACAAAGCAAACAAACAAAAAAATCCAACCAACCAACCAATCAACCAACCAACACCTACAAACATCAATAACAACAAAACCAACCAAACAAAAACCAAACAAAAACAAACCAATAAGCCAAACAAACAAAACCAAAAAAACCCCAAAAACTAAACACAAAGACCACTAAAACAGAGGCATGGCAACAATAACGAACCACCCTGGTATTTTACCTGCCTGTGTGATTTCCAAGGCTCCTCCTCTCGTGGAACAGGAGCCATTTATCCCAAAATCCTGCCTTTTGCAGCTCTGTGCTGCCATGGTTTGTTCAGCATCTCAACTGGTTCAGCAGAACCTCCAAAACTCTGACCCCTGGGATGCTTTTCTGCTTTCTCTCCCTCCAACTGTACAAGGATCTCATTAACCTGGCTGGGATTCCTGGGCTCTTCCACACCCAGCAGTTTTTCCAGGATTTGATTCCTCAGAACAAATAAATATTTGAAGTTTTTGAGGGAAGGGGAATAGTTTGTTTGTTTCCACAGGAAAAAAAAATGAAACAGGAAAAAGGGATGGAGTTAATAAAGGAAAAGAGCCATCTGAAAGAGTGTTATACTGAATTTGAACATACCAAATTTGAAAACACTGAATTTGAAAATACCAAATTCAAAACTGCTGCTGAGGCTTATAAGAGTAAATAAAAAAGTGTTATACCAAATATGAAAATACCCAATTTGAAACTGCTGCTGAAGCTTCTAGAGCAAATAAAAGAGTGTTACACCGAATTTGAAAATAGCAAATTTGAAACCGCTGCTGAGGCCTATTGAGCAAATAAAAGAGTGTTACACCAAATTTGAAAATACCAAATTCAAAACTGCTGTTGAGCCTTCTAAAGCTAATTAAAGAATGTTATACCGAATTTGAAGATACAGAATTTGAAAATACCGCATTTGAAAATACCCAATTTGAAACTGCTGCTAATGCTTCTAGAGCAAATAAAAGAGTGTTACACCAAATTTGAAAATACCAAATTCAAAACTGCTGTTGAGGCTTCTAGAGCTAATTAAAGAATGTTATACCAAATTTGAAAATACGGAATTTGAAAATAACGCATTTGAAAATACCGAATTTGAAACTGCTGCTGACGCTTCTAGAGCAAATAAAAGAGTGTTACACCAAGTTTGAAAACACCAAATTGGAAAGGCTCAGGGAGCAGCTCCCAAAGTTTCCTGTGAGCAGAGCTGGCTGGGAGAGCAGCATCCTTGGCTGGTGCTTGCTGGCTGGTGTGTCACAGCCATCCCCACGCCCCACCCATGGCTGGGGGCAGCTGGGCTCCCCAGGGACTCTCCGTGCAGACACCCTGCAGCTCTCTCTGGGGAGCCAGCAGTGAGGAGAACCAGGAGTGCTGATTAACTCACAGAACCAGCCGAGCGGAAAGCTGCAGCTCCCTGAATGGCTCATTAACCCCAACTGCATTAAGCTGCTAGCACTGGTTAAAGTCACATCTGGGAGTGAGTGGCACTAAAGGGACACCGACTGCCACACCCACCCCACACTCACTCCTCAGCAGTGAGCAGGGGCTGCCTGGGAGAGCCCCTTGGGAAAGGGGGGAAAATCAATTCCCCTTCACCTCTGCAAAGTGGGGCCATGGGATTAATATTTCTGTATCAGATAGTGAACCAGGAGGCTTACTTTTTAAGGAATAAATGGGCATTTCCAGGCAGGTTTGCACTGGGTTGGTTAGAAATGAGTCAGGAGGACATGAATTGGCTCCTAGACTCTGTTAGTCTGCTGAAATTCAGTTTCCATTGATTCTGAAGGAATCCTGGGTGATCCTTCCCATGGAGATTCTGACATTTATTCACATCAATCCCTCATTTCTCTCAGCAGTTGCACCTTGCATTCTCTTTGCTGCATCCTTGAAGAAGAAATGCCTTTGGATGGAGTGAAACCTGAGCTCCTGTGGCAGACATGAGGTTTGTCCCAGGGTTGGTTGGCTCATGGGTGGTTCTTAGCAATCCCAGATGGGATGAAACTAGAATGGTATCCTGTAATTCCCAGAGATCAACCCCCTGTGCCACACAGGAGCATCTCCACCCCTACACATGACTCTTTCAATATTTTGAAATATCAAATCTATTTGGAAATATTGTGATAGAACAGGAATTTTTGTTCTGTAGTGCATTTAGGAATACTAGAAAGTCTCATGCCTTAGAAGCACAGAGTTTAGGGGTTCCCATAGGGCTTTTCCCGTTTCAAGGCAGAACCGCTGTACAACAAATATTCAATTTTTTCTCCTTTTTTTTGCCCCACTTGAAATTTTATCTCCCGTTTTTTAGGGGGATCAGTCACAAGATTGATGTCTTTGGGCCTGGTCTAGACAGGGTCTAATCCAGCCCTCACCCAGGGCTGGAATTAGGAACCTGTGAGACTCTCTCAGGGCATTTGTGTGGCTGGCTGTGGCCAGAGCAGCCAGAATGGCTGTTTAGCTGCATTAAGCAGTGATTATTGCAGTTGCTCTCTGTCTGGGCTGGCAGATACAAAGCATTGCTCAGGGCACAGCGCCGCCTTGGCTGCAATTATTTCTTTACCAATCCCGTTTGCAGCTGAGCTGAAACAAGAGTTGACAAGTGGGAGATACTTTCGGTACATAATTGAGCTGAAATGCAGTTGAAAATAAATTCTCCTAGAACGCCTCTTGGAGCAGCTTCTGGAGTTGTTTTGTGGGCTGTTTCTCCACAGCCCTGGCTCTTTGGGACAATGGATTTTCTTTATTTATATCAAGAATATTTCTCTTCTGTGCCTTTGGATAAATATTGTTTCTGTGTCATGAGGGAAATAGAAAATCATTTTATTTGCCCTCTTTTTGCTTCTCTTTTACCTCAGCTTTTGGTGGGGTTTTTTTGTTTGGTTGGGGTTTTTTGTTTTTTGTGGGGGTTTTTGGTTTGTTTTCTTGTTTTTTGTGGGTTTTTTTAATGGGTTTTTTTTGTGGGGGGTTTGGGTATTTTTTGGTTGGTTGGTTGGTTTTTTGCGTGGTTTTTTTGTTTGGTTGGTTTGAGTTTTTTTAAATTTTATGGGGAAAACCCAATCACAAACACAATTCCTTCTTCAGCTGCACTGGTTCAGTTTGCACAGAACGAGGTGTGGGAGTCCAATCAGTGCTGACAGAAAATTCACACCTGAAATTCCTTCCTTTCCCACCAAGCAGCAATTTGCTCTGTTCTTTCTGTTCCTCCTGCTCAGAGCCTCTTTGCTTTCTTGTTTAGCATTCCCAGCTACCTGGAGCTGAGCAGTTTGCTTGCCATGCTTAAATCAAATTTACAGCCACACGTGCTTGTAGTTAGCTGAGCTGCAGGCAGAATTCTGCTATCCTTTTCTGACATATTATGCTGCTTACATGAGCAAAATCCCTGCTGTCACAGCATCACTCATTCTGTCTAATACTGATTGTTGCCCCCCTTTTCATCTCCTACTCTCTCTGCTGAATAAAGCAGCTCTTGCCCACCAGCAGAGCGCATTTGAATGGGGAGGATCTGGGGTTTGTTCACATTTCCAGCTGCAATAAATACAAACAGGTAGGGTTTTAGCTGCCTGGAAAAGGCTGTGATTCATTCTGCACCCTGTCCTGGTTAGCAGGACTGTGCTCACTGCAGTTTCCAGGCACATTCCCAGGAATATTATCCTCGAGGTCAATCCGTGGAGGTTCTCAACGCTCTTTAACCAGAATTCCTTGGCCTGTGGGCCAGTGAAGGTGCAGGTTGAACCCGCAGGCTGTGGGGGAAAGAAATTGCAGGTTCCCTTGGTTAATGGCTGCTGAGAGATGAACTCCCCCTGTGTCAGTCATCAAAACACATTGAGCGCGACGCAAAGGCGAAGGGAGGAACAAAAGCAACATCTGTACCTAATTATTCCCTGCAAGCAGAAGAGTTAAAGAGCCCAAGAGCACAGGAACAGCAGAGCTGCTGCAGGAGGAGCTGTCTGTCCCTGTTTGCCCTGCACAAGGCAGTTCGGGGCACTGTGGGGTTGGTGCTGCTCCTCAGCAGAGAATGGGAAGTGCAAACGTGGCTTTCAGTCGCTCTGTGCCTCAGTGTGGGGACACAGCCTCCAGGAGCAGGGTCCCCTCAGCAAGGAGGGGTCACAGGTGATTTTAGGACCTTTTCAGGCTGTCCTCCAGCAGGGCTTTGCTCCCTGCCTGCTCCAGGGATGCCTCTGGAATGGAAGGGTGTAACTCTCAGGGATTTATTTCCCCTCTCACTCCCCATCTGCTGTGTTCCCTTCAGTGAGGTGTTTTTTAAGGGCACACACGATTTCTACAATGGTATGGCGAAGATGCTTTATTGCAACAATCCAGGTTCTTAAGCTGTTAGTTTGTACTGAGTTTCCATCCTTGTGAGGCACAACAAATGTGCTTAACCAACAACACAGACCAGGATAGGAACAGCATCAGATGTAACCAACCACAGCCCCACAGTGTGAGCACTTAGTGCTTCTAATAATTGTTTTACAATTCTGGAACTTGTTTTTCACTTCTGGTTTAGCTGAGTCATTCCCAGAATGCTTTTCTAGTTAGCCAAAGGAGCAGAAGTGAGCAGGGATTTCACAAGGGCAGCAAGGCCCTCACTTTGCTAGGCCTTTCTGCTCCACAGCACTCCCAGCACAGAAGATCGTGCAAGACACTCTCTGCACCACCCAACTCCCACATCCCAACTGCATTCCCTGGAAAACCCAATTCCCAAGAATATTGCACACCTGCACACCCCGAGGGCCCAACGTGACCCCCCTGGTCATAAATGTGATGTGGGAAGAATGGAAGCTGCAAATCACCTGTGGCTCAGGGTGAGATGTGCTCAGGGCTGAGGAGAAGGGGCGATGAGCACCCTGCAAGGATTTGGGAAGGAAATGTCATCAAGCCACATTCACAGGCAAAATACACACACACACAAAAAAAAAAAAGAAATAAAAAAAAGAGAAAAGACTACTGAGCACTGCTGATGGCAGATGCTGGTTGAGCAGGATGCAAATTGCAATCAACCCCTTACAAAAATAACTGGAACAGACTTTGTCTTCTATTTGGAGAATTATCTTTTTGCATTTGCTGCTAGCTTTTTTTTTTTCTTTTCCCTCCTTTTTAGGAGATTTTTTTTTCAAATTTATTTTCTTCCCAGGATTTCAGGATGATCCATGCTTTCACAGGTCAATTAATAGAAGAATGCAGGCAAAAGTGCAACTGTGGTGACTTTTCCCACTCTTCATATTCACTACAGAGGGCAAGAACCAAGCTTCCTTTCTCTCAGCACCTGATCTGAGCCAAAAAATGAGTTCAGAAGCACTGAACAAACCCCCAACAGGTGAATGTGGAAAGGGTAATGCTTCCAACAGAAAAGCAGAATTTGAACCTAAGGTCTCATGGCTTTAAAAGGAGAAAAAGAGGAATTTTTGACTTTAGGTGTTTAAATCTTATATTTTTATATGTAGAAATATCTGTAATTTCCTGACGTGCTAAATGCAGCTTATTTCTTTCTCCCCAAGGATTAATTCAGAGGGTGAACAGGCCTGGTAGACTTCTGATTTCAACTATTTCAAACATTGTGATTTGCTCTTAAAGCATCCTCCAAAGGCACATTGCCAGGAAATCTCCTGCAGGTCCCAGGTTGGAGCTGATTTGCAGGGGAATTATGGCTATTTTAGGGATATATTACCGAAACCAGCAGGGTCTTTCAGCCACAAATGTAGGCAGAACCCATCAGGGCTCACCCAGCTGCCAATCAAATATCATAATTTCATTTATCACCATCAGTGGATTCTGTCAAAGCTGAAGAGTTTCATTTGGACGTTTTCTTTTCAAAAGGTTTAACTAGAAGCTTGAGTTAGATTTGTAAAGGGTGGTCAAAAAAAACCTCAAACCAAACTGCTAACAAAAAAACCCCACAAACAAAGAAGAAACCAACCCAAACCAAACCAAAAAAACCCCAAAAAAAGCCCACAAAATCCCAAAAATAAACCAAAAAACCAAACAAAATTACCTGTCCAAAACTACATAACCCAATTTAACCTAAATATTGGTGATGTAAATGGATGGCAACCAATAGCAAATTATGCTGAGTGAAAGCAACTATTTAGAGGAGGGGGAGGCAGAGCAAAGGGAAACTGAAAATCAAATTCCCTCCCCAGCTCCTGTCACACTGAGGCTTCCTGCCAGCCCCTGAACTCTCCATAATAAACCCTACATTTTTGTGAGTTCTATTTCTTCATTCCCTCTCGAATTACATTGCTTAGATGGTGGCTTTTTATCGAGCAGGTTTTTTTTTTAATTATCTATGATGCTAAGAGCACAGATTGCATTCGCTCTAAATAGGAGCCACTAACTTCTTGGGCTTTCTAGGAAAACTTCTTGCAACAGAACTTCTAAATTGGCATAAAAATGGAAAGGTTTTGCATTTTCTCCTAATGGGATGTGCAGTTGGCTTGGAAGATAAGCATGCCAGGAGGAATGCAGGAGGAATGACAGGCTGATATTTGTACAGATCTTCCCATCTGATCCTGGTGCCTCCTGCAGCATCCCAGGCTCCCAGCAAACCTGGCAGGATTTGTGGATCACCTTCAGTCCATGCAGTCAGTGCCTTGGCTGGCAATCTGTGCCCAGTGGAAACAGGGACTGGAAAGACTGAGCCCTGCAAACTTTATTTATCAGGTGTGATGAGGAATTCCAACTGGTCTGGAGCCTCATTTCATGCCTTGCTGCCTTAATCCCAAAATGAGTTTTTTGGAGAGATGGGAGAAGCAGAAAGGCTGTGTCCCAGAAATCCTCCAGGGGACAGGGATCTCAGGATCCTTTCCCTTTCCCTTTCCCTTTCCCTTTCCCTTTCCCGTCCCTCTGCAGCCATTTTGGGACCATCCTTGGTTTGCTCTCCAGTTTTCCAGCAGGGAATGGTTTCTCTCTCTTGGCTCCTGGTTTTGCTGTGCTCGTGCACAGTGTGTTTCCAAATGGAGCTCACGGCGTGGAATTAAAACCCAGTGTGTTCGGAATGTAGGGCAGAATGGTAATTTAAAGGCGAGAAAAGGTCTGGAAAGCCTGTAAGGGAATATCAGAGAGGAGAAGTGGTTTCCATGACAACAAATCCACCAAAAATCTTTGCATTCGTATTGATTCTAGTGATGGATGAGTCAATTTGGGGGCAGGGAAGGGGAGGGTAACCAAAAAAAAAAAAAAAGGGAGAAAATTATTTAACCCTGATGAAGAATGCAAAATAAAAAAAAATTAGAGAAGTTTTTCTTGCTGAAGTCCCTGAAAGGAGAGAATGCCCTGCACAAAATTGAATGAAATTCCAGGGGATGAGGGGGAATTGTGTTCCCTGGGGGTGGCAGATCCCAGCACGGATCATCAGCACCCATGGGTGCTCCTGCTGCTCTGCCTCAGCTCTGAGGGGCTCCAGGAGATAACACTCACCTGCTTCTTCAGCTTTTCCACTCCTGAGCCCTGGTGGCACTGGAAATTACAGATTTTCACACACTTGGCTGCTTTTTAAAATCTTCCCAACCCTTGGTTTTTTCTAAAGTGTGCTGCTCTGAGGCTCAGTTGTGTCCATGAGGAGAACGAAACAAAGGGAAATGGATCCATAGGTCTCAAGCCTTCAGTCAGGAACATATCAAGGAAAAGCATTTAGTGCTGTTGGATCCCACAGGCACTTGGATAACCCACGATTCCTGCATTCCCTGACACCCTGACTCTCCCTGATGCCAAAACCCATCCTTGGGTGATGATCATTGACTCCTCAACATTTCACATTCTCTCCCTGCCTCACACTCCTTTACAGAAATGGCCACATTATCCTTTTCACGTGTTCAATGCAGCTGGAGTGAAACCTTCCTGCCTGGATTATCATTGCCAGCCTGTGCAGGACAGGCAGGGAGAGTTTATTCTGCTGCAGCTGGAAGAAAAGCAGAAAATTGCACTGCAGTTGCTCCAGGAGGCTGCAAAAGCCCAGTGCAGGCATGCAGCAGTGCATTGCTGGGAGCTCTGACATCTCCTAGAGCAGAAATCAATCCCAAAGTCTGATCTAACTTTGTTAGGAGAAGCCTGAAAGGTCTGGTGACCCAAGCCCCCTTTCCTTGTTAATTCATGACCTCCTTGTCTTGAGGTTTTTAATTCTCAAGGTGAGATCATCTCCATTCTGTAACAAATAATGAGCCAAGACACCGATATGGCTGATTTTAAAGTCATTGCTTCTACATGCTAGGAAAAAATAAGAGGATGTGGAAGGTCTTTAATGTGGCGTTTGTAATTTTTTTCGCCATAACAGAGAATCACAGAATATTCTGATCATCAAGTCCAACTCTTAAAAAATGGTCCACACAGGAATGAAATCCTCAGGCTGGATTAATCCTGGTTGTTGTGTAATGAAAATGTGAAATACTGTGAACAGGCAGCTCTTTGGGTTCTCACACTCTTCCCCTCACTGCTTAAGGTCTGCTTAGGTTTTGTGTCTGATTCTCACCCTGTGCACATCTGTAGCTTGAGGTAAGAAGTGACTGAAAATTGAAATTCATTTGCCCAGGATGAAACTCGTGTATTAATGGAATCATCAACTAAAAATGTGTGACAATGGTAAAAAACATGGCTTGGCTCCCATGCAAGAATAAGTCATAGACTAGGCTTGGAAAATCTTGGAAAAAAGACAAAAGTATGGCACAGGAATAAAATTAGATTTCAAACTAGAATATGTTTTGAGGCTGTTTAGAAGGCTCTTCCAAATCTTTAGCCAGTCTCTGGGGAGTCACTAAAGGAATTTCACACCTGTGATGAGAATGGAAAAGAAACGGAACAGGTGGATGAGGGGACTGAGCAGCCCAGAGACAAGTCAGTGTCAGTGCCACCACTGAGCTCATTTTTAGGTGGAAAATCTTCCCCTCTGGACAGGGAGTGAGAGCTGGACTGGCAAAGCAGGTCCTGGGACAAGAGAAGAATTCAAGCCCTGGATGGCCAATGCCTAAATAAAGTTGTGACTATTTTTTTAACTGTTTCTCTGCACACAGAGAGACATTTTTGCCTTTAAGCAACAATTTCTCAGAAAGGCTAGAGGGAGCACAGAGCCCCTCTGCTGTAACTTGACAGAGTTTCCTTGAAGGTGAATTTAACTGGGGGAGAACCTAACCCAGTTGTTAGCAGTGCTTTGATATTCACAAATGCTGCCCTTGAAATGGATATTATAACAATCCAAGCTGGATATTATAAAAATCAGGGGAGCAAACAAGGGAAGGAATTCTCCAGTGCTGGAGAGCTTCAGCCCAGTGTGGAACCCAGCACTGAACTGGTGCTGAGCTCCCTCAGAGGAGCTCTGCAGAAAAATGGCAATTTTGTCTCCAAAGGAATTATTTAGCAGGTTGTTTCCTACCAGCTGCCTCCAGAAAGCGATCCCTGTTTGTGGTGTGTTTTCATTTATTTGCCTGCAAATGAGAGATGGGAGGGCTAAAGATAGGCAATGTGGGAAAGATGTGGCCCTGGGGAGTTGTGTCCTCACAAAGACAATACAGCTGTGTCCCTCACCAGGGCTGTGGGAAACGGCAGCTGGGGGGAAAGGGGAGGTAAAATAAGACAGAAATATAAACAGGATAATTTTAGACAGCCTTAAACTGGGGAAAAACAGCCAGCAGAACCAGGAGGAATTCATACTCTTCACCAGTCCTGGAATTAAGGGAGAGATGAGTGGGAATTATCTCTTTTTGGGGACAATCCCAAAGCTCTCAGAGGTGTGTTCTCACTTGTCCTTGCCAGCTCACTCCAGGGATAACAGTCCCAGGAACACCATGGAGAACCAGGAACACCAAAAACCTTCCTGAAAACATGTAAAATACCTAAATAAAGGTAGAGCTGTGCCAAAAATACACATTAGGAGTACAATTGTTATATTTATAGATATAATGCTGATTGACCATGTAATACTAATGGTAAAATCTGAGATTTAAATTACTAAATTCCACTTCAAAAGAGAAAATAATTAGCCTTGAGGAACTTTGTGTGTTTATAATTTAATGTAGATATAAAGTTCTCAACAGACCTGTTTGGGGCAGTATTTAGTAACCTTTACTATTCTGCACAAAATATGACAATATGGACACTGTGCAAAACACACAGTACATCCCAAATATAAACACAAGGCTGAGCCCAACCTAATTAAAGCCAACCAGGTATTAAATCACTTTTTTTCCAAGCTAAGTGCCAGTGGATTTTGGGATTTTGCATTTGGGTAATGCTAAGTGGATTTTAGTGCTCTGTGTTCCTTGTTTGTTATTTCAATGCAGCAACATCTGGCTGTGCCAGGCTAGGCTGGGATGTGCACAGAAATAACCACATGTTAAACACAGGGTGCTGGGAGTTGTTCCCAAATAGTCAGTCCTGAAGCCAGCAGGAATCTTAGGGAATGACACCAGGGTTATGAACAAACAGGAGGAAGAAGCCTGAACACCCTGCATGACCAAAAAGGAATGTGCTGCATGTTAAAAAAATCCCATTTTTTATATATAAAATAGCATTTTTAAGTGGGAGATCTATGGAAACAAAGCCCTGAATATTAGTAGGCATAATGAGGAGTTGCCAGAGGATAATACTTTGGAAAGCTGTGTCTAGAAACACTTGGCATTTCCTTTAAAAAGGTTTTATGTGGGGTTATTTATTTTATTTAACACCATTGGCACATTTCAGAATCCCCCAGCAGGTGATGTGTGCCCATCCATGATTCCCAGGAGGCTGTTTGGAGCAGAGTGCAATGCCAGCATGGATGAAGGCTGGATCAGCAGAGAGAATGAAGGATTTGGGAGACACCTGAGCAGCATTTCAGCGATTTTAACCTGCATTTGAATTCCTGACAGTGAAGGAAGAGGGAATACCAAACCATAGGAGTGCCAAAATCCAAACATGGCAACAAAATCAGGGCTGCTTGCAGGAAAATTGCTGTTTTAGAGCTTTTTGCCATAAAAACAATGCTGTGCCCAAACCTCAGGCTGTGAGCCCCACGGGAGGGGCTGGAATTGGTGCTTCCGTGCCCCCCAAGGGACCCCGAGTGACACAAAGCCAAACCCTGGCAGAGCATCTGACTGCAAAGGCTTTCCAGATGGGAATTTAAATGCTACATTTCCCCTCGTGGTGTGGAGCAGGTTCCTTTATCCCTCATTTGTTTGCCATCTGTCATGATTGAGGGAAAAATGTGTGTGTGACTCGTCACCTACAAACCCGGAAAAGATTCCACCTCAGATCACTGGGAGATGGAATTTCAGAGTGATGATAAATTATAATGATGCAGTTAGGGGAAATTTGAGTTTTCCCTGTTGTTGTTTCGGTTAGTAAAGTCAGGGCTAACACTCCAGCCTTCATTTGTTCTGTTTTGTTGGGGTTTTTCTGTTTGTTTCTGCACACACAACTGAGTGGGTGCATCTGTCTGGTAAATCTGTGATCTGAGCAGATCATAACCAACAGGCACAAAAATGGACTGAGAATATAATGTATTCACTCTCTTGGCAAAGAGTCTTCTCAACTACATTTGTGGTTTCATTTCCCTGCAAATTTAGCAGTGAAATTCTGCACATAAAACCTTGGCATGTGGGGGAAAAGGGCAGCTATTTATCTGCCAAAGAATAAAGAGCTGCTCTTTCCTCACCTGAATTTCATTAGGGAGGGAAAATACGGTGACTTTTCTGACTAGAAGAAGAATGGCAAAATCCCAAAATACAGTATGAAAGAAATGAGGTGAAATATAATACAATTTCTGGGTTTAGCTATCTTCTAGCAACAAAATGAAATATAGAAAACCTTGAAAGTTATTTGCTATTTTGAAAATTTAGTTAAATAACATAAGCATTCTTTCAGTATCCCTGTTTTGCTATGGAAAAAGGATGGAAGAGTGTAGTTTGTCAGACATTAAGGTCAGAACATCTTTTCACATTTTTCATTCCGTCCATCAAATGTGGGAATCCTGTTGGATTGAATTATGCTCTGGCCAGAAAATTCTATTAAATTTATAGGACCAGAGGGACTATTATGAGAATCTCCTGGGGACTTTTAGATTTCATGGAGTTGATCCTTGCTATTTCTTGGTCTGCTGGCTTTAAAAAGAAAATAAATTCCCAACTGGTCCATGATCAAACTGTGGAAGTCACAAGGTAACTCCGGCGCTTCCTGACACACAGGAAAATGTTTGGGTTTTTTTCCAGCCACTCGAGTGTGTTTAGAGAGAGTAAATCTGAGTTCCCAGGAGCAATATTTGATAGCAATGCCCGGTGCTGGGCAAGGGGGAGGCTCCACCCCAAATCCTGGGGGCAGTTTTGGGTTTGTCAAGACAACACGGACATGGAGGGGCTGGAGGTGTCCAGGAAAGGGAACAGAGCTGGGAAGGTTTGGAGCACCAGGAGAGGCTGAGGGAGCTGGGAAAGGAGCTCAGCCTGGAGCAAAGGGGATCAGGGGGACCTTGTGGCTCTGCACAGCTGCTGACAGGAGGGGACAGCTGGGGGGTCAGGCTGTGCTCCAGGGAACAGGGATGGAATAAGAAAAAAGTGCCTCAAGGGGCCCCAGGGGAGACTGAAATTGGGTATTTGGAAGAATTTCTTCACTGAAAGGGTTGTCAAGCACTGGAAGAGGCTGCCCAGGGCAGTGGTTGAGTCACCATCCCTGGAGGGATTTAAAGATGTGGCACTTGGGGACAGGGGTTCGTGGACTTGGCACTGCTGGGTTAACATTTGGGCACGATGATCCTAAAGAGTCGTTCCCACCCTAAATGACTCCGTGATTCTAATTGGGAGAGCACAGCGCCGAGTGACAAAATGGAATTCAGAACTATTCACGAGATGCAGCTGTAGGGGGGGAGAAAAAGGGAGGAAAAGAAAGAACCAAGAGATTTCATCAGCTGCATTTGTGGGGAACATGTGGAGTGGTTTGTGCTCTGAAGGGATGTGGATCTGCAGAGCTCCAGGGCTGTGTGCTCAGAGCAGCTCTGCTCTGTCTGCCCTGCCTGCTCTGCCTCCTCTCTCCCATCCCCTTCAGGGACAATTCCACTGCCCAACCCCCAAATTTCTGCCCTGTGATTGGAATGGGGTCATTTCCCCCAAATTGGAAACCCTGTGGGATCCCCCAGTCCCACAAGCAGCTCCTGCTGTTCACACTGAGGGCAGGCAATGGTGGGGTTAGCATCATAATCTGAATTTTGTGCTCTCTGAACACATCAGGCTCCACTCTGTGCCAGTGCCGAGGGAACAGAAATTTGGTGATTCCAAATTCCTGCCCAGGGGAATTTGTGGGCAGGAGGAAGTCAATGCCTACATGGCCAATCCTCTGCATCACACTGTGTCAGCAAAGAAGACAACACAACCCCACTGATCCAAACTCCACATCTCCTCACTTAACAAAGCTGCTTTGCTTGCCTTTCTTTTCTTTGGTACATTTATTTTGACACTCTGATGGTTCAACAGGAAAGGAGGGATGCTTCTGGTTCGTGTATGGAAATCAGTCTTTCCCTGGGCCTTTGGACCCTGGCAGATTCATCTGGGCTGAGCTAGAGCAGAGCCCAGGAACGTCCAGGGGATGCTTCTCCTCCCATGAAGAGGCTTAAAGTTCTACAAGTCCAACTCCTCCGAAGAAAATCTCTTTCCAGGACTCTGGTCTTTAGGTTTTCAATGACTTAATGAGTTCAGCCTGTGCAAATTTCTGGAGTTGATGACTCCTTCAGCTGAATTTTCTGGGCGACTTAAAAGTCCTGATGTAGATCTAAAATGAAGAGGTATTTTAAAATATTAAGTAAAGGTTCTTCACATTTTATATTATTTTTAAGTATTTTAAAAGCAAATATTTAGAAACAATAAATATTGATATATTTTTTCAATATTAAGAGAAACATAACAAGAACGAGTTGCTATTAGATTTGCTGGAGAACTCCTGTAAGCATATGCTGATTGTGCCATTCCTATTGAAGCAGAACTCTAATGTCAGCTGAGGTCCCTGGGAAAGGAGAAATAGCTGTGATAAGGATAAGGATGTGAACTCCAACTTAGAGACAGGAACTCTGGTGTAGACTTTGCCACATCTCCTTCATTCCTCAGTGCCTCAGTTTTCCCATCTGGGCTGCACAGGGTGACAAAATTTAAGGAATGGGATAGAGCCAAACCAAAGGAGGCAAAACAGAAATCCCTTCCTTGAGGCTTTCTGTCCAGCCATACACATGACAGTAATTTCTAAATGGAGTTCTTGAAAAGGGAAAATAGTTGATAAATCAATCCATGCTGTAAATGGCAGGATAAAGGAAAGGAGCAGAGAGCCAGGTGGAACATGAGGTGTCTGTGGTTTGCTGAAATGGAAATCCCTTCCTTGGGGCTCTCTGTCCAGCCATATCCATGATAGTAATTTTTAAAAGAATCTTTTGAGAAGAGAAAACAGTTGATAAATCAATCTGTGCTGCAAAGAGCAGGATTAGGGAAAGGAGCAGAGAGCCAGGTGGTTTGCAGGGACTCAGCCCCTCACAGAGGGATGCTGACCAGGGTGTTGTGCTATCGTGCAGATAAAAAGGCAAACAGGGGGGTCTGCCTTGTAATGGAAACTGTGCTGCAAGCCAGGCCCTGCTGGGACTGCAGATGTCAGGAGCTGGTTCAACAGAGCACAGAACGATGTGAAATGTGAAAAATGCAGCTGGAACAAAAGGTTAGGCTGCTTCTCCCCACGCCTGAGCGCCGGCAGTGGGAACAACAACAAAGTCCCCTGGCAGCTGGGGCTGCTCCAGCCCTGCTCTCCCCACGGCCAGACCCTGTCACCCTGTACAAGCAGCACCCTGCCAGCAGCAAAATAGGGTTTCTGTCATGCCTGGCCTGCAAAAACAGCCCCTGCCAGGCCAAAGCATCCTCTGATGGCCCCGCAGCCTGCTCCATCCCAGCCCCGTTACACAACGAGCTGAGCTCCCGGGAAGGGAGAGCTTAGCACAGCAGTGCTGAGCTGAGCAAACAGCCCGAGAGCTCTGCTGGTGCTCCACTTGCTCCAGCTTCCCTCCAGCTTCGTGCTCTCCAGCCAAGGGCCAGGCTGGCTTTTGTGGGGGATGTCACCGATGGGTCACTTGGAGCACAAGTGGTGCCTGGAAGAGAAAACCTTGGGAGATAACAACCTGCACAGCCCCAGTGTCCACCTTGCTGTCCTGGAGATCCTCTGATCCTCCTGGGTGTTCCTCCCAGGAGAATGAGGCTCATCCCATCTCCCTGCTGCTGGACTCAGCTCTGCTCACAAACATTGCTCCCTAGAGCCTGGACAGTCAGCATGGACCTGATTATTGAGCAAATGCATCAAAGACAGTCAGTCTCAGGGATTGTCCCACTGAGAAATCTGGTATTGAGGTGAAAGGAGCAGGGCTTGGATCGTTTGCTCTGAAGGATGGTGAGATTTCACAACAGCTCTGCTTCTAAATCCTCCAGTTTTTAAAATCGCATTCTGAATCTGGCTCCATAAAAATGCCTGTCCTCTTCTAATTCCAACCCAAAAAAGTTTCGAAGGAGCATGTTGGAAACTGTGAAATAAAAATCAAGGCAGGTAAGGAAGGAGGAAATGGCAGATTTTTATGATACCAGCTGCTATTATTGGTAAACAACAGGGTTTGGGGCATGCAGCTCCTGCTTCAGGTCTGAAACAGAAACAGCCTTTGACTCCTTTCCAGAGGGATCATCTGGCCTAATAAAAGATATTATGTCTCCCAGCATGCCTTACCTTATTCAGGTGTTCAGGCCTCTTCTGTTACAATAAATAATAAGAACAGGGTATTTCTGTAAGAAAATGACATTTCAACTGTGCTAACACCTCTTTCATCCAAACACCACTCAAGAAAAGATGTCTGGTTTTGTCCAATTCTCCTTCAGCAGGCACAGACTCTCCTGTTCTAAATAACAATTCAATTTAGGAGACATTCTCAGGGCTCCAAGATAACCCATAAGCCTTGGTAAAACCTGGTGATAACAGCTTTTATTTGGCAAAAACCTAAACTGGTTGGAATAGGGTCAGAATGAAGAATAAAAACATGTACAGCAGAGGCATCACAGAGAGCTAAAGGTCCTCTGGCAGTCCCAGCCACAGGACAGGGCTGAGGCAAAGGGTATTTGAAGAGTCAATTGGCAATTTTTGCCAACAGTGGAACCATTTATGGCCGAATTTGGAGTCACACATCTTTGAACACAATCCAGTCACCAGCTGGGATCAGAGAATTTGTGACTAAACACTAAAATCCCCCAAACTTAGGGCACTTCCCTGTTTCTGTTGCATTGCCCTCCATGCTTTGAGGAGATCTCCATTTATTTTTGCTGGCTTGTGCACAGACAGGGCAGGATCCCTGCCAAGGTGTGTTTGCCCTGCTGAGGCTGTTTTGTGCTCCTGCCTTGGCCCCTCTCACACCCTCACACCAAAGCCTTGCACACTCCTCTGCTCTCCTCTCTCCACTGCACTGGAGATCCAGGCCAGTGCTCTGTTACATTTTAGCATTGCCTAGAACCAAATTCCAAAAAATCATCAGAGACAAAACCCACTCTGTCATCTCCTCCTGCTCACTCCATCCAGCATCAAATAAGTTTAACATTAACCTCAGGCAGGCAGCAAGTTACTCCTTCTCTGTGAAAGTCTCAGGAAACTCTTCTATTGTTTTAGCTCCCAAATTTGTTCCTGATTGTTTCAGTTGCCACTGAGCCTGGAGATGGCTTTGCCACCACAATTTCCTCAGTGGCTTTGTACCAGCTGTCTGTTCAATGGGATTCCAGTCCAATGTTTAACCATAGGGTATCTAATAGGATTTCTAACATCTCATTACTTAGAGCTTAGAATTGCATTTCCAGCCCCAGTAATGTACAGACAACCAATCCTCTTATCCCAAGGCTTCTCTTGCAGGGCTCCAGGCTGTGCCTATTTCCTCAGGAACAACAGTAAGGGAAGTTATTCACTCCAATTTTCTTTATTTTAAGTATCAGGACCAATGAGGAGGAACATCCAACCAACTGGAGCAGGTGGGTTTTGACTTGTCCTGTGTTTTCCCACCTGCAGTTGTTCATCCTGAATCTCCCAGTTTGGCCCCAAACCTCAAACAGATTCCCCCTTAGAACCCTCAGTGCCTTTGAGGAGCTTCAACACCTTGCTGTATGTACAAAATCCACATTCTGCTCCCATGGATCCCTCGAGGCTGGAGAGAAACAAAACCATTCAACTGATGGCTCCAAAAGTGCTTAGGGAATGTGTCCTTTTGGAAGCAAGACATCCCCAAACTTGCCTTGCTTGAAGTAAAGCCCTGGTATTCCCCTTTTACAAAGACATCCAGCCCACATTATTGAGGAGTAGTTTACTAGTTAGATTAAAAATGGGATTTTGCAGTGGATTTGAAATGACACACCATTAAATGCTTGATTGCACTCTCAAAGAGATGGGAAAAGCACTGCTAACTTTCTTATCTGTGAGATCTAGTGAGAAACTTCCAAGACAGAAATCTGCTCTCAATAATTCCATTCATTTGAATAGTAGATGCCTATCTGGCCTTTTAAGACAGCTCTGAAAAGTTCCATTTTTGAGTTCAGCATTTCAAATTCGTTACAGTGGAAAATAATTCCATGTGTCTCTCCAACCCTAAACTGGTGTCTTCACCAGTTCTGCAAGAAGTCCCCATTAAAAATTATATTTTTCCAGCCTGTGTTTGATCTCTAATTCCACTGCCCTGTTTTCCCAGGGGATGCTGGCTGGGAATGATCTGTCTGGGGAAGCTGGAGCTTCTGAGCAAGCAGCACCATTCCCAGGGCTCAGGGCAATCACCTTCCCCAATATCCAAGTATATATCCTGGAGCACTTCTGAGCTCCAGGAATGCTGTCAGGGTGCCAGGGCAGGGCAGATGTGAAGTGAGAGCACCATGAGCACTGCCAGAGCTCTGCACCATGAGAGCCTCTCCAGCTGTGGAGCTGCTGATTGCCATTGTCTGCAGGGGCAGAGCCTGCCAGGGCCTGAAATTGCTCTTTATTAAAGCCTTGTGATTCTGCATCTCCTCCTCCACGTGCATTTCTTACTACAGCGATGCTGAGTATTTAAATATTCCTGTGCTTTTCCTTACAGCCCTCAGATTAGCATTTCTTACTTGGGTTTTTTTTTCACTGGTACTGTTCTTGCAGTCTGCTCTTCCAGTCTTTTACTCCACCTAAAACATTCCTTCCCTTATTTATGTCATGCCTCCAAATGCTGAGACACCTGGAGAGGAATTCACAAACTCCTGACATCCAGTAAAAATAATAAAAAAACCCCCAAAACCACAAACAAAAAACTATCAACCTTGACAACATTTTTTTTTTTTTAAAACTACCATGTTCTCACATTTCTTTTTCCATCACACATGCATGTATGAGTGCATTTGTGTGTGCAGCTGCTGAGGTCGAGAAAGGGGAAACTGAAATATTTTTAACAGCTGAATATCTCCAGTTCCACATTCCTTGGCTGAAGGAAACCAATCCATATGATGGCAAAACAAAGGGAGATGAAGCAGAGCATCTACACTGCAGGTGATTGGTTTAGTGAGGACATTCCTTCCCACACACAGAGCTCTTGGATGGACCAAGCCCCAGGACAATTCTCCTTCAAGGAAGGAGCATTCCGCAGATTGGGCTAAAATTGGGTTATTTCTCTGATCAAAAAGTTTCTTTAATGAAACTCAGAGTTTCGGTTATCTGAAATGGCTCCTTAAGCTGGGGTGAGCTCAGGATATTTCCTACAAAATAATTATGGATTGAAAGGAATGAAAACAGTGCTTTGATTTTGCTCTCATGGGCTACTTGGAGTAGCCTAGCACACAAAAAAGTCTAAACCACCAGCAGGAATATTGACTGGCTACCAAAATCTGCTGATACTTGCCAAGGTTTAATAATATTTGTCATTATTCCATTATGGGGTGAAACTCCTCACCAGCTGGTGTTAGAATTCATCCATCAGGACACACTGAGCAGTGTTTTTAGGAGGTGAGAATAAACTCCTGCAGACACTGACCAAGAGAAGAGGTGCTTCACAACCTTGAACCTGCTCAGAAAGCACATGTGTTCACCAGTCCATTCTTTCAGGACTGATGGAGGCAGAAACAAGCAGGAGAGTGGAGGGAAGTCAGCAGAAAATTAAAATACCCTTTAAACAAGAAGGTTTCAAAAGAACCAAAATGATTCTGAACTCCAAATATCACTGGATAACAGGAGTTTCCCAGTTTAATGTAATTTATATTCACCATGGATCTTTTTTTATGCTCCCACATGCAGCAAGAAGGCATTTGCAGAAATAGCTGTTGTGCCTCCATTCCCTTCCCTTCTGTCATCCTCCCAAGGAAATGATAAACCTTTTGAAGTCACAGATTTGGATTTCCAAGACTTTGGTGTGCTCCTGCCCACTGGTGAGGGTACAAACAATTAGTGTGACACACACCACATTCATCTCTCAGAGGGACAGCATCCATCCCAAACTCTTTAAATCCAAACCCAGAACTCCATTGCTCGTTTTTGTCTCAGTTATCAGTCTTCAAACCACCCAGCCTCGTGAGGATTGGATGCCAGCTCATAAAAAGCTAGAAACAGTTAGGAATCTCAAACATATTTTTGTGTTCAAATGATTTGTCCTTTTTCTTTACATGAATAGCTAATTAATGTTATCAGCTTGGGTCTTTTTAACTTATCTCATACCTACAGGACATTTATTTTAAATGTTCTTATCAGAGCAAGGCAGAAATTATCTTTACACTGGCAATCTCTTTAGTGCAGTGAAAACACTTTTATTTTCCTGCTATAAACAACATTTAATAAGGTGTGCTCTGGCTTCCTCAAATAATTCCTAACAACTACTTTGCATCTGAAATTTTTGAAAGTCATTCTCTTATTCAAGAAAGCCATAAAATGCAGACTCCAGGCCTTTTTTTTCTCTTTCTAAAAAACCATGGGTAACCTTTTCAAAAGAGCTTAGTAATTCTGGGTGCTCAGTTTGAGAGACTAACCAGATTTTCAGGGCACTGCTGCTCATCATTTCCCAGAGAGCAATCCTGTTCCCATTTGCTGAGGCCAGGCACTTGAAATCACAAATTTCAACAATCTTCACTCTTTTATCTCACTAATAAAGCCAATTTGTGTAACAACCACTGCCCCACTGATGCTTCTCTGGCAAGGATTGGAATAAATGTCCATTACTGTTTGAAATTGGTTTATAGGATGGAGTTAGGGAAGAGCTTTTAGGGAGAATTCCATCAAGTGGAGTGGAATGAAGTGGAGAAGCTGCAGAGTAAATTGAGCACTCCCAGCATGTCCCACACCATGGAATTCCCACGAGCAGCAGCTGACCTGGCTGTGGGGAAATCAGCTAACAAAGAATTAACTGGATTGCTTGAGACCCAGTCAGAGTGGCAATGGATGGCTGAGACTGATGAAATTCCACCCCTCACCACTGGAAAAATCCCTGGAGTCTCTTCCACATGGCTCTGTAGATACCTGTTGTATATTCCAAACAATCCATACAATCCATGCTGCACAGCTCACAGGGCTAGGAACAGCCTGCAGGGTGGAATTAATGACTATTTGGTGTTGTAGGAGCATTGTTTGGTGATTTTGAAGTGCCTGTAAAGCTGTTCATAACAGCAGAGAAGGTGTCCCTTTGGAAGAATTCCTCACACGTCTGGCCACACTTGCTCTTTTTATCCCTCCATCTTCCTGTGGTAGGTTGGGGCAGTGATGAGATGGCACTGGGAAGGGAAATTTCCTTTTCCAAACTGCTGCTGCTGCTTTTCCTGCCTCTGCTACAGGGCTGGAGTGTGTGGCGAGCAGGAAATTACAGGGTAAGGATTGAAGAGACTTTTAAAAATTGATTTTTTTTTTACCATCCATAGAAATGCAGTGCTGGCTTATAGTGTGCTTTTAACATTAACTCCTGCTGGGATATGCACCTCTGAGTGTGTGCACATATGGTGTTTGTTTGGGGTTTTTCCAACACATGAAATCCATTTTTAATAACTTTATACAGACAACAATAACCCAGTAAAATGTGAGGCACTGTGCTAATAGGACCATACAATCACCATCACCAGCAGTACACAACTCAACAGAGAAATACGGAATACTTGTTTATTCTCCTGGTGAAAATCAATTCTCTTGTTAAAAAGCTTAATTGCTTTTCCCTTCTCCCTCCTGTTCTTCCAGCTAAAATTGATTTTAGAACTGCTTTTGCAAGGGGGCTCCCCTTTATCAGGCACCCACAACTAGTAGAAAAGAGATCATTAGAACGGTCAGACTGCTCATAAAATGTGGTTTTGGTGGGCTACAAATATCCCATTTTGGGGTTAGAGTCAGGTCCCAAAATAAACTGAAAGTCCATTGTGGAGGACTTCAATGTCTTTGCAAGGATACAGCTCGGAAAACTTCAGAAGAGGACAAAAAATACTGCGGCACATTTTTGCAAAATGAGAGCGTCTCACCCTCTCCCCAGGAAATTAATCAGAGTGCAATCAAAACATATTTCCAGCTGCTGGAGTTCACTTCCTCCCTTGTAGATCTCGCTCACAGAAATCCAACCTCCAACTCGAAGCAGTGTTGGCTGAGGAACCATTCCCAGGAGCCGCACCAAGCGGCAGTGCCTGCTCTCATCCCTGATTTCTGTGCTCCTGCTGGATGGGACTTCCCCACACAGAAATCCCACTCATGGGAGAGGAAAAAATCCCCAGCACAACCCCCTCGTAGCTGATATTTACCACAAATCAAGCAGCAGCTTCCCAAGAGCAGTGGGATCCAGTCCTTACTGGGAATTGTGGCTTTGCTGAGGCATGGAATCATTGCAGAGTGAAGAGAGAAAATCCATGGGCTGAGAGAAAGATGACTCCAGAGGTGAAGCAGCAGCTGTGTGCACAAAAATGCTGGACAAGGAATTCATTCCCTGCATCCCAGATGTTCAGCCATTCCCAGGAAAACGGAGCTCCATCTTGCACAGTTTTTATTGGGAAGAAAATACCACAGCTCTGAATGTTTCCCACCTGCTTCTCTCCAGGTTTTATTGCTGAGCATGATGCCACAGGGCATGGAATATCCCTCTGGATATCTGGGATCAGCTGGCCTGGCTCTCTACCCTCCCAGTTCCTCCTGCACCCCTGCTGGGCTCACAAATAGAAAAGGCCTGGATGTCTGAGTGCAGAAGTGCTGCTCACCAGGAATTTGAACATCCCTGTGCTGTCCAAACTTGGCCACAAACCCAAAATGAGCCTCACACCAGGGACTGGGAAGAAAATCAACTCCACCTCAGCCAAGCGCAGGACATGGGGAGCAATTCCAGCTGCAGGGAAAGCACAGGGCAGGCAGCACAGGGTGGAATATGACCAGAGCACTGGGGCTTAATGCTCTTCTTCTTGTGCAAGGAAGAACAAAAACCACTTTTACTGCAGCACCAGGCCCTGGTTTGGCTTCTTCTGAGGCACAGCACCTCCCATGGCACTGTTCCCAGCATTTTAGCAGCCACAGGCTCCTGGGGAAGTGGTCCTCATTGCCTCCTGGTGTTCATTGCCTTAGGTTTGAAAACTGGAGGAAAAAGCCAAATTAATCCAGAGCCAAACCCCACAGCACAGAGGTGATTTTCAGGGACTTGCTGCCAAAGTTTAGAGCACAGCACCACTGGAACAGGGGCTGCTGGCAATCCAGAAACTGCAGGTGACTTTAAGAGTTGTTTGCACATCCTCCTGGAGGAAAAAGCATGCTAGAGAAGGAGTAATAAGAAGAATCATCAAAATATTGAAAATATTGCACTACTGAGCTAGAACTAATTAATTTGCCTAACTATCCTGAACAGACATTGCAGACACACCACTGAATGCAGTCACAGAGACAGCAGAAAATACAAAATGCTGGCAGGCTCCTAAAATGGCACTGAGTCCATTAAATGGCTCCACAGACAGAATCATTGTTAATATTTTAATATTTGTATGTTTGAACTGACATTAAGGCCTGACACACCAATGAGGGTATCCAATTATCAGAATATGATGGCAGAACTTCCACTGGGGAAGGGTTTGTCCCATAATTCCAATGTAAAGCTTAAATTAATCTCTGCTGGTTTTAAATCTCTTTCCAAACAGACATATTGGTGTGTTTGGTTTGTCACTGTGGGTATTTTTAGCATTCCTGTGAGTGTCTAGCATCACTTTGAGTGTTACTCACTTCTGCACGTCAGCAAGTTCACACTCCACAGCTCAGTGGGTTTTGGGGGAAAAGAGATTGGCACAGATGTGAGGACTCCCTTTTCAAAGCTCTGTTGAAGATTTCTGATGTGAGTGATTACTTTAAGTTGGGAGCTCATTAGGAGATGAGTGGGGGATGACATTACCTCAGCTCTTTGTAGAGAAGGATCCCAGTTTTGTTTGGCTGAATAACACAGAACTCACTGAGTCCATTTCTTGTTCTGGTTCCAGTTCTCTGGCACTTTCTAGGATATCTCCCCCAAACTGATAACAGAAATGTTCCTTCTCACTTCTCTTATTCACACAGCTCCCCCAAATAGTGTAGTGAATTTAGTCCTTAGAAAATTCCCTTTTCCTCAGAAAATCAGGCCCTGTGCACAGATATGTATTTGGGGATACTCCTGGTTTGAAACAGAAAGTCTTATATTTAGACCCAAAGTTTATAAACCTTTGTATCACCTGCCTTAGTGCATCCTTAAAAAAACAATTTAAATGCATTTGGTGCTTTGAGAGAAGAACCTGATTTCTTGTTTTTGTGGTGATATCCAACTCCCTGAGGTGTGAAATGTGGAGGCAGATTTGTCAGTCATGCCTTGAGCAAACACCACCCTCATCTCCAAGGTGCACCATAAACTGAGGCCTTGGGTGCAGGGAAATGTTCCAGGAGTGAGGGGAGGTTTGCTTTCATCTCCCAGGGAAGAACAAGCTCCTTGAAAAAGGGAATCAGATGTTGCTTCTTGCACCCTTTAAACCTGTTCAGGAGCAGGGGAAGGATGGGTCTTGTGCTTCTGCAGTCATCCTTCAAGGATTTTAATGCTTTATTTCCCCTCTGGGGTGGCAGAAGAGCAAAACCCATTCACACCAAGAAAGCAAACCCCATTCACACCAAGAAATATATATCTAAATATCTCTATATATGTATATACACAAAGTTTCTGCTCAGCAAATCCCACTGCCTGAACACAGCATGCTATCAGTTGCACAACCAGGAGGAAATGCTGATGAGATTCAATTAAATGGTACAAAAGGACTCACTCAATTGACTTGGTGCATCCCTAAGCCCGTTTCCCACAGATGAGATCCAGTAACCCCCACGAGGGCAATGAGCAATGAATTGAGTACAAAGCTCTGTGGGTTTCTCCAGTTTTCTGGGTCTGAAAGAGTTGGTTCTGAAAAGTTTTGGACAAATAACCCTAAAGAAGGGTCTGCACAAGCTCAAATCCTGGCACAAGAGCCCTGCAATCAGGAAATTATATATTTCAAATGTACTTTGTGTGGAGAAAGGTCTGAGGTTTCACTGATCCCTTTGTGCTGTTCACTGATAACCTAAGAAGGAATTTAAAGGTTAAAAAAAAACCCTATGAGGAACTCTTCTCCTCTTCCCATGACTTTGAGGAGTGAGCTCTCCCTGTGCTGCATCCATGAAGATTTTCTCCCCAAAATATGTGTGGCACAGGGGCAGTGGAACGTGTGACGGCAGCCACCTCTGTGTGACATCTTCCTAGACAGCAAGGCCCTCTGGCTCCCAAAAAGTGCCCAACACTGTTCTGGCAGGAGGGAAATGCAAACAAACACGGCTTGTCCCCAATTAACCTGACACGGTTTGCAGGATGGAAATCACCTTAACTGCATGTGACAAATATTCTCCTCGGCTGCATCAATAAACTGTGGAATCAGTCTGAATGCAAGGGGCTGCTTTCAAGCAGAGTGTATTGGAGGAGGAAGTTTTAAAAACTTTTTTGGCCAACAGGAAATGCTGGCCCTGGCAGCCCTTTCCCAGCTATTGTCCCTGCTGGAGCTGGCTTTTGCCACTTCCTCTGCCATCCAAGGCCTCTCCAGTCCCTTTTCTCCCTTGGCTGGGTGCTGTGATGAGAGGTTCAAGTCTTTTGTCCCTGCTATACTTAGTCCCTCTCCTTGTATGCAAGTTTTAGTTCCCTTCCAGATGTTCTCAAAGTCCAATAACTGCTCTTTAGAGCCAAGACAGATGTAGGCTATTTTTTAAAATACAATTCCA
This sequence comes from Lichenostomus cassidix, assembly GCF_008360975.1. Classification (NCBI taxonomy): domain Eukaryota; kingdom Metazoa; phylum Chordata; class Aves; order Passeriformes; family Meliphagidae; genus Lichenostomus; species Lichenostomus cassidix. The sequence continues at coordinate 17,632,568 of NC_139493.1, forward strand.
GCCAACTTTCTTTTCTTTGAAATGTAAAAATATAACAAAACATTGTGAATGCCTTTTAATGCTATAGAAATGCAGAAATAAGTGCTGTAATAATCATTAGATTATTTCTCATCCTCTGTCAAGGCAAAATCATAGCTCCAATAGAGCCACCGTGGCTGGGCTCCAGCACAATCATCTCCAGGGAGCTGCTCCAAAGACCATTGTCAAAGTCAACAAGAAACTTTTCCTCACAGAGTTTGGGGTACTTTGATCAGGCCTCAAACTGCCGAAGTTTGCAGGAGCTGCCCTTGGTCCTCCCTAAGCCAGTGCAGCACAGAGGGTGCTGCTGCTGGAGCTATTCAAGACAGAGATCTCCACAGCACTGCCTGGGGAAGTTTGAGAGAGCATTTCTAGGAAATAGCTCAGTCTTTTCCTTAATTTTCCTTGTTAGCTCCTCTGGTTGTGTCCTTCACTGCATCCCAACCTTAAACGAGCCAGTTCTTGCTGTATCCCACCCTGAACAGGTGAGGTGAGGCAAATAAATCTTCATTTAAGGTGTGAGGGGCACCAATTCAATTGTAGCAGCTTGACTATTTCCACATCAAACCCAACTGTCCCAAAGCAACAGGAAGTTTTCATTGCTGCCTGACCCTGTGAAAAGAGAGCTGTGGATAGCTTTGAGTAGTGACACACATTCCTGCTGGCTTTAATCAACAGATAATTAAGAGCAAATTATAATCATAATGGCACATTTCATCCCAAAGGCTCCAAGAGCTCTTGATAAAAACTTGGCCAAATGCTGTGCTTAATTATAAGTTCTGTAACCTCTGCAATGCAGTCACGTCTGTGGGGGCACATTGGGCCTGAAGGAGCAAACATTGGGCCTGAAGGAGCAAACATTGGGCCTGAAGGAGCATTGGGCCCGAAGTAACAAACATTGGGACTGAAGGAACAAATATTAGGCCTGAAGGAACAAACATTGGGCCTGAAGGAATATTGGGCCTGAAAGAACAAACATTGGGCCTGAAGGAATATTGGGCCTGAAGGAACATTGGGCCTGAAGGAGCAAACATGGGGCCTGAAGGAACAAAGATTGGGCCTGAAGGAACATTGGGCCTGAAGGAACAAATATTGGGCCTGAAGGAACAAATATTGGGCCTGAAGGAATAAACATTGGGCCTGAAGGAATATTGGGCCTGAAGGAACAAACATTGGGCCTGAAGGAATATTGGGCCTGAAGGAACAAACATTGGGCCTGAAAGAGCAAATGCTGCAGCTGAAGGAACATTAGGCCTGAAGGAACATTGGGCCTGAAGGAACTTTGCACCTGAAGGAACTTTGCACCTGAAGGAACATTGGACCTGAAAGAACAAATATTGGACCTGAAGGAACATTGGATCTGCTCTCCTGAACACACCTCTCTGTGCAATGAGGTCATGGAATAAAGAATCTCTAAATACTCAACAGTCACCCAGGAATATTTGGCAGTTATTCCTCAGATGGACACTGGGTGAGGGGAATGGTCTCTGATGTAGTACAGAGAGGATATTACAGGGCCTTGCATGGAAAATGCTGAGCAGAACCTTGGGATTCCCTGGATCCCTTTCCATTCTCCCTACTTTCCATTCTCCCTACTTTCCATTCTCCCTACAAGCACCTTTCTGCTCAGCCAGCAATGTCACACCTGGGGGGTGACATCCCTTACCCAAATCCTGGCTGGCCATGACCTCCCTGAGCTTCTGAGATCTGAGGGTTTGCAACCAACAATGACCAAAAGCCTTGACTATTTAGGAAAATTATCACCAGAAAAATTGTTACTGCTTGAATCTGGTCCATTGCTCAGTGCATGATCTTTATCTGCTTGGAGTAAATCCCTACCTGATATCAAAAGCACAAAAAGCAAAACCAAGAAGAAACCAACACTGACCACAAGAAAATGTTTTCCTTTTGGCAGAAAAAGCAACTGCCTTTTGGAAAAAGATGACACTCTAGAATTGTTGAAGCAGTTGACAAATGGAATGATCAAAGCAGCAGTCTGTTTTATCTGGAACAGCATTACAAATACAGCACTGGAGCTGGGGGGTTAGCAGCATTAAAACTGCTGCAGACAGAGACAGCAACAGGTCTGACACCTGCCAGAACAAGTGCTGAGGTGCTTTGTGCTCATCAGTGCCACTGCTGCCTTCCCTCAGGCCTACAGGTAGCAGCTTCCAGTGTACACTCATTTTCCAGCTGAAAAAACATGTAGGGTTTCAGCTCTCCAACCCCCAATATTGCTCTTTGATTGCTGAGACAGTGCCTGGGCAGCATTTCTTGTCAAGTCTCTCCAGGTGACCCTGAATTCCTGCCAGTGACAGCTCAGCCCTATACACAGCCCTGTCCCACATGGAATATTGGGGATTTTCCCAGAGCTGCAGTGGGCTGCTCCAGATTCACACCCTTCCCTCTCTCACTATCACCTGCAGTCAAGCCTGTGGCACCCACAATGTCCCCAAGGGGAGCCAGCAGCCAGCCCCAGCCCGGGGAGCCTGGCACCCAGGCACCCTGCACCCAGCAGATTCCCCGAGATCTGTGCTTCTGAGTCACCAGCTTGCCAGCACTGCAGGAGAAGCCTGGCACATTTATAAATAATCTGGGGGAAACTCGGGGGAAACCGGAGTTTTCCTCCCTCGCAAGAGCTGCTTTCAACAGGAGCTCGTTTCCTTGGGTATTTTTAAGGAGCTTTGCAGCACACAAAGGCATTGGGATCAGGGTGCTCAGGGGACAGGCAGGTACCACCTGTAGGCACCGAGAGCAGCACAAGTCTGTGCTGAAATCCATGCCTTGATCTCATGGCTTTTAGTTTAAAGTCAGCTTGGACACATCTCTGAGCCTTCTAAACCTGACCAGTTGCAGCCCCCACATGTCTGAGTGAGGATGGGAGAGCTGCAGGTCTTTCTCAAGGCCCTGAACTGCAGCATGACACCCAATTTCCAGCAGATCTTTCCCCTGGACCATGGCCCAGCCCTCCTTGCAGATGAGGCTTAAAGATGGATTATGGCACTCCAAACACAGCACAGATTCCTTCCTTTCCAAGCATCCCCTGGCACAACTTGAGGCTGTGTTCTCTTGTCCTACCCCTGGGAAGAGAGGCTGACTCCCAGCTCCCTACACTCAGGGAGTTGTAGAGAGAGGAAAATCTCCCCTGACCCTCCTTTCCTCCAGGTTAAACCACCCCAGCTCCCTCAGCTGCTTCTCCTAAGACTTTGTCTCTAATATCAGAACAACAGGATTATTTTACGTTTTCAAACCTCTCATGGACCAGACCAAACTGAATTCAGGTGATGTTGGAATCTGCTGTCTCAGTACAGATGCACTGCTGAAATGCAGATCACAACACTGGCCAGGAGGTCACAGGCAGCAATTTGGACTGTGTTAGGGTTTTGGTCTGCACCTTGGTGGCTCTTAGTGTAATTTATTCCCTTAATTCCCTCACAGAACTGATTCCCTTCATGTCAAGTTATTCTGCAAAACTAGAGCTTTCCAGTATAGACACATCTAGAATAAAGTATCTATTGCATAAAAAACGTGACAAGTGGTTCTAGCCATGGCCGCCAGTGCCTGGGTCAGGTGGTTTTGACCTTTTTCAGTAGTTTTGACCTTTCCACAGCAAATTGTGACAGAGGCAAAAGACAGCCAACCCCACTGCACTGACACCAGAGAGGTGCACTGGCACATCCAAGCCCAGAGAAAGGCACCTCCTGCTCCAGAGCCAGCCTCGAGTGAACTGAAGAGTCAAATTGTTCTGAGAGAGCTAAACTACCGAATATATCCTGTATTTTAAAGCAGCCCAGTCAATCAGAACCAAAGCTCAACCAAAATGCAAGGACAATGGGACAGTGATGAAGACAAGGGCTAATCAGGTGCTAATCAGTAGCAAAATCTATAACCCTGAAGTAATGAGAGAGCTGCCAGAGCAGTAGCTCCTCATTGCTGCTGTATAAATCAGCTCAAATATCATTAGCTATTACTTTTTCAAGCCACATGGGCAAAGAAAATTCCTGATTATTATGGTGGATTACAGGGCAATCCAATTATTATTCTCAGCATAAATACTCCTTGTAATTAATGGGTGACAGTGCTAAACTCTGCTGACACGTTTTCTCCATTAAAACTTGCAAGCAAGTCAATGAAGATTTGGAGCAATCTGGCAACTTCTGCACAATTAGCTGGCTTGGGGAATGGTAATTAGCCCATTTTATGGGATGTAGCCTCTCGTAATAAACAGCAGTGTTTATATTCCTATGCATGATTATCATGTGTTAAACATTAGTTCACACATCATCCTTAAATTCACTTAGAGCAATTCACTAGCCATTAAGAAAATAAATATTTGGGGTGAGTTCATGATCCATTGATGGGGTAAAAGTCAAAAACTCCTCCAGGCCTGCTTGGGATGGAAAGGAGGAGGCTGGGCCTTCCTGACTTGACACGTGTTTGACAGTGTAGTTCAGTGTGTGGTTTTGTTATGAATTTGGTGTATTTTCAGACAAGATTGTGAATGTTACTTCACCTTCTAAGCTGTGTTTTCACACAGTGAGATCCAGGACAAGCCAAGATTGATTCTATCACTCTGATGGCTGCTTTAACCCTGCTGCAAGAGAAACCCTCAGCCAGCACTGTCCAGCAGGTGTTCTCTGGGCTCAGTCCCCTGGGCAGCTGTCCCTGCCTGTGACATTGCTGCTCAGCTCCCAAAGTCACCTGGGCAGCCAAAGGAGCCCATGTTCCTCTCGCTGCTGTTCCCCTTCCCTGGGGATCTGGGCTGGGGCTGTCCTTGGGGAACACAGTGCCTCAGGTGACCCCCCTGCTCTTGGCCAGGGCTGTCCTACACTGAGGGAGCACCAAACTGAGTGGGACCCCAGCAATGGGGCCATTCTGACCACAGCTCCCTCCACTTAAGCCATTTGTGAGGAGCTTTGGGAGCACATCTGCCTTTCCCCGTGTTCAAACCACAGTTCAAAGTACTCTTGTTTGAAATGACTTCCAGCTTGGTCACAGTCATGACCCAGACCTGGTCAGAGAGCTCTCAGCCTCCAGCAGCTCTCCGGACATGCCAGTCTCAACTTCTCTGGTCAATTTGGTTCACTGGGGCTGAGGGAGAACCAGCTGAGGGGATCTGATCCCTGGATCGGCTCTGCCCGGCACGATCCTCGAGCCTGCCCGGAGGAGGATGAGGGGCAAGGGGTGAGCTGGTCACAGGTGCCACCTGACGCTGTGACACGGGGGCTCAGCCTGCCACCAGCCCCGAGGGGACGTGTCTGTCCCGAGGGGAGCCTGCCAGCCCCGAGCGGGATCCATCAGCCCCGAGGGGAACCTGCCACCCCCGAGGGGACCCGCCGGTCCCGAGGGGATCCATCAGCCCCGAGGGGCACCCGCCACCCCCGAGGGGAGCCGGCGGTCCCGAGGGGCGGTCCGGGGGCGGGCGGGGGCGGTGCGGGCCCGGCCCCCAGCCCGCTCGGGCGCTGCCGTGCGGGGAGGGCGCGGCGGAGCGGCGGGCGCCGAGCTTTAAATGAACATTAATATCGCTCGGGGAGGGCAGCGCCGGTGGCTCGGGACGGGCGGCGGCGGCAGCGGCACCTCCAGCTCCTCTTCCTCCTCCTCGTCCTCCTCGTCGGCCGCGGTGGCAGGTAGGCAGTGCGCCTCGGAGCGCGGAGTGCAGCCTGTTCCGCACCCCGCGCTGCTGCCGTGCCCGCGGGGACACCGCTCCGGGATGTGGGGATGCCGCGGGGTGCGGGGATGCCTGGGGTGCTGCCGGGGCGCAGAGGGGGACACGGCCGTCCCGGGGGCTGGAGGCTGAGCCGGCGTCTCCTCGGAGGGCGGCGGAGCGGAGCGCGGAACGGAGCGCGGAGCGGCGGAGGCGCTGGCCGGGAGCTGCCGCCTGTTGCCGGCCGTGGGAGCTCGGGGCCGGCACCGAGCCGCTGTTCAGAGCTCGGGCAGCCCTGGCGGGGCTCCGGCGGTCCCTGTGCGCTCCGTGCGGGCGGCAGAGCGAGCGCTGCGGGCTCCGCGGCTCTGCGCGCTCCGCGGGCGCTCCCGGCAGCGCGGGGCTCTCGGCGCCGTGCAAACCTGGACCGGCCTCGCCCCAATAATAAAAGTTATTTGCAGAAGGCGAAGTGGTTTATTTTCTTTCGTTTGCTGCTAAAACGCGTCCTGATGCGCGGCTCGCCCGTGGCGGAGCGCGGCTGCGGAAACGCCAAGTGTCAGCCCAGTGCTCTGTTTCTGGCTTGTTGGTAATGGATTTAAAGCTTGCGTTATAATTTCGGTTCATCGGAGAGCTTTGCTCGGTTGCTTTAGAACTCGTTTAAACTGTATTTTCAGCGGAGACGAGTGAACTTTAAAGAAAATCAGGTCAGGCATAGATTCCGGGCATCAAACCCTTTCAGGTCCCAGAAATAGCCACAGAAGTAGCGTGACCAATTCTTTTTTCATGCACAAAGCTTTTTCTTTTTTATTTTGGTTGGAATTTCTGACAGATACCGGAGCTCATCAACTGGATATTTTCAGCTTCCTTTAATGAAATAAGCACGCTTTCTAAGCTTGCATTTTTATGCAATTATATTAGTCTCCCTTGACTATAAGATGTTTGAGTTTCTGTAGTTCTTAAAATAATAAAGTCTGTTTAGCAGAAGGTTTTTCTTTGTGCATTTTTAGGGTTGAGATCTATGGGAAAGTGAGAAAGAAGATGACTGAGAGGGAATATGCATATTAGCTGTTATGGGGTAAGGAATGTGCTTTGACATTAATAGAAAAGGTTTGGGGGGGATCTTTTATTTCTAATATTCTGTGCTTGAAACAAGGATGCTCTTAAGTTATTGCATCTCTTATAAAGTCTTGGAACCAGAATTGACAAATATTTATGTTGCAGTAAGTGGGTCAGGCGATAACATCTTTCACTGGATCTCTTACTTCTGTATTGGACAGCTTTGGTTGCTAAGTAGCTCTGAATTCCTAATCCCAAAGTCAATGATGTCATAATGACATCATCACATCCTTTCACCTGATTGATTCTCAGAAGAGAACAGTAATGAGATTTGATATACATGTCCCATCTCCTTAATATTCTTCCTCTGCTTCAGGGGATTTCCTGACCTGCCTGGCAAATTCCAATGAATCACACTGAGCTCGAGTAAAAAGACGTTTCTTTCGGAGACGAGGTGGAACATTAAAGGGACAGTGGCTGCTCCTGGTCTTTTCAAAAGCTGAGGAACTTGGCAGCTTACGTTTGAAATGTGGAGCTCTGGATACGGAGGGCAGTGATTTAAAATTTGGAGCGATTAAATTGATGTGCAGGTGTGAAAGGGGCTCGGGTTTCAAAGAGGATCAAGTCACTTAATGTGTGTGAATCTGAACGCTGAAGGTGCTGCAGGGGGCACAGAGCGAACAGGAGCTGTTTCAGCTGCCAAAAGAAATTTCTGTTCTAATGGTAAATGGATGAAACCTGTCAGAAATTGCCATGTTAAGAATGGTATTGAATGGTACTGAAGACAGCTCAGAATATATTTATCTTTCTAATGAGGCAACATAATTGATAAGTTTTAAGGGTTTTAATAGCAACACTGCCATCGTAGAGAACTCCTTGGGAGAGAGTTTTAAATCTTTGGAGTGTACGGAATGTGTACAGAATTGATGGTTTGATTTCTTTTGTGGCTAAAGGCAGAAAATGATGTCATTTGGTGATGATCAGCATGGACTGCTGGTTTTTACAGATGGTTTTTATCGTGTATGTCCATATGAACATGGTCTGCATGAATTTTAGGTGGTTGCTCTCCTCAGAAATAGCTTTGTGATCATGAATTTCTTCCCAGACAGCGAGTTTGAAATATTCCAGACAGGGCAGCATGTATTTTAGGTATGCAAACCTTCCCGCTTCACATGTGGAAAAGGGAGAAACGAAGCCGTTTCCACTTGTTTTGTTGAATGTGTGGTTTTGTTCGGCAAAGTTAAAAGCTGAGCCTGTCTCAGAACCCTCAGAGGCTGCACAGCCCAGTCTCACTCATTTGGTGAACACCGTGGGCTGCTAAAACATATTTCAGAAGTAAACAATGATTTGTTGGCGTGGATGAGTTGGTGGTAATGTATTTACTGAGGGAGCTGATTGCTCTTGTGGTGCTCCTATTGCTGCTGAGGAGCTGCAGTGTGGATGGCACTGTTCAGTCTAACAGAGTAGTAATTGAACACGAGGAGTGGGAACAAGTGGGAAGGTGCTGGGGGAGGATGTTTTTGGCTGTGTGTTTGAAATCTATTCACCCTGTAAGTGCAATCCAAGCTCCAGATGCGAAAGGGAGATTTCTAAATAATCTGTAAGAGTTCTGCACTCTCTGTACTATATGCAGTGACAAATTTCCACAAGCTTTAGATTCTTTCTGGGATGACTCAACTACGAACAAGTGATTTGGAAAAGAAATATTATCTCTGAAGAGAATCCTTGGTGACAATTTCTTTTCAAGTTATCTTAGGATTTTCTCCTTGCCATGATTTCTTCTAACTCATGCCTGCCTTGAACGTCGGAGACGAGAAATGAATTTGGACTTGGGGATATATCTGTGCCTTTCAAGCGCACGTTAGATGGTCAGCTGTGACATTTGCATGGTTGTGCTTTTAATGTGGTGACACATTTGGTTACATAAAGCTCAGGGAGCACCTCAGAGCCTGCCCAGCGCTGGCAGGGCAAGGTTGGTGCTGCAGCCCTGACCCCTGTGAGCAGCTGTGGCCGAGCAGAGAGGGACAGGGCTGTGCTCACGTCGTGACAGAGCTCACACACGCACCGGGCAGCTTGTGCAGCCAAGGCTCTCACTGTGCCAAATCCAGTCTTTAGGGGTTTGTTCTCTGCCATAAGACCATGTTCAGATCATAGGTGAATTGTCTGGGATCTGGTTAAACAAACCACAATCAGCCTGCTTCAGGACTCGACTGAGATGTCTTGTCCCCCTGCTCGCAGTGCTGTGCCTGTCAGGGTGAGGAGAGACAGCATTTCAACCCTTGGAAGCTCCAGGGTTTCAACCCTCCTGCTCCCATCCTAAGCTCTGGGTGAGCATAGAATGAGACATCAACTGGATTATTGGATTGACTTCTTTTCTTTATAAACGTAGCTCTTTAAGGGGAAAAGAATATCTATAAAGTCTTCACAGGCCACTTGTGGGAGCCTTTATAAGGGCAAGACTGGTGGTTGGATATTTGAAATGTGTTTTGCTCAGTCAGGTGGAAAGGTCGTGTGATAAGTAAATTCATCTACATTTGGATCTTCTTTACTGATGGAAAGAAAAAACCTGCCAGAACACAGACAGGATTTTTCTCTCATAAACTAGGAAGTAAAATAATGAAAGTCTTTTTTTACATTATTTACTCTGCCTTCCTTTCTCTTGTGAAGGAATTTGAAGGAGCAAAGTTGCATCGTGTAACATGAACAGCAAATTGTTCCTCTCTGAGAAACCCTCTTGTTTTTTGGCTCTTTTCATTTTTTATTTTTACACCAATGCAACTTGCAGTCATTTTAATTGCCCAAGAGCTGCAGAAGTGAGGACAGAAGGTGCTGCCCAGCAGAGCTGCTGTGCTGTGCACACCCAGGGCTGAAGGCTGCCCGAGCTGGAACAACATCAGCCTTGGCTTTTCCCCAGGGAAAAGAACGTGAGCCATCACATTGCCATCCTGATAATCCCATGGGGCTGCTGTGACCGGGCTGCAGCAGCAGGAAATGCCCCTCTTTGCCCAGCAGCTCTGCTCTGTGCCCAGTGAATGCCAGCGGGGGCACAGCAGAGCCCTGTGGGTGCAGGAACCCTCGAGGTGGAACAGATAGCAATCCTCTGCCTCCGGCTGGGATCCAGGCAGCTTGGTGTCTCACAGGTCCTGGTGTGACTGATCTGCAGTGATCCCAGTGATCTGCAGTGATCCCAGTGATCTGCACAAATCCCATTGATCTTCACGAATCCCAATGATCTGCAGTGATCCCAGTGATCTGCAGCAATCCCATTGATCTGCACAAATCCCAGTGATCTGCAGCGATCCCAGTGATCTGCAGCGATCCCAGTGATCTGCACAAATCCCAGTGATCTGCAGTGATCTCAGTGATCTGCAGTGATCTCAGTGATCTGCAGGGATCCCAGTGATCTGCACAAATCCCAATGATCTGCAGAAATCCCAATGATCTGCAGCAATCCCAATGATCTGCAGCAATCCCAATGATCTGCAGCTATCCCAATGTGCCACCCTTGCCTGCTTAGGGGAATAAAACAAACTAGCAACACAGAGCAAAAACAACCCACCAAGAACCCCAGCAACAAACCCCTGAAATTAATAAGATCAACCCAGATATTGTACTTAGCATTATCCATTAGATATGAAAGCGCTTTCTATTTAAGACCTAAATTTAAGCATCCTTGGGTATCAATTGTTACAAAATGGCTTTTCCACTCAAAATAATTCCTGAAAGGATTCATTGTCCAAAAATAGAAGTTATTTTAAAATAATTCCTACCAGTGAATTGTCAAGCTGGAAAGTTTTGATTGGATTCCAGGTTTGGTCTTTATATTTTAAAAGATGTTGTAAGTCATATTTCAGAAGATGGGTGATGTTGAGAGCAAACCCAGTGCTGGTTTTAGTCAGAAGTACTGTCTTGGGGTAAGCTTTGTGTAAATGGAATATTTTCTGTGCAAAATAACAATTATTTTAATGTTTCATTAGAATGGTGTCACAATGAAAAGTATATGGTGAAAAATCAGTACTTTTTATACCAATTGTATTCAGGAGTTTCTCAAGCAATGCCTCCACAGCTCAGTTTCATTCTGTGATGTTACAAACCATGTAACAAGACTAAAATCTAGGGTAGAAGAAAGGAAGGAAAAGTCCTGTCAGTGGTGCATAAATCCATCACAAAATTTTCTTTTGAAAAAGTGATGCTTCCATTTACCGATCCATGTACTCCTTTCAACAGAAACTAAAAATTCCTAAGGAAATTATCCCAGCCTGATCCTGAACTCTGCTTGTGCAAGGAATTATGATTTTTTTCCCCTGTTTTTCTGAAGCAAAGTAGATAAAACTGAGCTCAAGGTGCAAACTCTTTCCCCAGGGAGGTTTGCTCAGTGTTTTCATCACTTCACAGCAGTGGGTGTTGGAGGGGAAAAGTTTATGGAAACACTTTTCTTCCAAAATATGACTTTTGAGATGCTCTGGAAGACAAAGGGCACCTCCACCAATCCAGTGTGGGATTAGTTACTCTGGGGCACAGCTCAGGGAATCACTTTGCTTGTTGGTTGCTTCATTTGGGTTTTTTCCTGGCTGGAAACTCACCTGACAACTGCCAACGTGTCCAGAGAGAAAACCCTCCCCTCCATCGAGGTTCTATTGCTGTGGAACAGCTCCCTGAAGGGCTGCTTTCCCAGAGGATGGAAGGAGGCAGCTGCTTAAAGACAAGGATCCCGGGGATGGAGCTCAGCCTCCAGCCTGGCCACAACAAGGGGGGCACTGCTGGTGCTCTTCTCCTCCTCTGCTGTGGTTAAAAGCCTCAGGAGGCACTCAGACAGTCCCACCACACAAATCCCTGCTGTTGCACTGCTGCTGCTCAGCCTCGGCGCTGGAATTTTGCATTCTGCATCTTTGTTGCCTTCTGTAAATGCTGCAAATAGCAGGAAGGGATGGATGAAACGACACAGATGCTTTAATTATGATTTGATTACAGAGCAGCCAGAGGAGTCTATTCTGAGGAATATGCAATTAGAGAAAATTCTGAGGACTATCTAACCTTCCGAAATTAAAATTAACTGGGATTATTTGAACGGCATTTGAACATCTCTGAAAAAAGATCTCATTCCTCAAGGATCCTGCTGCTCTTGTGCAATAGATCCTCTCTAGCTTGGCAGATGGGCTTCAGGGTAACACAATGTCATCTTCCTCAGCTGCATGTACTGCTCACTTCACCTCCCAATCCCATTTTAGTCCCATTTTAGCACCCCTTGCTGGCCACATACAGGAGGGTGACAGAGGCTGCACTTGGACTGGATGGGAGCAGCCAGCCCTGGGTTGAAGCACATGAAAAGGAAGAGCAGGTTAAGCTATCCTGGGTCATCAGCAGAGTATGTCAATCTTGTGAGCAGGAAAAACAGAGCCCTGCACACTTGTGATGCACGTTCCAAAGGGAAAGTGTCGATGGAAAATTCCATGCCTTTTCCTCTTGCAAATTATTTAATAGCAGGAACCTATATGATTAAATATGTTAAGCCTCTTTGTGGGCTTAAATGGTACAAATGGCCTGAATTTCATTCCATTGATTTCACTGGCTGCTGAACATGAGCAGAATTCCAAATCTGTCCCAGGGCTGACGAACAGCATGCCTTAAACTCTGATTTAAAACCTCTGAAATCTCATGGAGCTGCAGCCTGGGCTGGGAATGCTGCCTTTCCTTGCTGTCCTGGGCTGAGCCAAGCCAGCTGGATGGGCACAGCAGCCTTGGCAGTGGGTCAGTGTGGGGCTGAGCAGCAGTGGTCAGTGTGGGGCTGAGCAGGCAGTGGGGCTGAGCAGCAGTGGTCAGTGTGGGGCTGAGGAGCTGTGGGTCTGAGCAGCAGTGGTCAGTGTGGGGTGAGCAGCAGTGGTCAGTCTGGAGGCTGAGGAGCTGTGGGTCAGTGTGGGGCTGAGCAGCAGTGGGTCAGTGTGGGGCTGAGCAGCAGTGGGTCAGTGTGGGGCTGAGCAGCAGTGGTCAGTGTGGGGCTGAGCAGCAGTGGGTCAGTGTGGGGCTGAGCAGCAGTGGGTCAGTGTGGGGCTGAGCAGCAGTGGGTCACTGTGGGGCTGAGCAGCAGTGGTCAGTGTGGGGCTGAGGAGCTGTGGGTCACTGTGGGGCTGAGCAGCAGTGGGTCACTGTGGGGCTGAGCAGCAGTGGGTCACTGTGGGGCCCAGCAGGCAGTGGTCAGTGTGGGGCTGAGGAGCTGTGGGTCAGTGTGGGCTGAGCAGCAGTGGGTCCGTGTGGGGCTGAGGAGCTGTGGGTCACTGTGGGGCCCAGCAGGCAGTGGTCAGTGTGGCTGCCAGGCTCCTGGGGCACCAGCAGGGCACGAGGCTCTGGGGCTCTGAACTGCACCCAGACATGACCCCTGGCAGCAGCTGCAGACCAGGCCTGTTTCACTGACTTTCCCTCAGTGCTTGACACGTTCATGAGGCAGCAGGAAATTCCTTTTCTTGGGATCGTATTTTCTGTGGAAGCTGAGTTTTCCACGTTTATGGCTTACGCTTGGAAATTGTGCTGGAAGTGTGATGTCAGCTCTCCAGCCTGAAGGAGCAGGAGCTGCCAGGACCCTCCTGGGCTCTGTTTGGGGTGGGATGCTGGCTTTGGGGCTGGAGTGAGGGGAGGATGGCTCCCAGCTCAGCCAGACCTGCTCTCACCCTGTTTGAAACCACAGGAAATTTGGTTCAGTGCTGCCTGGATGCTCTGGGGATGGATGAGAGGGGCACAGCTGCTTCCCTCCATCTCCCTGCCCCCAGTGGGAATGGCTGACCTTGCTGTTGACCTTGCTCACCTCCAGCAGCCACGGCCAGAGCTGCCCTGACCTGGACACTTCAGAATTCCTGCTCTTTCCCAACAGGTGCTGAGCACAACTAAGCTCAGGCTCAGCTGGGTTCAGCAGCCTGTCAGTCTCCTTTGTCACTTGTAAAGACATTTTCTGCTGAAGTGCCTTATTTATTTATTTGAACATCTCTTTTTAAGAGCCTTCAAACCCTCCAACTTCAAAGCATTTGTGTTCCTACTGACCCATGTGTATTTCCCGGGGATAAACCCCTGGCTGGCAACTTAGGGATGATTTGTCAAGGGTCGCTGTAATAAATGAGGTTATTTATTTTCTGCCTGAAATTCCCTGGTTGGTGACTAAGAGAAACTTTGTATTAAGCTGTGCAGGGCATAATGAGGTTGCTGTAATGCTTTGATGTGGAAATGCTTAAATGCAAAAAAAAAAAGAAAAAAGTGGTGTTATTGATGAAGCTTGCTTAAGGTATCTAGGGACAATTTATATCAAACAAGTATAGATTATACTATAAAGATTATAGATTTTGATAATAGCCCTTTAAAACTTTAATAGCAGACATCATAAAAAGGTCAAAATCAAATTATTTTCCTGGACTGTGCTGCTGGCGGTTACAAGCTGACAAAGATCTGTATGATATCAGTTCTAGAGGCATTAACGTTGCAATAGATGTGCAGGGAGGTTTGATTTCTTCACACCTCTCCCAAAGCCGCTCCTGAGGAGTAAACTGGCTGAGCAGGCTGTTCAATTGGTGGAATTAAAAGGCTGTAGTGGATCTGCACCCCGTCAGTCTCGCCTGCTGAAGGTGGTTATATAAGAGTCCCTTCCCCTCCGCTGCTGGGACTGTATTTCCCATGCCACTTCTTGCTTTCCATGCTGCTGATAGATTAGAAAAACAGACTTTGCTGTGTTTTCTCCTTTTCCTCTCGTGTCTGATCTCGAGGCTGATTAGCACAAAGTAGCTCTGAGCCGTGCCTTGGACACCAGAGATTCTGAAAGCCTCCATGAGCCAGAATAATGGAGCTGGATGAAGGATGCTGGTCGCCATGGCAACGGTGCATGTGCCACACAAGATAATGTGACTGCTGTAGTGTGGGGATCTGTGCAGAATATTGATTGCCAGATTTCCCACATTCCTTGGGAAGGCTGGGCTTTGCTCACCTGGCAAGGGGGAGCAGCTCATCAGCTGGGCTCAGGCCAGGGAGAATTTCCTCCTCTGAGAAGAGCTGACTTTGGCCCGGGATGGAGAGGAAGGGTCAGCACTGCTGGGGAGAATTATCTGCTTCCCAGCCTTTCCTTGTGGAGCTCCCACTGTCCTGGATGTTGAACTGGAGTTAACAAAGAATTGGGACTGAGGCACTCCAGGTGAGTGCCCTAGCTTGGAAGGGATGATAAAATGTCTGAGGAAGCTGAACTTTCACCTGTGGGATGTTTCTGGTGGTGGCTGTCACCTGGACACATGCACAGTGTCACAGCTCCCCTCTGAACCCCTTCATGGCTCCTCTAGGTAGCACTGAAAAGTTCCTTTTTTCTCCCATCTTGTCAAGGACAAGTCTAATTAGTGACAGAGCTGTGCAAAATAATGGGATTAAGAAATGCCAATTCACTGGCAGCCAGGAGGACAAACATTATTATTATGGCAGTATTGGCCATTTCCCCAAGCTGGGGGAAGGTAAAACATGAAGGTTTTAGTTTGGAGAAATTCTGTGTGTGCAGGATCACACTTGGCCCTGGTTTTTAGGTGAGGTTGGGGTTCTTGCATAAAAATGAACAAAGCAGGGCTGGTTCTGCTGTAATTTTGCAGCCTAAAGTTCTGGGTCCTGGAATAACACAGAAACTCTAATTATTGCTCCTCTAGTCCAGAACAGAAACCAGCAAAGCTTTCTCAGTGCTTCATCCACTTGGCAAAAAGGCAATTGGGGCCAGTGCTGCTCGTGAGGATTGTGCAGATGAGGTAATGCTAATTAAATTCCTGTCCTTCTCATGTTCCCCCCACAGGGAAGGGTGATGCCACAAACTCCTGTTTGCCTTCAGCAGGATTGCTGGCAATTGGCCACCTGTTAGAGAAAATCCTGTGTCATTATTGACCTTACAAGGTTTGGGGACATTATCTGTGTTAGTTCATTCCTGCCTCAAGCTTTTGAAAGGCTGGGTTTTGTCTGGATTGGCCTTAAAAGTGTTGGAACTTTGGGAAATGTGAATTAGAGAGCTTTTCTGTGGCAGCTGTAATAAGATGCTTATCTTGAGGCAATGATGGGGAACTTAAAATGTATCTGAGGTGTTATTTGTCAGAATGTGTCTGAGAGGACAGATTTAGAAATTCTGGGCTGTTGTACCCTCTGGGCATTATTTGCAGGTGAGTGTGTGACTTTGTTCTTCAGTGCAGGTCAAATGTGGTGCTCAGAGAGCCACTGAGTTTGCTCTTGACTGCTGATTTTGGGTTGAAATCCTGAAACTACATCCCAGCAGAGGACCTGGTTTTACTGCCAATTCCAAACCCTAATTGTACAGGACCAGCTCCTCTGGACTCCTGGGGGTTTTGTAGAGGCAGGACAACCTGAGGTATCATCTAAGATCCCTGTTTGTAACAAGGACAGCTGCTCTGGAATGTACAGAAAGTTATATTTTAGAGCACTCGAACATAGTAAGGAGTTGCTGGACCATGGTATGTTTGATTAAAGCCATTGGGGGTTTTCTGTTTGGTTGGGATATTTTTGTTTGGTTGGGATTTTTGGTTTGGTGGTTTTCTGTTGTTCTTTTTTGTAACGCTTTAACATTTTCTGAGTTTATGTAATAATTTGTGGGTGAAATCCTTAGCCTTTTTTAAAAACCAAATCCATTTTGAATGTAGCAAGTGAACTAATGAGAGAACTGGGACATCAGGCCTGGCTGTAGATATTACTCTGGTTGGAGCAGTGCCTCCCTTGCCCTGGGATCCCTCCCTCCTTCCCTCCCTCCTTCCCTCCCTGTGCAGCTGCTGTGCCCAGGAGGATTGGGATTTCTCCAGGTGTCAGGGAGCAGCTGGCCAGATGTGCATACAGATGCAGAAATCCACACCACAGGAGGCTGCTTCTCTCACCTGGCAGGGTTTGAGGTGATTTCTGGGCTTGTGAAGTGCTTCAGCTCAGGGAAAAGTGAACAGACTGAATGGCAGCTGTGGCTCTGTGGCACTCACTGACAGTCACTTGATTGTCCTTGGGCTAGCTGGGCTACTCCTGGGCTAGCACCATTTTAAAGAAAGCTCAGCTTTTGTATGGGGACGTGCAGAAATGTCTGTAACCACACACAGCAGCCTGGCTGCGTGCCTGTGGTGCTTTGTCGTGGTTTTTTGTGGTGTTTTGTGGTGTTTTATGGTGTTTTATGGTGTTGCTGTCTGCCAGTCTATTGCCCTGCACCCAGGAATTTTCTGTACCAGAATGGTGCTCAATTTGATAAAGCCAGGGGCTATGTTGAGAATACATCTTTCCAACAGGCATTTTTTCTGCAAAAAAAGAGACTTTGAGGGGCCAGAGAGCAAAGACATGGGAAAGACAGGGAACTTGGTGCTGCTGATCCACAGAAAACCATCCAGCTCCCCCAGGATCACCTTCCATGTGACCCCTCAGGCTGAACTCCTGTGACCCTGCCTGCTGAGGTGTGGTGAGCAACACTGCAATTCCACCTCGTTCCCTGCACTGAAGCTGGGGTTATAAAGCAAATTAACTCCCTGTGGCTGGCCAGGTTGTAGGAGTGCAGGGGTTGGAAGAAACCTGGCTGCTGCCCCCTCCCCCAACCCACACATCTCTGCTTGCTGGCTTGAATGCAATAATGTCCCAGTGGTCAGCCTGTGGTGTTGAGAGGGGAAGAAGAAGGAATATTTCTAGGCAAACAGCAGGGAATGGAGCCAGATGTGTACCTTGGAAAGGGCAGTGGATGAACAGATCAACAGGAGTTCTCCTGGTTGTGTTCCCTGGCACCTTGGCCCTCCCCTGAGGAGCAGAGGGAGGGTTTGGTTGGATCTCAAACCCCAGCAAACAGGGCTGTCTGGGGTTTATCACTCAGAATTCCCTTTTGAAGTGCTCACAGCAGCCTTTAAGCCTTCCAGAGGGGGCAGTGCATGGCCACGTGGCAGAATTTCATCTTCACGGCTGGCTGGAGGAGCAGATTGATGGCAGCTCTTCCCAGCCACACTGGCAGCGCTGGGGAGAAGATTGTTCTCCACATTTGCATTCAGCCACTCCAAGGATATCAATTTGCACCAAGCATGAGGACGATTTTGCTTTTACACAACAAGAGTTTCCAGGGAGGCACTGAATTGACAAAAGCTGTTGCCAAGGGTCTCCAAGGGACTTGACAGGTTTATGGAGTGATGATAAACTACTGGGCTAGTCCCAGTGGAAATTGGGTTTGATGGAAATCATAAAGAATTGGAGGTGCTCAAGGACATCACTCGAAAGCAATTTGGAGAGGCTGTGGAACATTTGGGTTTGTCTCAGTGGGATTCCTCCCACAGAAGGGAGCTGAGCTGTGACTGGTGGGATTTATTACAGCTTTATACCTTTCAGATTGAAAATTGAGCTTCTGCATGATATCCTACTCCCGTCTTTATGCAGATTACATAAAAATAAATGGGTAGTTGATGGAGGTAATATCTTGGGGATGGGGAAGGTTGAAATTGAAATCTTCAAAGAGGGTTTTTTATTTTACAGGAGTCTGTGTATCTTAGCCAAAGTGGCTTAATAATGGACAAATACACACCTGGAAAATGCTTACAAGGACCATTAAATACGTTCCAAAATCTCCTGGATAATTTTTTTTTTAATTCTACTTAAAAAAACCCACATGCACTATTATTTGCAGCTCACATCTGTGCCAGCACTGACAGTGTTAGCAAGGCAACCCCATTTAGTTTCTTTTGTTCTTTATGTAAGAACTTGCTGCCTTGTCTTCTGAGCAGCACAAAAGCTGTTTTATTTCCCAGGAACACATGCTGCAAGAGATTGTTCTCCTGTCATGAGACCACTGTGTTTTCCTTTGGCCACTATTTTTGAAGTTGTAGAAGACCTCAAGGGAATTGCATTGCAAGGACAGAGCTGCTCCTGTTGGGATTTGCTTCAAGAGGTTAAAAAAAGGATTGCTGAGAGGTGCCTGAGGCATGGCAGGGAAATATGGGAATGTCACTGTACCTGGTGGTTAAAATCCAGGTGTGCTGTGGCTACAGGTGAATTATTTTCATTTAGAGATGTGCTGCTGGAGGGGCAGGGGAATAATCTGCTTTCTTTAGAGGTGGCACAGATGCTGTTTGAAATCCTTTGTATTCAGGCTCACTCCAAATCTCGTGCAGCTTATTTTTGGCCACAACATATTGTGAGGATTAATTGAATTCATGTCACAATTAGCTGGTTCCTCCATCCATGCAGACAACTTAAAAGTCACACTGGTGATGGATAACACCAATAAACTCCTAGTAAAGCCAGCAGAATAGAAGTGGGCAGATTTCTGGGCAGGTTGCTTCCTGGGAGGGACCTGAGGGCAGCTGAGCTGAGGGAAAATAGCTGTGACTGCCCAGAGATGTGCCAGTGGTGCTTCCCTGGGGGGCAGGAACACATGGAAATCATTAACACTGCAAAGGAACAGCCACAGTGAGCAGAGTTCAGCGTTTTCCTCTGGTTCCTGTCCTTGGGAGGCAGATGGGAACCATCAAGGCCACCCTGCCTGCTTGCTTTGCTGCTCACAGGAGGCTTTTGGCAGCAGCAGGAGCAGCAGTGCAGAAACAGTCACTGCTTGGTCTCTCTTGGGTCCTTTGGGATTAAAGAATGGCCAAGGATCAAAAGCCTGGGTACTTTACTGTCCTTATGCACCACTTATTCCACTTTGGTCTGCTAATTATTAGTAGCAAGAAGTTCTGCTCCATATAATCCAGCTCTCCCCAGCAGGTGCAGGGTTTGGGAGTTGAGTCCAAGGCAGGAATTTGCAGCTGAAGAGTTGGAACAGCAGCAGGGAACAACTTAGCTTGCAGCACATCAGTCTGCTCACTGCTTGCTTTGGGATTGGGGGTATCAATGAGAAAAAAAAATCCTGCAGGGTGCTGTAGCCATCGAAAAAACCCAAACAAAGCAGGCAAACAGCAAAATCCCTAAGAATTGTTGTTTAAGGAGCAGCACTGGGACACGAGAGATTACTCTGCTTAGCATCTGGCACGTGTGGCAGCCTATCTCGTGTGTGAAAGCAAAAGAAATGTGTGTCTCCTGCTCGTTTGATTCATCAGGGCTGTATTCATGCTTTCCCACAGAGCATGGCTGCTGCTGTAAGGAGATTTACATGGGTGCCACACATTCTGCTGGGCTTGTACTATCACTGATTATGCTGGGATGGTTTCATGGGAAGCACTTTGGGAGCCAATCTGTGAATTTGCCACATCCCCTTGTCTTTTCTACAGGGTTGGGCTGGTTAGGATTGCACTGCTTTGTCTATTTTTATTTTTTTTTACAGCCATTTGCTGTGTTTGTGTAGGAATTCATGTCAGGGGGTTGTAACAAGCCTTACCCTGAGCTGGAATGTTTGTTGAACAGCAGTTTTTTCTACATGGTATTCCCACCTCCAGGATGGAGGGTTTGCACACAGCTGCTAGAAATGAGTGCTGCTTTTCCAGCAGGAAGCTCTTGGAGTGGAATTTGGGAAGCTGGAAGAGAGATAAATGGGATTTTTGCAGAAAGCCACAGCTCCACTGGCCTTGATACTCTTACAGCAGTGGACAATGCAGTTCTGTGCCTTTAGATGGTTCTGGGGAGCAGAAAATGTTGACTGGGTGGCAGCTGGGCTGCTGTGGCTTTTTGAGTGGGAGGGTCCTTATTTTGGCCAGGAAAGCTGAATTGGGTATTGTTCTCTCTGGAGGATGGGCACCACAGAAGAATGCTGCTTCCATTTATTCTCCTTACAGTTTTAATTCAGTTCCAGCTACTTCATGTCACTGCTGCTCCCACAAAACGTTTCCAGTTCTGGAGCAGCAAATTCAAATAACTTCCATCCAATTTAAAACAAGGCTCTGCGTTTTGCTTGGGTAATGGTGAGAGCTTCCTTAAAATCAGAGTGAAATCCCATCCCAGGAATCCCTCTGGAATCCACAGCACACCCCTGAGTGGAGCGTGAGGTGTCTACACTGCCTTGCAAACAAACATCTCCCCCAGCAGGGTTTATTCATGGGAGCTTTGCTGAGCAGGAGCAGAGCTCTCTGTGCCATGTAGCAGTCAGGATTCACAGCTTTGCTGCGAGCTCTCCTACTCCAGGAATAAAGGCTTCCTTTGTTTACAGGGTGGGGGGAAAGGCACCCTGCAGGCTGTTGTTTCTGCCTGCTGACATGTGATAGAACACGAACATGCCTTCACTCGTGGGAGCTCAGATTGGCATCTTCACAGGGAGCTGGGAGCTGACACTTTGTCATCTCGCCGTGATAAGCCCTCCAAAGAGCTGCTGAATGCACGGGAGAGTGCTGTGCAGAATAAAAATGGAATATTGGGAGAGTCAGGCACAGGGGTTTGCATGCAGGAGCTGCACCATGCAAGGTGTGGAGGGCTGCCTTGTGGGGAGCACTGGCAGCTAATGGGGATTTCTCTGCTAATAAAAGCCTTCAAGATCTGCTCCAATGGATCTCGAAAGCAGTGGTGCTATTTGTGGATGTGATTGGCAGGTGGAACCCCTCTCTGCCCCATCTGCATCTTCCCTCCCCTGGTCTGTGCCAGCCATTAGACCAAAACATCATTAAACCTGGTATTTCAGACCCCAGCTAGACATGAATCATTCAGCACAGGTTTTATTTCTTTTTCTTAGAAGTCCAAGGGAGACAGACACCTCAATCCCACTGAAATGCACACGTGGGTATTTTTGGCTCCTTTGAAGCGTTCAGCCACACTACTTAATATAATCCAGTGTTGATCATTTAGCAACACATTCTTAATGACATGTAAATATTTGATATTCTCATTGCAAATATTGTGAATGAGTTGGATATATCACATAACACTGTAAAACAATAATGCTCCCATAGTTGTTTTTTCTGCCAATTTTATTTTACCACTCAATACCCAAAAAATGTTTCCACAACATAAGAGAAACCAACTTCCCCCAGTTTCCTCCTTGTCTTTCACTGAGGTAGGCAGTGAATTGCAATGAATCGCACAAGTTTTCTTTTCCTCAACAAACTTTAAAAAACAGAGCAGATATAAAAACGTGCAAACAGCATTGGCCCTTCTGAAGTGTGCCAAGGTTTTGCCTTCTTAAGCAATGTGCCAGCCTTGCCCTGGGTGTTCTTATCCCTTCAGGACTACTGGGAGAGATCAATATTTGTGCTGGGGTGTCCTTTCAACAAAACATCAAGGTTTTGTCCTGTGGTTTGGAGAGGGGAATGATGGAAGTGCAAAACTGGAGATGTCTGAAAGTGGCCTCTGCTGGTGGGAGGCACTTCAGCCAATGTTTACAGCAGCAAGAAACAATATCTAGAGTCTGTTTGCTCTATTTTAAATAAATAAATAAATAAATAAGGACAGGAGGATTTATTCTGCCTTCTTGGATAGAAAGCTTCACCCAGCGGAGGTGCCTCGGTGTAAACAATGAACAAGGGGAAGCTGAAGGATCTCTGAGCCACCTTTAGAGGTGATGAACCTCTAAATCATCAGAATTCATGGTGCACCTCCACAGAAGATTGGGTTGGGAAGAGCCTCTGGAGGTCATCAGGCATGAGCACTGCGTGAGCTGGGTTTGGCTATTTGTCTACATTTGACTTGCTTATAGAAAAACAACAATAAATCAGCAAATTATGCACATCACTCCCTTCCTCTGCTTCTTCCAAGCTGATCCTTGAACTTCAATGTTTATCACTCCAGGGGGATGAAGATTCCTCTCCTTACTGCACAACTTTACACCACGGTGTGCTGTTTGTTTGTTTCTGCTGCTTCACATTCTCTCCCTTTGGCCAAATCCCCTTTTCCTTCAAAGTCCCACGGGCTCCCAGTGGAGGCTGAGGAGATGCACTGCTTCCCAGAGCCAAAGCCCCGTTTGCACAATCCCTGCAGGCTGGCAGGGTGTTTGGAGCAAGTCCATTGCTGCTTTGGATTGGCTTACAGCTAAATCACAGGGGAGAGCTCTTCGCTCAATCTGCCCTGTGCAGATAAGAACTGAGAATTTTTCTGTGGAGAAATCAGACTTGTTTTGCCACTTGTTGTGTTATTGCACTCAGAGGGGTTGGGATTAACTGGGATGTGCATTATTCTTGAGAAATCCCCATTTCCTGGGTAATACCTGGAAGATGCAGCTTCAGAGGAGCTGGGATGTGTTGCTCACACTCAATATTGTGCAATACAGAAAGATTTCTGTTCGTGTGCATAGCCAAGGAATTGCTTATTGTCTAATAGGCAGAAAGAGATTTTTATTTTTATTTCTTGAGGAAAAACACATTTTAGAAAGGAGGTGATTAGTGAAGGGTAAAGAAATGTGGAGTAATATAAAGGCTAGTTTTATCATTTCAATCCAGGTTTTGCAATCTTGGGTTCTGGTAAAAATAAAGAACTTCATGCCTTGGTATGAACAGGTGCAGCAATTGCTTTTGAAACGAGTCCAAGGCAGTAACATTAAGTCCTCATTTTACACCTCAGTGAATGCTGTGCAAAGAGCAGAACTTCCCAGCAGCATGAGCAGATATAATTCCATTGATAGCTTTGGCGCTGGGCCTATTCACTTAAAGCAGAGCAGGAGTATCTGCTCATGCCTCGGTAAACAAACCCCATTCGATTATATGGGTCAGGATTTGTTTGGGGACAGTCCTCAGCTTTGCAACGCTTCCCCTTCCAAGGTTAACGCTGCGTTCCCAAAAAGAGCTTCTGTTGCTGCAGCCTGGAGTTTCTGGGGCTGGAGGAGCCCTCAGCTGGGCCATTGAGGCCCCACACAATGGGAACAGTCTTTGGCTCCCAACACCTCGGAACTTGCCTCCCGAGAGCAGAGGGAAGGGCTCCCAGATGGATGGGTGAATGCACTCCTGGGAGCGCAGCCTGAGCAACACTTTCAGCTCCTTTAGAAAGCCCTGTGAGACCACAGTGTTCCCAGCTTGAAACCCAGGGACAAAAGGGGCAGGGAACCTTCCCAAGCTGCTGTGGGGAAACGTGGACAGCTCCGCTGCTGCTCCAGCCACTGGAAAATTGTCTGTGCAGCCGCCTTGGAGTGGTGAATAGAAAAGGGATTTTCAACAGAAACCAGCTCTGCAAACTGCTGGTTCATGGGGCACAGAGGGGCTTTGGGCACAAGGTTGTGACAGCCTCTGGTGAAGGAGGAGCTGCCTGGGATTCTCTGTGGCAGGTAAGGGATATATAGAATATATAGAATATATCGAATATACCAAATAATAGACTATATAAACTATATAGAATATATTGAATATATCGAATATATCAAATATATAGACGATATGGACTATATAAACTATATAGAATATATAGAATATATAGAATATATAGAATATATAGAATATATAGAATAGAGTATTCTGCCTGCTCCCTACTTCTCCCGTTCCTTCTCTCCCCAACCAAGGGACAGTGGAGGGAGTGGAAGGCACTTTTCTGCTCTGTTCCCTGCTCCTGTGGCTCCTCTCTGGGAGCTCTGCATGAGCAGGGCGTTGTGGCTCAGGGGTCTTGCCTTAGGCTCAGCATTATTTTCCCAAATGTTAGGGCTAAATATGAACTCTTTGGTTTTATTTTAAAAAGTCATTTGTGTAAGATCACATTTGGAATATTTCTCTCAGTGTTCTGACTCACAGAATGCAGAAAAGTTCAGTGTTCACTGGGGTTCCCAATCTCTGGGAAGCCTTGAATCAGTTAGGAACATCTCGGCTTTTTTTATGTTTTTCTGTTTTGAATAGAAATGTTTGTAGTGAGGCAAATAAAAAAGGACATTTCCAATAATGGACCCATCTCCTCCCTGATGGGTCTCTCATGGAACCATGGCTCAGGGTTTTCCTCCTGCTATTCAGCTGTGTTCACCTTCTTGGGTGTTACCTTCATTTCAAACACGTGTTGAAATCTCACCAGTTCAAAGCAAAAATTATCCATTTTAGTGTAAAGAAAAAAAAGCACCAAACTACATTTAAAAAGGGAAAGCATGTCATTCTCATCAAGGGTTGATTAAAGTTATGAAAAATATCTATTTTTCCAGTGCCATCGCTGCTGTAGATAGCTAATAAAAAGAAAAGAAAAGCTCAGCTGTGCTCTCCTGGAGCTGGAGGAGGCAGCAGTTATTTGCTTCCCATTAGGAAGGTGACATTCCCAGATAGATGGCCCAGAAAATTGTTTTCTGAGAGTAAGAAAAATTAGTCCAGAAGGGTTAGTGAGCACCCAGCTCTCTGCTGTGCAGCACTTTGCTGGTACCTGGCAGGCCATGGCACTGGGACAAGTGTCACTCTGGGAGTGCTGACAGGGCAGGAGATGCTCCAAACACCTCTTTTCTTTCTCATTCTGGCTGAGCTGGCAGAGCTGAGCAACAAAATTCCAGTGTTTGGGGCTTTTTGTGGACATTGATAAGCCGAGCAAGGATATTCCATTCATGTACCATTAATATGGTGCCTCACAATAGTGCTGGGTTGGGGTTTTTGTTTTGAAAGTGCCTTTGATAGCATGTTGTACTCATTTTCCAATTATATTAATTAAATGGACCCCAAGACATAGGATAGAAAGATATTTGGCATTTTTGAGGCTTTCTGGAGCAGTTTTCAAGTGTGGTGATTTGGAGTTTTTTTACCTAGAAGAAGCTGTTTTGCACTTGGCTTTCTGCAAATTGTATTTTTTGTTTTACTTTTGCCCTTCAATATGACAACACACCTTATAAAACCAGCGCCAAGGGAAATTAATCCAAATTCATTGCTCCAAAACCACATTTTTCCCCCCTCCCTTCAGATCTTTTTGTCCGTGGCTGGCACTGTCACCCCTGTGGCTGTGGGACTCTCCTTGCAGCCAAGGCTTGGAAACTTTTAAATGGGAAGTGACTGAGCACTCCAAGCTGCTGCTGTGGGCTGAGGGAAATGAGGTTTCATGTGCCACTTGTATCCCCTCAGGCTTTCTGACCAGCATTTCAAAGAGAAAGGGAGAAAGAGATTTACTCCTGTGGTTCCTGTTGAGCCCAGCTATTGTGAAAGGATTCTGGGAGCTGAAAAAGAGCACAGAAATACCTGGAGGACAGATCCATGAGAAATAAGCCTGATCATTATGTTGCTCGTGATGAAGTTTGCTCTTTGATTGAACAGCTTCCTGGAATCTGGGAAAGGCTCCCAGTCCCATCTGGGGTGGAACTGGTCAGCTGGTGGTTAGAAAAGAGCTGCCACAGGTCCAGAGAACAAAGTTCCCAAAGCTGACCCTTCACCAGGACTCTGGATTTACATTTCAGAAAGTGCCAAGGCATCTTTCACAGTCGCAGCTCATGACTCTTACCTTTCGGGTGGAACACAAGGCCGGCTTTATTGGGAAAATGTGGTTGCAGCAATATCTTGCCCAGTGTATAAATAGCATCTGCATGTGGCTGTGTTCCTCAGGAAAAGGGGGGGAGCCAGCTGAGCTGCCAAGCAGCACGGAGAAATTGTATCTGAAAAGGCAAATATTGGTTGCAGGAGGACAGAGGTAATTGGGACCATATGCTGTTCCAATCTTTTCCTCAACTGAGCAGCCATGTATTGCAGTGCAAACAGCTGAAACTGCTCCACACTCATCTCTGAGGCATTCTGCATGTTCAGGGATGGCCTGGAGTGCTCTGGGGCTGTGGAAATCCAAAGATCTCAGTTGTTCCCTTTCTGAGCAGGAAGGAGCAGTGCTGGCAAAGCTGGAGAAATGAGAGCCAGAGATGAAGAGGGCTGGGAAGGCTCTGGAGCATCAGGGAGCAAACAATGCCCTGAATATTGATATCACATAGCTGGATGTGGTTTAGAAGTGATGGGGAAAGGGAGTTTCCTTCAGTTGTAGAGGAAGGAGTGCTGCCCCAAGATCTCTGTGAGGGGAATATCATGGAATGGGGCAAGAGGCAGAAATGAGGAATGCTCAAGGTGGCACAGAGGTGTGTTTGGTGCACATGAGGGACTGTTTTGTGTTCAGAGAACACATTTTTCCAGAAAGTTACTTAAGAATGCTATGCTTTTTAGCAGGAAGCAGGGATTGTTCAAATATGAGTGAGTATTCTGATTTTTCTATGTAAATTTGACCTCTGGCTTTCTGAAGGCCAATGGAGCAGGACTTTGCAAGCCCCAGGAGGCACATTAGCAGTGAGCAGTACCCAAATGACATTTCAAACACTAAATACAGCAGCTCCCTCTCCTCTTATACCCCATCTGTCATTGTTCTGTCTGTCTAGCTAATTTACTGGAGTCTTGTCGTATGACAGTTTATTTCTCCTCATCACAGACTTATTTCACTTGCCCAAGATTTCCAGTTGGAGTGAGAGGAGGAATATTGCTGCAGTGCAATTCTCCACTCTCTCAGAGATAAGCTCCCAACATCTCAATGTGTGACTGGCCTCTCCCTGGAGCAGTGTGGCAGTACCCCAGATCAGTGCTTGACCCTGTGCCTTATCCCTAAAAGCCACAAAATCTTCACATTTGAAAGCTGGGAGTCTGTGCTGTGGTGGAGGATCAGTGTTGTTAATCCTTCACCTGTCCTGCTAAAATGTTGTCCTTTGATGGTCATTTCTCATGGGCTCCTAATTTCCTTCTGCTCCCTTTCCTTTTCTCTTTGTTGCTGGTGCTGTTCCTTGCACATTTTTCCTCCTTGACATCCTAAAGTGAGATTCCCAAGGGCTGGAATGCTTCTTCCAGGCTGGGATAGCATGGCCAGGGTGTGAGCTGGCTGGGGAGAAGGAGAGGTTCCTGCTGCATTATCCACTGGATAGACAATGCAAGAGATGCTGCATTGCACATCTGTCTGCCTGCACATCTTCCCAAGCCCAGCAAGGAACAGGGGCAAGGTAGTGCCTCTGGGGCAGAACCAGCAGGCGAATAACTGAGTGTGGGGTTGGAAATCCACCATCCAAGGGATTTCCCACCCCACCAAACACGAGCTCCTGCTCCAGCATGGACTGCTCCACCCCTGGCTGTGTTCTCCCAGCATGGAGAGGTGTCTGTGGATGTGTCTCTGCCTCCCAGCACTGCTCTTGCTCCCCTTTTCCCATCACTTCATTCCCAACAGCAAGCAGGGTGAGGAGTTGCCATGCCAGCTGTCCCAAGAAGGGGCTGGGATGGCAATTCTCCTCCTCCTGCTGCCGTGGTGTGTCTCAGAAGTGTGAAGGGAAGCAGGGAAGAGCAGGAGCAGGGTTTGAGCACTGCCTGTTCTCGAAGCTTTCATCAGCAGTGTGGGGTTTTCTCTGATGAGAAACCCCCCCTTGCCTCCCCCAGGCTGCTGAACGTGACTGTCTGTGGGAGTCTTTTCATGCTGAGCCCTCGTGCTGCTCTCCCTGAGCTGCTTTTTTTGCTTGTCTTTGCCAGGATTTCTGCTGGGGTCTCTGATCTCTCAGATAGGTCGAGTTTGCTGGAGGAAACCCTGCCTGGGAGCGTTCAAAGTGTGTCTGGCAGCAGCCTTTGCATCGTAAATAATGAACATTTCCCAGGATAAAGTGGCTGGAGGTGAATTTTTTGATTGGGAAGAGGAGTATGTGTGGTATTTTTTCCCCTTCTCTGTTTTTTCAGAACGCTGCGCTGCCTAACTGGAAGCTATAATGGCTGTATGAATTGCTATTTAATCAGGGATGCTAATTAAGTCTTAGCTCTTTAATGCTTTCATGGGAGAACTGTATATGATTTGCAGTGGCTGGAATTGCAGTTGCAGGAAATTAAGCTGCTCTTGGCTTTGTAGGGCCTGAAAGTGCAATTTTCTGAGGGATATTCAGGATCCTGTCACCTTTAACATTCCCCTCGGTCTGAGGATAGGAGATGTTTCGAAAAGGAAATACTTTAAAATAAAGCAGTGAGGCAACGAAACAATGCAATAATTTCAGATATTAAGTAGCTTTTCCTGAGTGCATAATTACAGCAGTGCATCCACTTTTATGGCACAGTTAATATAATTGAAGGTTAAATATAAAGCCCATTCCGAACAAGAAATTTCACTTGTGTTTTTCCAGCACTGCTTCTTTAGTTTTATACTGCAGTTGAAAAAGGTTCTGAGCTGGGGCTATCTGTTCCCTTGTCAGATGGCAGAAAAGAGTTCCCAGTTATGGATCTGAGCAAGCAGGTTTATTTGTGGTTAAGACCAGGCTGGCATTTTTAGGGTTTGGGGTTTTTAATCCCCCAAACATTATAGCTGGGTGGTTGATATCAGTGATAAGTTGTGGTGGTCACCTCAATCTTTCATCCTCCAGGAGATGGTTCAGTAATCAGGTCAGAGCCTGACATCCAATAATTTGTCATTTCTTCACGGCAAAAGGGGCAGACAGGAGAAGAAAAATGAAGAAAAATACTCATATTTCTCTTTCTTGACCTGGATACTTCTTGGAAAGGCAGTCTGAAGAAGAAGGAGAAGGTTACTTTTAGGAGAAGACTAATTCAGAAGCTGTTCAGATACTTGAGGCCAGAGAAAAGGAGCACAAGATGGACTTTTTAGATAAAAAGTGCCCATAATCACAGCTCCTGAGATGAGAGGGGTGTTTTACTTTGCCTTGGGCAGAGCCAGCTCTCTTTCCCCCTTTTTTCATGCTGCTGTGGCAGCTGGAAATGGAAAAGTGAGGAATCAGGAGTGCATCAGGGGCACAACGGTGTCCTCACCAACAATGCCACATCTCCCTGGGCAGAGGTTGGTCTCTGCCTGCTTCAGGAGCTCAGGCTGGGCAGATTCCCTTTCCTTCCAGTGCATTCCTGAAGTGCTCTGCCATTATCCAGCCAGGAGTCCCCACTGCACCTCTAAATGATTTTAATATTCAGATATTGATGGAGGGCAGCAGACCCCACAGACCATGGCTGAAATTCCCAGAGCCAGGGTAGCTGAGCAAATCCCAAGTCAGCTGGGGCACTGGGAATGCTGCAGTGGCTGAGCTGAGCAGCTTATTCAACAGGGCTGTGTGTGGCAGCTGAGCTGGCATTTCCGAGCCTTTTTCACTGCCTGGCTGCTGAAATGCTCTGCTGGGCTCACAGAAACGCTGGCTGGTGCTGATTCTGTGATATGTGGGATCTTTCCATCAGCATTCAGGGGTTTCTTTGTCTGGGAAGTAGCTGGAAGTGGTGCCATGCTGCCTTCAGTCTACCCTGGAGTAGGGTATTTTCCATTAAATTCATTAAATTAAATGGTAAAAGGGCAGAAATGGTGATTGTCACAGCTGATAATAAATGAGGGCTCTTTCTGCTTCGCATTTGGAAGCTGTTCTGGAGCTGGGATTAGTTATGTCCTTCCAGGTTTATCCTCTGCAAAGCATTTCCCACACACTGGTTTGGTTTTTAGCTCATTTCCAGCCTGCCCCTCTTCTGATCCAACTGCACAGGCGAAGAGGGAAGTTGTTCCCAACACAGTCAGACTTCAGATGGGAAAAGCTCTGGAGGAGCTGGATGTGGATACCAATTGGTGTTGAAATGCTCATCTAAAATGTGGGAATTGGTGAGACAAGTCCTTTGGACACTGCAAGTTGCACTCTGATTTTGGGAGGGGAAGAGGACAGGCACTATGGCACCTGCTCTTCCTAAGTTCATAGTGTCCTTGGAGAACTCAAACATTCCCCATCACAGGAGCTCTGTGTGGCACAGGCTGCACTTGGAGGTGTTTTCTGCCACCTGATCCCCCAGTGCCTGTTGGTGATGTGGAAAAATTTTGTGCCACATGGTTTTCCTGCAGAGGAGTAGAGTTCTATTCCAGGTTTATCAGCTCCTGTTACATCATTATGGCCATTTCACCCTCCTTTCCTCACCTTTGCCTCTGCTGCAACACAGACAAATGTTCCTCTATTGATTTTTGCCCTCTGAAAGCTGTTCTGTGTCACATTCTGGCAGGGAGGAAGTGCTGCTGCTGAGAGAACTCACAGGCACCGTGCAAGATCAATACCTCCCCAATTTGTTCCAGCCTGAAAATACATGTTTTTCTGAGATCTGTTCCATGTATTTACCTGGAAATCTGCTCCTGCTTGGAAAGGGTGTCTGGGCAGACCTGATGGAAGTGGAATGCATTGATCCCAAGAGGTGGGATGAAGGGAAATCCATGAAGGGAAATCCATGAAGGGAAAAGCATGGTGCTGAACATGTTCTGTGGTGTGGCAGCAGAGGAATGGATGTTAATCCATCCCAAACAACACTGGATGCTGCTGATGGATAACTTTCCTCATCCATTATCCAAAAGCAGCCGGGAAGACACATTTTCCTGCTTGCCCAAAGAAATAGGGCGGTCCCAATTTTCAGGCTGCTTTCTCAAATAAATTAATGCAGGGTATTATTGCATCTGTGACTGCCTGAGGACACTCTCTCTCCTCACGTCTCCACTGGAGGGATTCTGGCACAATAATGTCATTTGGACACACTGAAATGAGGGTCATTTGCAGGATTTGAACAGCAGGAATGTGCTCTGTGGTGTGTTTATGTATTCCTTTTCTCCAGGGAGGATCCTCTCTGCCAGCCAGGGCACAGCTGGGTCATGGGCAGGTTTTACAGGTGGTGAAGGGGAGGATCTCCAGATGTGCTTCAGGAAACTGAATTTTTGCTGGTAGACTTAATTATCAACTCCAGGTCTGGCCCAAAGCAATGCCAATAGAGAGAACTGAAAGCCACAGACTGTTGCTGTGGGGTCACGTTGGGTTTTTTGTTTATTGTCGTACATATGTCCTTTGGGTTGGAATTGACGGAGTTTGAGGAATTTTAAGGAGAAACACTAAGAAATGTGGCTTCTTGGGTGAATCTAGCACTGGGTGAGAAGCAGAGGGTTTATTACTCTTCCTGCTGTGCTGCCTTAACCCAAAAGTTGGCCCAGCTGGAGTTCTTGGAGAAGCCCAGCTGTGGGGGAAGGTTTGATCTGTGGTTCTATTACTGCTAATTTCATTAATAACAGAGCTGCTGTCCAGGAAGAGAATGAATTCCTGAACCAGAAATAAGCACAGGCTTTAAATGCTTCAATTGAAAGGTGGTTTTGTTTACTCTGAGAATGTATTCCCCACCAGTGCTGCTGTTTCAGATATTTGGATGTTGGTTTTATACATGCTTACAGTCATTAGTGTGCAAATGATGATTGAATTAGCAAATTAGATTCCTTCACCCTTGGCAAGTGCCACAAACCTTGCAGTTGGAAGGCTGTGAAAGTCTGAGCAGGAGAAAAAGCAGCTCCCAAAAGGGGGAAAAAAAAAAGCCATATCAAATTATTTGCTGCAGCAAATAAGATTTTATCTGATGTAGCTAAATGCATATAACTGGGTTGAGCTTTTTTTTTTTCTATACAGTCAAATGAGATTAAAGTGGTATCAGTATGAATGTTCAAATCCTCAAGTGTGGATCTGGAAAAATGTTTCCTCTATCAGGGCAGGCAGATGAAAATAAAGCTGTCAGTCCTTCAGACTGTTGCAGACTCATCCATTTTGAGAACAAGGCGAGCAGTGTGTGCACTCTTACCTGATATGAAAACACATTTTTCCTCCTTAAACTTCTTGCTGATGAACTGTGTCCCTTTAGAAAAAAGGCAAGCTTAACCTAATCTCCTCCAGGGAAAAAAAAATCCTACCTCCCATGTGTCATGTTTTTGCTCAAGTGGTTTATTATTCAAACAAATGGTGTGGGGGGAAGGTAACTCTCTCCTTTGCCTCCTTGAGGAAGGTGTTTGCTTCCTAAGGCTTCAGCTTGGACTTTATACGGAATAACATGCCCTAGAGATGAAGGGGAAATGTGTTTTGCAGTGAGTGAGAGTAATTAATTCAATTTCTGCCTGTGAATGAGCAGCTGTCCCCTGAGAACAGAGCTGGTCAGTGGGCTCAGACTGAGGATTTAACCCTTCCCTTTGGCCCAGACCTGCCCTGTCACCAGCCAGGCTCCTCAAGAACCTCTGCTGTCTCCCACAACATCTGCCTGGTCCTGTCAGGAGCCCAGCTGGCACTGAACTCACCCAAGTGACCTGTTTGATCTGGGACTTGCAGGATTCCTCCTTCTCCTGCCTGCTGCTCTGGGCTGCTGATGAATTACCCCAGTTCCTCCTGGCCAGAGTGCCTCAGCACCACAGACTGAGGAGCTCCAGCACTCCAAGCTCTGCTCCTGGGGCAGACCGAGGGGAAAACTGTCCCAGATGTTGACAGGGGCTCTCAGGTTGCAGAATCAACCTTGGCTTCCAAACAGTCTCGAGTTCTCCTCGAAGCCTTGACGTTGCCCAGATGGTGCCTTGTCTGTGTGGCTGCTGAAAGCAGCAGGCTCTGAGTCATGACAGAGCAGCATTTGGTGCTGTGTGGCTCCATGACCCTTCCAGCTGCTCTGCAGGCATCTGCAATGTCATGGATATCTTCTGGTAAGTTGGCTGAAAATAAAAATAACCCCACAGATCAATGTCTTCACGAGGCAGAAAACTGTTTGTCTGTTTATGCTGCGGCGAGGAAAGTGGATATTTTGTCTTGTATTTGAGCTGAGTGACTTGGTGTGAGAGCCAGGTATTTGTGATGGTCCTGAGCGAGAAGAATTGTGGGTGGGTGCACAAGGGATGCCTGAGGAGACTGTGCAATGTATTTATTTTGACCAAAGCAGCACAGATTTGAAGCTTCTTTGCAGCTGGAAAGCTGCAGGCAGGTAAATCCAAAACCCTAGTGATGGTTTCCAATGCACATCCTTCACACTGGAAACCTTTGTGTGATACTTCCATATATTCAAAATAAACCTCTTTAAACCATCGCTGTAGTCACAAGGTAAAAACCACCCAGGTGCACTTTTGGCCTCATAAATAAAATGTCACAGCACAGATATGACTGTGAAGATCCCTCCGGGAAGGATCCCAAGGTCTCTCACCCAGAACCTCACAGTCCAGAGGGATGCAGAGCTGGCTCAGGTGTGTCCAGTCCAACCCTGAGCCCCAAAGCCAAGCAGAGACTTCCTGCCACGAGTGTGTGAGAATTAGGAGAAGGTTTGTATCTCTAAAAGGCCAATTAGTTACAGGAAGTTGATCCGAGGTGCTGCTGAGTTGCTGTTCCGGGAATTAGGGCTTGGGTTCACGGCTCCAAAATCCCCCCAAACGCATTTGTGCTCCCTTCAGAGCGATGCCAGCGCTTCAGAACAGACTCTGAGCCCAATGCTTGTCTTGGAGGGAGGCTGGAAATGCTTTGGGACAGGCGTGAAGCCTTGCCCTGCTGGTATTGTCATGCAATTGAGCCGTCAGCCAAAACCAGCAAGGACTGCTTTTCATGCACTGACCACTCGCAAAATGCTCCAGTTTCTCTTGAGCTTTTAATTTTTATTATTATTTTTATATTTCCTCCTTTTTTCCAGCTGAAAAGAAAGTGAATTGTTCTGTTTATCTCCTACCTTCAGAGTAAGTGCCCTGATTGTTTGTCCTTATCACTTCAAGCCAGAAAGTTTTATAGATTTGCAAAGCACCTCGATATTGCAGCTTCAAATTCGTGATTTGGCAGGGTGGTGGCAGGGGGGGAGAATTTCTTGTTTCCATTTAAACTGCTTTTAGTGCAGACTGAAATCCCATTTAAACTCGAAGGTTTGGATTGAAGTTTGAGGATCAAAGAAAACAGGACAGATAGAAAATGTGGCTTTAGCTTGGAGCTATATCTGAAAAGGGTAACCTCGGATTCAGGGCTTTTCTTCTCTCTCCTGCACCCCCTCCAAAATGGTCTGATTTTTCCAGTTCCTCCTGCCAAGAGTCTTAACTGCATTAACATGTGCGTGTGCCTGCAGCCTTTTTTTGTTTGCTTTGCTCTGTATGATAACTGCATGTAAGAATCACAAATGTAAAGTCTTTTCTGATTCAGAAAGGAGGGCTATTTAGAAGAAGCCACGAGCTAAAATGTAGAGGCAGCCCCAAAATTAGAATCCTTTGGATTAGCAGTGTTGGCAGCTGCTGTTGTCAGCACAGAGCCTTTGTAAACCAGGAAACAGCATCTGCCAGAGCTGCCTCCTCTCCACCAGGCTTGGGGAAGTGCAGGCCTTGTGTTGGGCTAAAATTGGGGAAGGAGTTTGGTGGAGGATGTGGGAAAAAGAAAAAGAATAAGAATGACAATAAAACGATGCGAGCTGCAAGAAGCTCAACTTGCACGAAGGTGGCAGAGCCAGCCTCTGAAAAAGTGCAGAATTGAGCTCTGTTTGTCAAAAGGCATTTCTTGCCCTGGCTGTGATGTTGGAGCTGCGTGGGTCCTGCCTGGTGGGTGGGTCTGAGCGGTACAGACCCCTGGGGATGTCATCCAAAGTGACTTGCCCAGTCACACGGACACAATCCCATCTCAGATGTGCCAGGGTGTCACCCTGTCAACAAGAACTCAGCCCTGGCACTTGCAGGCAGTGTTTGGAGGTTGAAGGGAAACTCAAACATCCCCAAAATCAGAAGCACTCGCTGCAGGTGGCAGAAGGAGTACAAGGGAGACATCCAGCACAAAAATGCTATATTTTTGTGGCCCAGATTCTGTTGGGTTTATGAATGCTTTTGAAACTTTGTGGCTCTAATTTTTCTTCAGCATCGCTTTGTAGAGATTGTTTTTCTAGTGGCTTCATCCATAAGCATGAAATTGAAATTGGGTAATTTTTTGGAGCTAATAAAGAGAATTGCAAACACTATTAAAACTTTATTTCTCTCTCTTCACCTCACCCCCACAATAATGAAGATGAACCTTTTCAACCATTAAGGTTTCACAGGTTTTTCAGGTTAGAGATCCATTTTAAGGCTGTATCTGGTCTACATTTGGCCTGGTTGGGTACTGGGAATTGCAGGGGAAATTAGAGGTTGAGGAACACTGAGCAGCAGGTGAAACTCTGGGTGTTTGGGTCAGCTTCTGTGAATTTTGGCCCTGAAATCTTGGTCAAGGCATAGAGCATTGGCTGTTGCTCCTCTTCAGCATTGGGCTCTTAATTAAGTATTAATTATTGGTGATGCAGTGTGGGGAGTGACACCAACCAGGAGCCATTCCCAGGCTGCTGATCAACAGTCAGAATCTGCTTTAAATTTGGGAAATTTGGGCTGGCATGGTGCTCTTTCTGATGTGTTCTGGCATGTGGCTGTACCCACTCTTACCCACACCAATAACATTTTTTAAAAACGCCTCAGTGGCAGATGGGAGCTGCCTGCAGCCCTCACACAAACCCAAATCCCAGGGGCTCCAGCAGCACGTCCAGAAGGCAGGCAGAGTGTTTGATATCGTGTTTGCACATCATGTCTTCACCAGAGGAAATATTTTACTTCAGGGACGTGGCAGCTGCAAATAATTCAAGCTATGTTGGTTTTCACAGGCTTCCAACACTGCAGAGTGACTCTGATGTGCTGAGTGGCCAGGCCTGGCTGGGGCATATTTGGGCACTGCTCTGCCACTTTTAGGGCAGCAGGACCACCTTGTCAATCTCCTTTCCCTCGTGAAACACTCCCTGCCAGCAAATGTGGCTACAGCACCCCAGGACCTTGTCTTCTTTGGGAAGAGAAATGGCACACAGCTTAGAGATTGGTAAAAATTAAATAACAAACACCACCCCCAATTACTTACACTGAGATTTACTTTTTTTCCCTGGCGTAGAGGGAGACTGCCATCCTTGCTGTAGGTGCAGCCTTTTATGTGCTTTTATTTGCCTTTATTTGCTTCCACGAGGCAAAAAGTCTTTCATACTTAGTCATTTGTACATGCTGGAGATGAAAAGAGGCTGTTGGGAGAGCGCAGCAGCATTATTATTGAAGGTTAAGGGATTGCTCTGGCACGCAAAGGAACTCTGCTCTAAATTCTGCTCCAGCCTCCTGCTCGGGCAAATTACTTTGCCTTTCTGAGTACTTGCTGCTCCCTTTTTCTGCCCTGGCTTCCTGCATTGGTGTGTCTCCAAGGACTGGCTTTGTGCAGCTCCCTGGGTCTGCAGGGCTCAATGCCCCTAAGGCAGGAAGTCAGAACTGCCCAACTCCTGCCTGCAGCAGCTCCGGGGGCTGCTCTGCCCAGGGCATCGACCGTGGGGTGACTGATCCATAAAGTCCAGATAAAGGGGTAAAACGGGGGGAAACGGGGTGGGCAGGATGGTTATCAGCCTCACCTCGTGCCAGGCATGGGGAGAAGGTTGAGTGGGAGAAGGGAAGTGAATCTTGTGATGGTGGTACCTGCGAGTCAGAATTTAATTCCTGAGGTTCAGCACAGGGCAATGAATCCATCGCTCCACTAAACGTGTATTTGGCTTATTTCTGATGGGAAATTCCAGCTGGGAATATTGGGTTATTTCCTGGGTGTCAGCAGAGGGATGATGGAGCCCGCTGTGGCACCAACCCCGATGCTGACTGGCACCAGATGTGACCTTTTTTGAGCTTCTCTGTGTTCCCCAGCTGCATTTCCTACCCTGCAAACCAGTGTGGGCTCTCAGGGAAAGCCTTGGGGTCTGAACAACAACAGTTAACATCAATTAGGGCTAAAGAATGACCCCCAACTAATCTAAGGAACAATGGGCAAAGCCGTTTTTATGCAGCAGTAACTTGTTTTTTCACCCTGCTCCATTAAACTTCAGATGATGAAAGCACAACCAAGAGTCCAAATAAATATGGGAATGCTGTCCTGGCTTTTCCAAAGCACATCTTATTTACTGTGTGAGTAAATTTACTGTGTGAGTAAATTTACTGTGAGTAAACCAGAGCCATTTGGTTCTGTTGTCAACTGCTGGAAATCTATTGCAAGTTTGGCCCAAAATGTTGTGGTGTGTAAATATAAAGTAGTGGCAGCAGGTTGTGCTGATGTGAGCTGAGCAAAAATACCCCCAAAATAGTGTATGGCCACCCCAAGCCTTGCTGGAGCTACTAGGATTAATTGGGAAGTGGTGTTAATCAGTATGAAAGCTTTGTAAAAGACTGATTATCAGTTGGTTTTAGTATAATTCCATGAGGAGTGGGAAGAGCTTCTCTCTCCTTACATCTACCTCTGACATTTATTGCCTGTTTTAGACACAAAATCTCACAGGGTCCAGAAGGGAGAATCATTCCAAGTTTATAAGAAAATATTACAGTTTTTGCAATGGGCCTCAAGCAGACTCCCAAGAGTGTCAGGATAATTTTGCACTCGTGGTACAAGTGTGTTTTGCTGTGTCCTGACCCTGATGTTAGCAAGAAGAACAAAATCCATTGTCTTTCAGAAATAACCTTGCTATGGGCTATGCAGCCAGGACTCTGCATGATTTTGCATCTTGCATTTCTCTTTTGGTTCTCTTTTCTTTAATTTTATTGTGTTTTTTTCTGACTAATTACATAATCCTTTGTAATTGCACAGGTATACATTTGCTAGTAAATTTTTTAGAAATAGGAAGCATTTTTTTTATTTTGAGGATTAAGTGATAAATATTTATTTAAGGATCTGACCATAATGTGTCCTTGATAGCAGCACTGTGTAAGAGACAAGGTCTTTCTGCAGGTTAGAGCTTTTGATCTTCACATCAAGAGGGGATTTCAAACCAGGAGAGCTACAGAGAGTGGCTGTGAATCTCATCACTGAACTGAAGCTGCGCTGGGGGAGTAAATACTGTGCTTTGGGCTCTAAATTACACAGATACCTCCTCAGGACTCTCTGTGTGCCACAGAAATGTGAACATTTGCTCATGTTTGGTGGCTTTTGGATTTCACCTTTATTTCCGAGGTGCTGAGTTATCCTTGCACATGGAGACTGGAAAACTACAAAGCAGCTGTTTTCCCTCCCTGGTGGTGGTGGGTCTGTTCCAAGGCAGGGTTATAAATTACATCCTTCTCCTTTCTTTGGATTCTTGTGGCAATCTGTGCATCCCGTGAGAGACACACAAGTGCTATAGAAATGCTGCTACACTTTGAGGAGAGGCAAGATAGATTATTTTTAGGAAACTATTTTCTTTCTTTCCTTCCCGTGCAGGCTCTGCTGCGTGGCTGGAGAGGAAATTTGTTTCCTTAGGGGCAGCTGGAACTGGGAGCAAGCAGATGAGCTTTCATGTCCTGTCTCAGAGCCTGAGGGAGAGATGTCTGGCAGGAAGGGACTTGGGAGTGCTGGGGACAGCGGCTGGACACTGCCCAGGGGTGCCCAGGTGGGTGAGAGGCCAAGGGGGGCCTGGGCTGTGTCAGGGACAGTGAGGAGCAGGGATTGTCCCCTGGCTGTGTCACGGACAGTGAGGGGCAGGGATTGTCCCCTGGCTGTGGCAGGGATTGTCCCCTGGCTGTGTTAGGGACAGTGAGGAGCAGGGATTGTCCCCTGGCTGTGTCAGGGATTTTCCCCTGGCTGTGTCAGGCATTGTCCCCTGGGTGGCCCTGCTGGGTCACCACCCCAAGCCCTGGGCAGCTCCAGCCCCTCACTGCAAGGCCATGGAGGGCTGGAGGTGTGCAGGGCAGGAGCAGAGCTGGGAAGGTTTGGAGCACCAGGAGAGGCTGAGGGAGCTGGAAAGGAGCTCAGCCTGGAGCAAAGGGGATCAGGGGGACCTTGTGGCTCTGCAGAGCTGCTGCCAGGAGGGGACAGTGAGGGGTCAGGCTGTGCTCCAGGGAACAGGGACAGGGGAGGAACAGCCTCAGGCTGGGCCAGGGGAGGTTTAGTTTGGGGATTTGGAAAATTTTCTCCACCAAATGGGCTGTTCAGCACTGGAAGAGGCTGCCCAAGAGAGTGGCTGAATCACCATGTCTGGAGGGATTTAAAAGATGTGCAGATGTGGCACTTGAGGCTGGGGGTTCATGGGGGGCTTGGCAGTGCTGGGTTAATCAGGGATGGTCACGATGATCCTACAGGGCTTTTCCAACCTCAGTGATTCTGTAATGGTTTTGCCATCTCCCAGCATGTTCCTATATTTTCCCCCTATTCTGCCAAGAACCATGTGGGGAAGGAGGGAGGGAGAGAAAGAAATCCATTTTTCCATTCTGCTGTACCTTCCCAGCCTTGATCTCACCCTTGTTTGACCTCAGCTCTGTCTCCCCACTCCTGGGGCTCTTCCTTGGAAAAGTCAGTGCTGCAAACCCCAACTGCTCTCCTGCCCAACTGCTTTGTATCTGTTTTGCCAGAGCAGGAATTGCCCCAGGAATTGGCCCCTCAGGAAAGGCTGGATCAGCAGCTGGATCAGCAGCTGGATCAGCCCCAGCAGTAACTGGATCAGCCCCAGCAGCTGCTCAGGGTCTCTGCACTGCTCTCACCTCAGTTTCCATCCTGACCCTAAACCTGGCCCCTTGCTCCCAGTCTGGGGCTCATTTTGGCTTCTCTGGCTGCCTGGGGAAAATGTTTCTGGAGCACTTGGAGACCCAGCTGGAAGGAAAATGCCTGGGAAGGATGGGATCTGATTTCACCCCTTCTCAAAGGGGAGAGCAGCTCCAAAGAGCAGAGAAGTTGGCAATGTGGGAAATGTGAGCACGGGATCCTCTCTGCCAGGCCTCAAACCAAGCCAATCCTCCCCCTCTGTTCCTCTTGGGCTGCTTTTTGTAGCACCAGAATATGCTGAAGAGCTGGACTCAGATGGGAGCACATTCTGCACATCAATGCAAAATTTGTGTTTAATGAAAATATTTGCTGGATGGAGTTTGGTTCTGCCATCCTGCTTGAACTGCACATGGACTTGCATGATCTTGTCAGCTAAATGAAACAATGAATTACTCTGGAACCTAAGCGTGCAGAAGCAGCAGGCAGTAGAACAAGGTATAATTCATATTAGAATGGCAAAACTTGTCCAAGTTGGCCCAAAATCTCCTTTCTGTCCTGTGACATTTGCCTCAGATTGGAGCCTTTCCTACTCTGAGTGTGTGCTGTGGGCAGAAGGGCAGAGATGCCTTGGAATTGTTGGGGTTTTGACCAGTGGAGAATGAATTGAGATGAGCTTTCTGCTGCTCAAACCATGGTGGTTCCATCTCCTGATGAATATTTGGCCACCAATCACCAGCATTTTGCCTGTGACACTGAACCCTCCTTCGAGCAGCCCTGACCTGCCCTGTTAGGCACCTTTCCACAGGAACTGGGGCCAGATGTGCACAGGGATCTGGTTTAGATGTTCTGATGCCTTTTCTGTCAGCACAGCTGGGTTAAAAAGAGGTGGAAGAGAGAAGGTTATCCCAGGTTTAACTCTGCAGTTCTGATTATTTCCTAAATTTGTGCTGGTTGGAGATAGGTGAGGGGATGTTTTACAGGTGACTTTGAAACCACTGAGCTGGGGTTTCCAGAAGTTGGAACTGGATCCCTGCTTTTGAGAAGTTTCAGGCATTCAGATCGGAGAATTCTGCTTTTCTCAACACTAACATTTAGTTGTAGAGAGGCCATGTTAAAAATCTGTTTCCACGTCCTACTTTAGGCACCACAGTTTGGACAGTTCAGCTGATGCATTTCCTTCTCCTCTCCTGGTTACTGACTTGATCCTAGGCAGAAATGTCTGCACAGCTGCCTGTGCACAGAGATTTCCCTGCTCTGTGCTGCCACAAGCACGAAAACTCGGGAAAGATGACAGCAATATCGCTGTTCACTTTCATTTTCCACAGCCAGCCCCTAACTCCTCCAATCCATTCTGTGCAGGCCAGGGGAGAGAAAACTGCTTTTCTGCAGTGGCCCTGCCTTTGTTGCAGTTTCCCTGGTAGTGCCTGCTCCCTTGGCTGCTATGTGTGCTTGGCTCTGCCTGGCCATTCTTCCCCAGCGAGGAGGTGCTGCGGGACAACCAGCTGGGATCCAGAGGCCTTTCAGCTCCTGGCTCAGCAGCCCTAGTAACTGAAGTCAAGGAAGCTCTTTTGTGCCCTGAGGAATGTGGTGGGAAGCTGCTGTGCCCTTCCTAGCACTCTTGGGGTTGGCATGAAGGCGCTGGGGGAGCAAGGACCGAGTTATTTAATGGATCTCTCCATCTTCTCCCCACAAAGCCAGCGCTGGGGAGCGAGCATCGTACCTGCTCTGCTGCCTGACAGCTGCAATTTGTATTTCCTCCTGCCCAGGCCAACCCACGGCGCTTACATAAGTGTCTTTCTGTCCCATTCCATGTCAGAGCAATTTGAAATTGAAATCCCAGGGCTGTGGGATATTGCCTAATCTGATTAGAGAGTGTACCCAGGATCTTTGCTGCTGCACTGCCGGCTCTTGTAGGTTGGTGTATGTAAGTCACAGAGAACTGCAGTGTGTGGACAGGGTGGGTTGGAGGTTAGACTCCACTGCTGTTCTTGCTATTTGGTAGCATTATTCCTTAGGTTTGGGGAAAATTGCTTGTCCAAGCTTGGAAAACCCTCTACTTTCAAAAGTGTGGAATTGAAGTGTTTTTTCATTGTCTGCCACTGATTTGACCATATGACCATTTATGACCATAAATGCACAAATGTCCAAGCACTGATGGCAGTGCCAGTAAAACCTCCAGTGTGGTTTCCAGATGGAATAACAGCACCAACAGATGTAGGGCAACTGCTCAGTCCCCATCCTTCCCCTCAAAAGCAGCCTCTGCTCAGTCTCTGGGCTTGCCACTGGCGAGCTTTTGGATACTTGTGTGCAGTGCTTGTGCTGTGTGATAAAGCAAAGCACTTCTCCACAGGTGATTGCTTGAACTGCTCTTTTCAATGGCTTTTAATAGAAAGAGCCCCAGGCTGCCTGGCAGCCCCCTGGCCCTTGGCACACATATGCTGGGGTGTGCAGGGGAGTTTCAGCCTTACAGAGGTACTGAAGCAGCTCTGGGCTCTTCCCCCAGGAGGTTCTTTGCTTTATTGTTGAAGATTTCCTGGCCAACTCTCTGGTTCGCCTTTGTCACGGAGCCTTGCACTGCCTGAGTTGCTCTCTGCGTTCAGCTGAGGCTTTGTGCCCACCCAGAGCCCTGCAGAGCTGGGGCAGCCAGCACAGGCTATGTGCCCAGCAGGGCCTGCAGAGCCTGTTTGTGGATATGGGGGCTGAATCTGTGCTCCTCTGAACCCATGTTATCTGAACCCACATTCCTCTGAACCCGTGTTCCTCTGAATCTCTGGTCCTCTGAATCTATGTTCCTCCGAATCCATGTTCCTACAAATCCATGTTTCTCTGAACCTATGTTTCTCTGAACCCATGTTTCTCTAAATGTGTTCCTCTGAATCCATGTTTCTCTAAATCCATGCTCCTTCAAATCCATGTTCCTCTGAACCCATGTTCCTCTGAATCCCTGTTCCTATAAATCCCTGTTTCTCTGAATCCATGTTCCTCTAAACACATGTTCCTTCGAATTCATGTTCCTCCAAATCTATGTTCCTCCAAATCCATGTTCCTCCAAATCCATGTTCCTATAAATCCATGTTCCTATAAATCCATGTTCCTCTTGGCTTGGTTGCTCAGCTCTGCCTCAGCCCATATCCCTGCTTGGTGCCGTCCAGGAGCAGGAATTTCTCCCTCATTATGAACCAAACAAGAGATGTACATGCAGATTTCCCCAGGCACTGTTGGGTTATTGCAGAGGGATTTCATGTTGGTTTGGGTTTCTTTTTCCACTCATCCTCCACACACTCAGCCTCTTCCAACACTTGGAAGCTCTGCTGATGCCAAAGCCCAACCCAAACACAAACTGCAACAGCAGCAAATCCAATCCAGTGCAGGACTGTAAAGTTCCAGGCCACCCTGCTGGTTTTTGCTGCATGCAGGCTGTGTTGGCTGCAGAGAGCCACGCTCAGTTCTGGCTGCTGAGCAGCAGATGGTGCTGGCAAACTGCACATCTGGAGCTGGCTCCAGCAGCTGGACAGCTCCAACCGTCGAGGTGCTCTCGGTCCAGCCTCAAACAGAGCCCTGTTTGCCACCACGCTGATCCCTGTTTCCTCCTGCACTGGGAAATGCCCTGCCGGGAATGCTGAATGATGGAATGGTGGGGTTGGATACAGGAAATTGGGCAGGGATGTGGAAATCTGGGTCCAGTGGTGTGGGAAGGGGAGATATTGCACTCAGTAGGGCTTGTGAGGATGTAGGCACAGATGGATTTTCCCTAATCCCAGCTGGAAGTTGGGCAGAGAGGAAGGAGGGTGACAAGCACCACCCTGTTCTCTCCTCTTCCCAACACACCTACAGCTGATTCTTCTTCAACTTCCGACCAAAACTGGTTTTTAATAGTTGGATGTGGCTTTATAATAAGCATTTTAATCATGTAGTGATCCAAAATGAGAAACTGAAAAAAACACAGCCTTTGTGTATTTTTTTAATGTTTCTTTCACCATAATTTTCAATTAGCGGTGAATGGTTAATAACCTCAATCTTCCTGTACACTAATCTGTAAATAAAATTGTTGCTGATCTCTGCCTGACCTTGTGCCCAATGTTCCCAACACAAGGTGCAGTTTCTTCACCCTGCCAAGTGTCTCTCGTGCTGCAGGCTCTGCTTTGAGCACTGGGCTGATGTGGTAAAAGGAGTCTTAATAT
This sequence comes from Lichenostomus cassidix, assembly GCF_008360975.1. NCBI lineage: Eukaryota > Metazoa > Chordata > Aves > Passeriformes > Meliphagidae > Lichenostomus > Lichenostomus cassidix. The sequence continues at coordinate 17,676,495 of NC_139493.1, forward strand.
TTTTATTAAGAGTAAATAGACGATGAAATGATTGTGGTTGGGTCACAGTAGGCATGAAAAGCATGAGTTCAGGGTGTTTTTTCCAGCTGAAGCAGAGCTCTGGAAGTTTGTGGGAGCCACAAGCACTTCAGAGCTGACTGAAATACCCCAGGTCATTTCTCACAATGCACATTTGCTTCCTTCATTATTCTTTTATTTAGATTTTAAACCTGTCCATAGCAACAGCAATGGTCTTTTAAAAGGTGCATGAAAGGCTGGAAACAAAAACTGAGGAGTTCTCATTGCAGGTTGTCATCTCCTGTGCTTATAATTTCAGTTCAGTGAAACATTTGTCTTACTTTAACAGCTAATTATAACCACATGTAAAACTTGACATCATTACCCAGGATTAAGTCCCGTTGCTTGATATGGTTTATTGTTTAATTCCTTCGGGAGCATTTTAGGGAAAGGTGTTTTAGATAAGTGTACTTTCTAAATTCAGTATTAATCCACTATTAAAGATGGCAACTGCTATTCCTGATTTTTTTCTTAATTCTTTCTCATAGGAGAAGGAATTATAGTAGACTCATAGGAGATCTAGAGGAAAAATTATAATAAGTGGGTCTTGGAGATTGTCTTGGATTAATAGTGAACTCTCTAAATTCAGTATCAATCCACTATTAAAGGTGGCAACTGCTATTTCTTGGTTGGTATTTCTTGAATTCTTTTTCGTGTGGACTCAAAAGATATTTATAGGGAAAAATATAACAAGTGGGTCATGGAGATTGTTTTGGATTAATTGTGAACATTCTAAATTCAGTATTAACCCACTATTAAAGGTGGCAACTGCTATTCCTTGATTTTTGTTTTTAATTCTTTTGAGACACCCAGATCTATAGGGGAAAATATAATAAATGAGTCTTGGGGATTGTTTTGGATTAATAGTGAATTTTGGATTAATAGTGAACTTTGGATTAACAGCGAACTTTCTAAATTTACCATTAACATGCTATTAAAGGCAGCAACTACTATTCTTAGATTTTTTTTCCTTTCTATTTCTTGGGGTTTGTTTTTGATTTTTTAATTTTTTTTAATTCTTCATGTAGACCCATAAGAGATTTATAAGGACAAAATATAACAAGAGAATATAACAAGAGTGTCGCAGAGATTGTTTTGGATTAACAGTGAATTTTGGATTAATAGTAAACTTCCTAAATTTACTGTTAACCCACTATTAAAGGTTGGAACTGCTATTTCTTGATTTTTTTCTTGCTATTTCTTGGGGGGTTTTTTTTGTTTTTTGTTTTTTTCCTTTGAATTCCTTCAGACCCATAAGCTTTCTATAGGGACAAACTATAACAAGTAGGTCTTGGGGATTGTTTTGGATTAATAGTGAATTTTGGATTAACAGTGAACTTTCTAAATTTACTATTAACACACTATTAAAGGTGACAAGTGCTGGTTTTTGTTGGGGTTTTTTTGGGGGCCCTTCTACAAACCCATAAACGATCTATAGGGACAAAATATAACAAGTGGGTCGCAAAGATTGTTTTGGATTAACAGTCAATTTTGGTTAATAGTGAACTTTCTAAATTTACTGTTAACCCACTATTAAAGGTGGCAGATGCTGGTTTTTGTTTGGTTTTTTTGTTTGAATTCCTTCTATAGACCCGTAAGCTTTCTACAGGGACAAACTATAACAAGTGGGTCTTGGGGATTGTTTCGGATTAATAGCAAATTTTGGATTAACAGAGAACTTTTAAAATTTACTCTTAACATGTTATTAAAGGCAGCAACCGCTATTTCTTGGCTTTTTTCCTTGCCATTTCTTGATTATTTTTTTCTTGCTATTTCTTGTTTGTTTTTTTTTTTAATTCCTTCTGTAGACCCATAAGCGATCTATAGGGACAAACTATAACAAGTAGGTCTTGGGGATTGTTTTGGATTAATAGTGAATTTTGGATTAACAGTGAACTTTCTAAATTTACTAATAACATACCATTAAAGGTGGCAAGTGCTGGTTTTTGTTGGGTTTTTTTGGGGGGTCCTTCTACAAACCCATAAGCGATCTCTAGGGACAAAATATAACAAGTGGGTCTCAGAGATTGTTTTGGATTAACGGTGAGTTTTGGACTAATAGTGAACTTTCCAAATTTCCTACTAACACACTATTAAAGTGTGTTATATTGTTCCACCCTGTTGAGTGGAATTGTTGAGTTGAGTCCAGCACAATCCCTGGGGCAGAGCCCAGCCCTCCACAAGCCGTGGGCTCAGTTTCGGGTGCCTGAGGTGTCCCCGTGTCCCGCAGGTGGCTCCAGGCCCCGGTGACGCTCCGGCCCTTCCCCGCGCACGCCGTCGCTCCCGCGTGGATCGCCACGAGCCGCAAAGCTGCTGTCCACGTGGACTGGTGCTGAAATCTCCCGCCCGGCCGCCGCCAGAGCCTCGCCAGCCAAGCCCCGAGACATGGCCACCAACGGCACCAAGGTGGCCGACGGACAGATCTCCACCGAGGTCGATGCCTCCATCACCAACGACAAGCCCAAAACCTTGGTAGTAAAAGTGCAGAAGAAGAAGGCGGAGCTGCCCGACCGAGACACTTGGAAAGGGAAATTTGACTTTCTTATGTCCTGTGTAGGTTATGCCATCGGCTTAGGGAATGTGTGGAGATTTCCATACCTTTGTGGCAAGAACGGGGGAGGTACGTTGGTCATTTTCTTGTCATTATATTTGTGTATTAGGTGTCACTGTGTCACCAACACATCCAAGCTTGGGGTTAATAGCTTTTTCATACATATAGGTGGCTTTGGTTGGGGATTTTTTTGGGTTTTTTTGGGGGAGGGGTTGGTGATTTTTTGGAGTTTTTGGGGTTTGGCTATTTTTTTGGTTGGTTGGTTGGTTTGGCCTGGTTTGGTTTGGTTTTTTGGGTGCTTTTTGGTTTTGTTTGTTTGTTGTGGGTTTTTTGGTTTTGTTTTTTGGAGGTTTTTTGGTTGGTTGGTTGGTTGGATGGTTTTGGGGGGGCATTTGTTTTTTGAGTTTTTTTGGGGGTGGGTTGTTTTGGCTTGGCTTTTGGGGGTTTTTGTTGTTTTGCTTTGGTTTTTTGGTTGGGTGTTTTTCTTCTCTTTTTTTGTCTTTTTGTTTGTTTTGGTGGTTTTTTGGTTTTGTTTTTTTTTGTTTATTTGCTGGTTTTTTGTTTTGTTTTTTGTCGTTGTTTGCTTTTATTTTGTTTGGTCATTTGGTTTGGTTTTGGGGATTTTTTGAGGTTTTTTTTTTGCTTTCCACTTATCCAGTATCCTCAGAACCATTTCAGAGTGTGCAGCTCTGCTCTGAGCTCTGCCCTGAAGTTCATTCTCACTCCCAGCTGCCAGCAGAACTTAAAAGCCCACAAAGCATGAGAGCAGAACTAAATCACATTGCCCTCCACCCAGCCCTGCCAATGCCTCTCTTTTGGGCTGAGTTTCGAGAGGATTTCATGGGGTTTGTAGCACTGACTCTGAGCTCCCCATAAAAGGCTGGAGAGCAGCCAGGGCTAGTTAAAGCCTTTGTGCTCTCTGTGAGACATGGAGGCAACAAAGCCCTCAGGCTTTAGGATTTCAGCTTTTTACTTCAACAGAGGAGATTTGAACGATGGGGAGATGTGTTTTTCCCCTTGTTTTCACCTCCTGGGGTGCTGGCTCAGAAGTTCATGTGTGCTTTCCACTACCACGTTTGAAAAGTTACACTTCAGAGAAAAAAACCTGTGGGTTTCTTTTCACAGATAACAGGGATGGAAACAGTGGGAATTCTGTTGTGCTTTTCCCCATCTTAACAGGCTTTTTCTCCTTTCTTTTCAGGTGCATTCCTGATTCCCTATTTTCTTACTTTAATTTTTGCTGGGGTGCCCCTGTTCCTTTTGGAGTGTTCCCTCGGTCAGTACACATCTATAGGAGGCCTTGGGGTGTGGAAGCTTGCTCCAATGTTCAAAGGTACAGCCTGCATTTGAATTACTTCTCACTCCTTTCCAAGTTGCAAAAGTTACACCAAGTGCCAGGGCCTTTCCTTTTTTATTTAAACCATGACTTTCTAGAGAAAACACTGATTTATCTGAGGTGTACTTGGCGATTTTGAAACATGCTGGGATAGATTTTTTATTCTCCACCAAAAATAGCAAGATTTAGGCATTCAAATCTCAACAAACTTGTTTTTGAACTTCAAAAGCTTCTAGGGTTTTTTGTAGACATGTATCAACTCTATTAAAAATAACATATTACACCTAGCAGCAGTTGTCTGAGCAGGTTTGGAACTGTCCACAGCAATTTGGTAAACTTTGGTGAATTTTTCTGATGTTGCAGAAATTTGTATCTCCTGGTTTTTTAACTGAAAGTCAAAAGCCAGACACTTTGGGCAATTTCATGCTGAACTCCTTAAGCTCACTCAATACTTTTGAGATTGACTATAGTTTGAGGTTTGACTGCCAGAACCCCAGGGCTTTAATCCAGATTTTTCCCAGACCTACAAAACTCTCAAACGATGCTTTTCACCCTTCTAATCCCAAATCCTCTGACACTTCCTGAGCTGAGTTCTGGCCCAGCAGAGCTGCACATTGTGTTCTAAATTACCTCACCCTGTAGGGCTGACAATTAGCACAGGGGGAGCTGGGAGTCTGTTGAGATTGAATTCTGCTCTGGGAGATTTAGCATGGGGAAAACCCAGAGAGATGGAATTGTTTCTCACAGAACAAATGTCTCTCACAGAGCAGTGTTTTTGCTGGAGTTGCTGCTGTTGGCAGGGGTTGGCACAACCTTGCTTTGCATTTTCCTGGTTCTTGGGAGCACCTCCTCCTGCTCAGGTCATGGAACAGCTGTCAGCAGCCTGGAAGGTTTCAAACACCCCTGGAGTGTCCACGAGGAGCAGAAAATTAAATATCCTCATGGTGGAACCCTGATATTCTTTAGTCTGACATGCCTTACCCTGTGCTGAGCATCAGGCACTCTGATCCATGTCTGAGTGCCTTAGAACACATTCTTAGTGTGTGTGCATCTGCCACAAGGTCCTGTGGGGCTGATGGGCCACAGAATGGGCTGGTTTAGCTCTTTTTCTGGAAGGAAAACCTGCCAGGGAGCTCTGAGCAGCAGCAGCAGCAGCAGCAGGTGGGACTGCAGCACACAAAGCTGAGCACTGGCTGACTGAGCCATCACCCAAATAATGAACTTTTTGCAATGGCACTTCCAATATTCCAACTTCTACAACATTTCCTAAGTGGTGTCTGCCCAATATGTTGAATTTGTCCTGAATTTCAGCTCTTCAATTGAAAGTTTCCTTGTTTTGTTTCTGTTTTCCCTACAGGTGTGGGGCTGGCTGCTGCAGTCCTGTCCTTTTGGCTAAATATTTACTACATTGTGATTATTTCCTGGGCCATATACTACCTGTATAATTCCTTTACCACTGTAAGTGTGTATCAGAGGGGGCGGGGAATGGTTTGTTTCATGTAAAGCTTGGTAAAATATAGATACATCACTAATCTCCCTCAATGTAAATATGTGAGGTTAACACTACATGCACAGAAATCTGCAGGATAAGCCATCCTTACTAAAGAAAATCTATTTTGTTAAAATCCCTTTTGATTTTTTTTTTCTCCACAAGAAATTTAGAAGAGAAAACTGTGAGCCTACAGGCCAGTCACTCCCCCAAGAAAAATTCTAGTGCATAACTAATTATTTTTTTCTTCAGTAGCAGCCAAACAAACATGAGTTCTTTAGGAAATGGTATTGCAATGTGGTTTAGTAATGGAGGGGTTTATTAAAGAAACCCCCATGGAATGGAAGGTCTGTGATTTGATTAGCTCTGAACTTCCATTCATTGTTGTTATTTTTGCTTTGTTTTCTTTCCTGTTTACTTTATTTTTAGCTGCCTTTTTTCCCCCCCTCAAGGGTGATTCATCAGCTGAGTAAGTCTTGTCTGATTTGTGGGGTTTGGCCATCCTTACATAAGTCTCAATAATTAATGCATCATTGTTCAATTGTCTCTTCTATAAATTCTGTTCATGCTTGCTTGTTCTTGGCTTTAAAGAATTTTCCCTTGACCAAATTTGCATTAATTACTGTCTGGGAGTGACATGACCATTCCTTCTTTGTTCCCCTCAGAACTGTTCTTGATGTGAAAGGTCAGGCAGAGTCTAGAAGTGGTTTTTTGTGGCCCATGTTAAATGAATATTGACTTCTAATTCCCTTGAAGCCTCTTATCCTTATATGTAAAGCACACAGTGCCCTGATACAACAGCGCTGTAAGAGGATTTTCCAACAATTGCCATCAGAAGGATCTCCAAGTTGTATGCAAATGAGGCTCATTCTAATGGCTATCATGAGAAAAAGGTTCTGCTCCTCAGAGCTTCTGAAAGATGTCATGGACACATGCAAAAAATGCATGCAACAAATAGAAATTTTATGGTTTTTTCTAAATATTCCCTGACCTGAGGAGAAAATTAAAATCTCTGGTCAATAATCATCACACCTTTATTACCTCTTGTGAAATAAGAGGTACCAGGAGCTCCAGGAGGTCCTTTCTGCTGTTTCCATATACTCTCATGGTGAATGTATGGAATCCAGAGCGTTTGGGCTGCTGTGTTAAAGAAGGAATATTACCACATCTGCCTCCCACACTAGGAAGCTCAATAATTTCCATGGCAGGGAGATCAGTGCCCTGCAGAGCTCGAGGGGCTTTAGTTCTGCACTCAGCTGTCAGTTCTACCAAAGAGAGAGATGCCTGAGGTAGTGATGGCTTGAAAGTGTTTGATTTGGGGTTTTTGGTTCTCCCCTGTTGCAGACCCTCCCCTGGAAACACTGTGAGAACCCCTGGAACACTGACCGCTGCTTCTCCAACTACACCCTGGCCAACACCACCAACATGACAAGTGCCGTGGTGGAGTTCTGGGAGTAAGCTGAGCCTTTCCCCCTCCCCTCCCCGTGCATGTTCAAGGCTCACCTCATTAATCTTCCTAGTTTATCTCCTGAATCCCTTGCCCAATGCCCCTTGTGTTGGTTCGTTCCAGACGCAACATGCACCAAATGACGGACGGCTTGGAAAAGCCAGGGCAAATCCGATGGCCTCTGGCAATCACCCTGGCCATTGCCTGGATCCTGGTGTACTTTTGTATCTGGAAGGGGGTAGGCTGGACTGGAAAGGTGAGATTAAAAAGTACTGGCGATAGCTTTCAATTAAAAATGACCGTTTTTGCTCAAATGTTCTGAAAGTTCTTGAGGTAAGAGGTGTTTGGGGCAGTTTGGCTGGCGTAGCTCTGTGAAAATGTTGAATTTTTGTTTTCTTGGGTTGATAAAGCCCCGTGGTTTCCAACAAGCTGGCTCCTCTGTAGCTTGGTCAGAGCACAGTCTTAGATGGTTCACTTACAGGCTTCTTGGCTTGGCCAAAAATCAGCTAAAAAATAAAATCAGCTACAAATATGCCTGGGGTGGATATTCCAGCTGGTTTGGGTAGTGATAGGGTGAGGATGCAATGGTTTGGCTTCAGGAAGAGGTGTGCATTCATTGCACAGCTCCTGCTGGGCCTGAGTAATCCATCAGGAAGTGTTGGGAAGAGCTGCTCCCTCATCCCATGTTCTGAGTGAGGAACATTCGAGGTCCCTGCACAGGATTTCATGCTGTGCTTCTTGGGGTCTGGCTGGCTGTGAGTGCAAAATGGAATTTACTACTCAATTAGAGGAAATTAAATGACTGAGAGACCTTTCTCCAGAAATGAAAGGGCAGCAGCCTCTGACATCGCCTTGTACCTTTCCCTTTCCCAAAAACAGCAGGAGGAAATCCCAGGGACACAGCAACAGGGCTTGGGGTCAGCTGGAGGGCTGGGTTAGAAGCCCTCAGGTCTGGTGACGAGGACTAGGGTTTTTCCCACTGAAGGAATGGATTTTTACCTTTTGACAAGAGGTTGTAACTGTGACCCACTCTGAGCTGTGTGTTGGGCAGGGCTCAGCTGAGCTAGGAGCAAACCTTTTTATTTCTGCTCTCTCCAAAGCACAAGGTGAAAAGAGGGCTGAATTTGGCTTCAGAATGGGTTTTTTATAGGACCTTTGAGAAGGCAGGGGAGTGTAGCATAACACAGATGAGGGGAAAGTGGGAAAAATAAACTGCCAGGTGTTTTACGAGCAGCACCCTGGTGCCATCATCCTTGAGCTGCTGGGATTTCTTTGTGTTAAATGCAAAAAAAAGTGGAAAAACATCCACTCTATTGCCTTTTCAAGAAAATAGATAACAGCCATTTGCCTGCAGAGCTGGTGTTCAGGGAATTCTGCTGCAGGCACTCTCCACACCAAGCTTTTCCTTGAGGAAAATAAATGCCTCAGTTTTGAGAGTTATCCTCAGTTGCTGCTAGAGTATTTTCAGGGAGCAAATATTTCTGATCATTCTTCCTTGCACACTTACCCTGTCTTGTTTCTTCACATCAGGTGGTATATTTCTCTGCTACTTATCCCTATGTTATGCTGCTTATCTTGTTCTTCCGTGGTGTAACACTGCCTGGAGCAAAGGAAGGCATTTTATTCTATATAACTCCCAACTTCAGTAAGCTTTCAGACTCTGAGGTAAATATTCCATCCTGGTAAACAAAAGTTTCACTCCTAACTGTTCCCCTTTCAGACATCTGCCCTGCTCCTCAAGTGCAGAAACAGATTTTTAAAAAAATTATTTCCTGCAATCAGGTTTGGCTGGATGCTGCCACACAGATTTTCTTCTCCTACGGTTTGGGTCTTGGTTCACTGATTGCCCTTGGAAGTTACAACCCTTTCCACAATAATGTTTACAGGTAAGCAGATGACTGCACATATTGCAGTGGCACTTGCCTGGCTCAGCTGGAGCTCTGTCTCTGTGCACAGATAATTGAAATAAAGTTTAGGATTGAATATTAACTGGTGTACCTGGCTGGGGGTGAGATGTGTAACTGCATTTGCACCAGGGGGAGAGACTTGCCCAGCATGAGAAGGAACCCAAACTGTGAAATCCTGAATCCTAAATCATGATGTCTTTTCACAGGAAGAAAAATAATAAATAAAAGGATGAATATTTGCTTTCCCTGCTGCTTAAAGCCCCTTCCCTTTGTTTCAGGGACTCCATCATAGTGTGCTGCATAAACTCATGCACGAGCATGTTTGCTGGCTTTGTCATCTTCTCCATTGTGGGATTCATGGCCAATGTCACAAAGAGGCCAATTGCAGATGTTGCAGCATCAGGTATCCAATCTCTTCTCCTCTAAGCTGTGCATCAGTTATTTTTGTTTGAAGGTTGCATCCAGCTCCTGTTCCTGCTCCAAAGCCCTGCTCAGAGCTGCTCAGCTGCTGTCCCTGCAGGGTCCTGATGGCAGGAGGGACAGCACTGTCCCAGCCCTCTCCAGGCAGAGCTGGAGCAATGCTGGCCATTGGGGGGTGGTTTTTGAACTAATATTTTCCAATCCAGTTGGATTTTTTATTCCTTTAATTCCTTTTCCCATTTTTTGAGGTTAGCCCCTCTGAGGCAGATCCATTTTTCACCTGTCCAGACCTACACCTATTTTATGGGACTCTCTATCATGAAAGTCATTTTATTGAGGGCATGGAGACATCCATGGAAGGATCAGGTTATTCCTTGCCTGTTTCTTGTCTGTCTTCCAGCTGAAAAAGCTGAAAGCAGCAGAGCAGATGGTTGCCCTAACCCAGCTGGTGCACCAGATACTCACTTAGCAGTTCTGGCCACAGGGAGGGATCTGATAACTCAAAGCTTGGCTGCAACTCACTGGTGGACAAAATATGTACAACTGTATTAGCAAACATAACCCACGGAAATATTGCCTTCGCTGGAAAAGGAGAGAATTTAAAGCCTAAAAATAATCTTCAATGAATTACACATTCAAAGAGATTAGGTGCAAAATGATGATGGCAGGCACTGCTATTAAAAAGTGCTCTGGAAAGGCAGTGGGGTGTGAAATAAGCTTTTTGGATTTATGTGTTTGAGACAGATAGAGTTATATAAAGGCGACACCTGCAAACAGAACCATATTTTTACATCACATTAAGTCCATTTGAAGGTACCTAAGCTAACAGACCTCTGAAAGATGCCCATGACCACTAATTGCAAAGGATATTTGAAAATTTGGCCCTTTCATTAAGGCTTCTGCTTCTCCTAGAGCTCACAGGCTGCTGCCAGCTTTTACCACCTTGAGATGTTGTTTTGCCATTTTTATACAGCTTTATAAAACAAATGGTATTATTAAAAGATGCAACAGAGTAAAACTAACATATTTATCTGAAGCTTATTTTGATTTTAGCACTGCCGTTGGGAAGGCTTTCCAATCATATCTGCTCTTGCTGGCAATTAATTGCTTCCAAATCCTCATTAGGCGTTGACAAGGCAGGTGTTGGTGGCAGCCCATGCTCCACTGGTTTGAGAGCTGTGTGTGACACCAAGCATTTGTCACTGACAGACTTTAAATGAAAACTGAAAAATCAGAGACACTCCTTGGGTGAAGCACAGGAGCTTTATTTCCATGTTTATTTAATTTGCTGCAGTTTTCCCTATGACCCAAATGTCCAGCTATGCCATGAGAACAAAAAACCTCCTTTTAAATAAGAATTTATGTTTTCTTTTCAACACACTACTCCCCCACCCTGCCTCAGCAGTTAGCAAGAAGATAAATGAAATTTGCCTGTCTACAACTACAGAGTTTATTAAAATGTGCCTTTTGACAAAATTAATGGAATGGAACAGCAAATGGGAATGCTGGAAATGCTGGAAAGTGTCTTCTCCATTTCTGAGCTTCCTCTTTAAAGAATTTTCCCTTGACCTTGTGAATGGTGCAAAGCACAGGATTACAGCTGTCAATAAGTGCTGGAGGGGAGAGAGAGCTGAGCAGTGCCTGAAGATGGAATCCTAGCCAAGGATGACCCTCCTGCCTGGGCCATGCCAAGGTGTCTCTCAGGAGCCCCTGAACTGCAGACAGGACTCTGCTTGGTTGGCTTTGGGGGTTTTGGGGGTGTTTTTTGCTTTTGGCTGGTTCATTCTAAAAACCAGGTGCTCACAGTGCCTCCATGGTCAGCAAACACAAAATCCCTGCTCAGATGGTGCTTCCAGAGCCATCCCAGCACACCTCAAAGCCCAGCAGGAGCAGAGAAGCAGAGAATCCCAGCCCTAACCCTCCCCACTGATGTTTTCTCTCCCATTTCTCCTCCCAGGCCCCGGGCTGGCGTTCCTGGCGTACCCAGAGGCAGTGACCCAGCTGCCCATCTCTCCTTTGTGGGCAATCCTCTTCTTCTCCATGTTGCTCATGCTTGGCATCGACAGCCAGGTAAAGCTGGGGGAAAAAGAATCAAAATGCATATTTTCTGCCACTATGTGAGACAATGGAAGTGGTGCAGGATGGTCCCTGGGATAATCAGATCAAGAACAGGAGGCACTAAGGAAAGATGAAGTAAAAAATTTGTGCTAAGACACTTTTGCTCTTTGATGAAATGTTGGAAGCTCACGAAAATCGGGCAAAATATTCTGCAGGCAGAAGGGACTTACCTCTGAAATATTCACTGTTAAATCACAATATTAAAAATGCCTTTGCAGTGCTCAGCCATGTAGGAGACGCTGAGATGTATTTTGCAAGATTTGGATGCCACGAGTTTTTCTGAAATGCAACTCCAGAGCTCTGCACTGGAGAGAAAAGTTTCAGCCCACATTTCATTTTGAGCTTGTGAATATCTGAAGGAATTTCAGTGGGAGTGGGATAATTTCTGAGGATATTCCATCTCTTAGTGTGGTGGGAAATCCCTTCCCAAGGGAAAGGGTCACCACTTGAGTGGTTCAGTCTTTACCTGAGCTCTGGATGGTGTCTGACAACTCCAGAGGAATGAGAACACTCAACCTTGGGGCTTTGCAAATCCAAGTAAGATACTCCCTGCCTAGATTAAAGAATTCGATAATTAACACATGGAATCATTAGACACGTTCATTGTGAGCTGAACGAAAAAGCACAGAGCACAAGATAAAACCCTTTAGAAATAACAGCGTCCTGCACAAGCATTTGTTAATCAGTGCTGATTTTAGTACAGACAACAACCCCACTGCCAGGACAGTGCACCAAGGACAGCATCCCTGCCCTGTTTTGCAAGGAATCCTTGGAGGGCTTTGTCAGGGAAGTCCCTCCTGCCTGCTGGGCTGTGGGATCACTTTTCTGGGACCAATCCTGGGCAGATGTGTTCATTTATTTGCTATCAGCTGGCAAACCAGCACCTCCCAGTTCTTAGCACAGCTTGCCCAGCATGTAAAGGAATATGGGATTTGCTGTCTTGGCACTGTACTAGCCTTGCAGGAGAGAAAATCCATCATTTTCCATAAATCCAAGCTGACTTCATCCTATGAACACAGAAACACCAAGAGGGCATTTTATCCCAGGAGATGAAAGAAAGCTGAAAATTCACAAAATTCACACTTGCTATTTCTTTGTTTTTCAGTGAGCTTCAGGCTTGACATTAAAACCCATTGCTCAATCTGGGGGGAAACTGCTGTGAAATTAATTGGGTCAAAAATATTCTTGAAAGCACTTGTCTCTAGGCAACTAACAGCTGAGGAAGGTGGTCTAATATTATTAAAAAGAATATATATCTGCAGGCTGTCATGCTTTCTGCGTTTTCTGTCTGTCACTGAAACATTTCATACACTGTAATTTCCAGGAGCTCTAACCAGTGGTTGAGTTCTGATTGCACTGCTGAAAATTAATAAAACTTTCCATACCTTCTGGTTCTCACCATTTCAGCCATCACAATGATAACATTTATCTGAATATACACACACAGAGGGATTCTGGAGTGTGGCCATGCTTTCCATTTGGAGGACACAGCCTCAGCAAAAATGCTTTCTGGGGACACAAAGGAAATTTGATTTCTTACATATGAGAATCATATGAGAATCTTTAACCTTCTCCATGAAGCACTGATCTGCTTAGACTTTCCTCTGTGTGTTGGCTTTCTTGTATGTGAGTAAATCACACTAAAAAAAAGTGTATTTTGGAGGATTGAGGGATCAAAGCCTTCAGCTGAAGGTTTATCATCTTTATTAAAAAAAAAACAGAGCGAACGCTACAGTTCATAGTTTAGAATTTGGAGTGCTTCTTGAGCTGGAAATCTCTTTGCAGAGATGTTTTTCGACAGAAACAAGGATACTCAGGAGCAGAGCTTCCACTGCAGTCAAGTGAATTTTCATTGCTCGTTGAACAGCCACAGCCTTAGGCCAGTGAAAGGCACGAGTGCAAACTGCTCCCCAAAACGCCATCCTGCCATGGCAGGGCTCTGCAATAACCCGGAATAATCAATAATAAATAATATTTATGGTGATCAATAATGCCCTTTGCCCGCAGTTCTGCACCGTGGAAGGGTTCATCACGGCCCTGGTGGACGAGTTCCCCAAGCTGCTGCGCAACCGCCGGGAGCTCTTCATCGCCGTGGTGTGCATCGTGTCCTACGTGATAGGGCTGTCCAACATCACTCAGGTGGGCTGCCCTGCCTCTGGGGCTCAAACACCTCCAATCCCTCCCCCAGCCCAGCCAGGAATCGCTGCCAGCCACTGGGGTGTCAGGGATGCCTGAAGATTTTGAGCTTCCATATTTTTCTGTGTGTCTGGAATTTCAGTGTGTGACTCTGGGCTCCATGCAGGGTGCTAAAGCTGCTGTTCTCAGCATCTTAGACAAAACAATCCCTCTAAATTGGAAAATCCGAGAACACTTCACTGCCTCAGAGCCCCAAAATATGTAAACAGCAGCGAACTGGGGGAGCGAGCTTGGAGTAACTGAGGTCATCACCTGAAGGGGTAATTGGAGAATGAAGGCCCAATATGTTAATGGACAGAACTTATAAAATATGAAAAACTCATGACTTGCTGTCCATTTTGGGTGTAGCCTCTGCAGTAGGCTCTGTCTGCCCTGAATGCTCCTTAAAGGCCTTTAACAACTTAATCTACTTTTATTCTCCTGCCTTTGTCTGGCCTCTGTTTCAGGTAAACCTGTTCAGGCATCATCAGGGCTCAAGGCTAGACAGGATTTTGGCCCCATGAGTGCAGCAGCCCTGGGTGCAGTGTGTGCCCTGCAGGGCTCAGGGGACAGCAAAACCCACAGCTCCACACTCCCACAGTCCAAGCAGTGGCAGCTGGGGATGTTGGCGTTGCAAACTGTTCGAGGGAAATGATTATATTATCAAACAAAGAGCAAAAAGTGAAATTAAACTTTGTGGTTTAAACAGCAGCAATCTTAATTTTGTCAGCATTGACCTCAAGACTTGAACTTGTTTAATTAATTTATACTAATAGGCCCCTAACCTATCCACCACTATTGATTTGAATCTTGCATTTTGAAGCTGGAGCCCTTGCTGGATTTTTAATGCTTCCTTCTCCTCTGTTTTAGGGTGGAATCTATGTGTTTAAGCTTTTTGACTACTATTCTGCCAGCGGAATGAGTCTCTTGTTCCTTGTATTCTTTGAGTGCATCTCGATATCCTGGTGCTATGGTAAACAGCAGCTTTGTCTTGTTTCCCTTCTATTTTCCCTTTGTTTCTTCCATTTAATTTTTTCCCTTTACTTTTTTTCCCTTTATTTTATTTCCCTTTATTTTTTTCCTAATTTTTTCAAAATTTTTACACATGCTAAGGATAATTCATCCTCTGATCTGTGTTTGAATGTGTGTGAGCTGAGGGTGGAACTGAGAGTGGCCTTGGTTTCTGTGGATATAATTCAAAGTTGGCTTGGGGAAGGTGCTGCTGCCTTTCAAACACCCTGCATGGAAGTCATTAAGTGTTTCAGGAATACTAAAAAGGTGAAATTTCATCTCTTTTCCTGTCCCACTCCCTGGGAAAGCCTGAATCTTCAGAGGTGCTAGGTACATAACGCCTCAGGGCTCTGGGGCTTTGGAATATTTCATTTTTCCAGAAATCCTCTCACTCCAGGATCCCTCAGTGACAGCCAGGCTCCTTGGCCAGTTAGGGAATAATCACCCTGGAGTGGCTCTGAGGATTAATGTGGGATATTGTCACAGAGGATTTGTGACCCCAGAGCTGTCAGCTCCTCCAAGGTCCCACAGCTGCCCCAGAGCTGGGGAGCTAGAGCCTTCCTGCTGGCTTTGGAGGGACCTGAGGGGATGGAACAGCATTTTGGAGGGGAAGGACACTGCTGCTGAACCCTGCAAATGGAAAAATGCACCAGGACGATCACAGGAATCACAGAACACTCCGAGCTGGAAGGAGCCCACGAGGATCTGAAGTGAATGGTCCATGCAGGGCTTGAGCCACACCTTGGAATGATCAGCTGCAGGCTCTGACTTGAGGAAACCAAAGCTGTACATGTGTGGCAGCCAGAGCTTTGGGAATGGATGGGGAGCAGCAGCAGGAGAGCCACTCTGATTTCAGAGCCACTCCTGCACGTGCACAGTGTGCACCAGAATGAAGCTGCTAAATGCTGGGAGGGGTTGGGGTTTATTACAATGGAACTCCTAAAATGCACCTGAAATTCCTCATTCTAATAGGACTCAGAGTGGAAATTAATCAAGGGGCTTTCTTGCACCTGACCTTCCCATGTACAACCTCCTCATCCTGCATGGGAATAAGTTTGCTTGTCTCTGATGCATTAATTATGAAGTGGAAGAGTGAGAACAGGTGATTTTTGGTGCTGCTGCACATTTTGCACCTTTTTTTCCCATCCAGGCAGGGGAACAGTTACGTTGGCATCTTTGTAGAGCTTCCAAATATATTCATCATTTATTACTAGTTCTCTGAGCTTCCAGTCAATTCCACTTCCTGATATTTTTCTGTGCTGTTTCTTATTTCTGTCTGCAGGTGTGAATAGATTTTATGACAACATCCAAGAGATGGTGGGATACAGACCCTGCATCTGGTGGAAGCTCTGCTGGTCCTTTTTCACTCCTATCATCGTGGCAGTAAGGAGCAAACTTTTATTCTGTGCTTGAAAGGATATCAAGGAGGTGGCCTGGGTGCTGCAGCCTGGTCATTTCCACCCCCACAGGTTCATCTTAGGTCTGACCTCGTTCCTTTTTTAAGGATTTGAGCAGTACCATTGAAGGCAATAAGCCAAAAACAGTCTCCTTAGGAGAAGCTTCTTCCCCAAAAAAAGGCAAGATTTTTATTAGACCCCTGGAAATGCTCTGGAGCTCGATTGGCAGAGCTAGAAAACTGTAAGGAACAAATCTGGACCATTTCTTGTATTTTTAAATAGAATTTAGCAATCTAAAATCTAAATTTTTCACATCCACAGAAATACCCACATTCTGTAAACTGAATTCCTCCAGGAGCACTTCTGGTATCAGAGCAGGGTTCTGAACTGATGTTCTTCTCTCATCGGATTCTGTGGCAAATATTAACCACTTTATACTGTATTGATAAAGGTTTTCTGGCAAACTCTGCAAGGAATTGGTGTCCTGGAAACCACAAGACAGCCTTTTCCTTGTCACTGTTGAGCCGCTAGCAGAGAGAAGAATCCAGTTCTCAGTGGCAAGAATGAAAAGGCCTTTATTGTTTTGATTTCATCATATATATAGAGTTTTCAAAGGTCACCCAGATTGGTCAGTCAGAAACCTCCCCCTAGGCCTGACTGGCCAGGCCTGCACCGTCCAAGTCTTGGGACACTGTTTTTAATAACATCCAAACCTTATCTTTATTTATAAAACACAAAAGGAATTCTCATGGGAAAGACCTGTGCTAGCCACATTTCCTGATTCCAAACTTTATCCAGTCAATCCCCTGCAGCACAACGTGAAATGATGAGAAAACAAATGTAAATTTAATGCACATATAGTAAACCCAGATGCAATATAAAAACTAATCAAGCAGCCACTTCCACATGACACAGTATTTAACCAGAGAAAAGCAAACAAGGAGCACTAATGAGGCACAAAAATGTGTTCATGCTGAGGGTTCCTCAAGTCATCCCTTCCCACATGAAAGCAGCTTTCATTTTTGTAAAAACAAGCATTCAGGAAGGCATGAGAAATACATTTATTTTAGTGGCACAGTAGGAAGATGCCCAATATTGTAAAACTGGTCAGGTTGGTGAAAACCTCAGCAGAAAGTGTTGTCCAGCCCAGCTCAGAGCTGGGATAAAATCTTCCTCTGCATCCTCCTCTGGGAATCTGTTCTGCACAAGCCTGGCATCAGAACAAGCTTCCCTCACCCCTGCTTCACTTTAGCAGGTTTTCCTGGCTGGTTCAGACATTTGAAACATGCCAGGGTAGAAGCTGTTCCTGGGAATAGCCTGTGGAACACCATGTGTGCAGGTCCTCTTTTGGAGCATCCCAAAAGCAATGTGTGGCTGCTGCTGCTCAGTGGCCCAGGGACTCCCAGGATCCTTTCCCAGGGGCCTCTGTCCCTCTGGCTCTGCACAGGTTATCCAAGGAATTTACTGGTTCAGTAGCACAGCTGGATAATCTGAGGCTCAGGTTTGTATGTGCAAATACATCATTAACATGAAACATTCATTTCACTAAGAGGTGTCTCGGGAAGCTCCAGAAATACCCTTGAATCCAGAGCTGAATCTGATCCCAAATCTTCCCTTTTTCAGGGGGTGTTCCTCTTCAGTGCTGTGCAGATGACCCCGCTGACCATGGGGAGCTACGTGTTCCCCAAATGGGGCCAGGGGGTTGGCTGGTTCATGGCTCTGTCCTCTATGGTGCTGATCCCAGGCTACATGGCTTACATGTTCCTAACCCTGAAAGGCTCCCTAAAACAGGTAAGTCTGCCTCTCCTGACCCCCCTGAGGCAATCAAACATTGCTGGGCACTTCTTTCCTGTCGTCTGATTCCCCCCTGGTTATTTTGCTTTGAGCTAAAAAAACATAAAATTTTCGCTTTGAGCTAAAAAGCATAAAAGTTTTTGCTTTGAGCTAAAAAACATAAAGCAAGCTCCAGCTGAAAGACAAGAGAGTGTCTGAGCCATCTGTTGTAGAACACAATTCCCTAAATTCCGTGGGCTCCTTATCTCTGCTCTGGCAGCTGCAGGCACTTGGCATTCCAGCTCCTCACACCTAGAAAACAGAGGAGCAGCTGACAAAAGATGGAAATTTGTCCTGATTAATGCCAGACAGGCTCTGTGCATCGAGGCAGGGGATGCTCTGGGGAGCTGGGATCAAACTCTGGGACTAATCCCACAACTCTGGGGCTAATCCCACAACCCTGGCTTTGCATGAGCCTGCTCTGCATCTCCCTGCTGGAATCCAAGGCTTGAGCTGCTGCATTTCACCTGCTCAGAGCCACACCTGCCCTGCTCTGCTGCAGCTGCCAGGAAGGACATGGAAAATCTCGGGAACACATCCTGTAGTCTTTATTTAAGGGATTTCTGTCAGCAGTCACTTCAGGAGGAACATTAGGGGCCTTTTTCTCATTGCTCTTAGCCTCTCCCTGATTCCTCATTTTATTTTTTAAAAGGAGATGACACTTCTCGTGGAAGAGAGTTTTTATTTCAGTAAGTTTTTATTTCAGTAAGTTTTTATTTCAGTAAGTTTTTATTTCAGTAAGTTTTTATTTCAGTCAGTTCTGCAGTCCTCAGAGCTGTGCTGCTAAAGGAGTGGGAAATATTGACCAGGTTGTTGCCCCACACACTGTTCAGCAATACCTGCAGTGACCAAACCTCATTTTTTAAAATCTGTGTGGATCCTCAGCTTTCCCTCTCCAGCTCATCCTGTACATCACAGCCAGCTCTCCAGCCCAAGCACTGAAATGCTCTGTCTCTATCATTGTGGGAACCAAGGACTGTCAAAAGGAATTTGTCAGAATTTCTGGAATATTCTAAAATCAGCTGACAGAGCCATCTTTGCAAAGGGCTGGATGATCTTAAGCAGAATTGACGAGTAATGCCTCATGAAATGCTCAGATCTTGATCCAAATATTTGTCTTCAGCAAATTTTGAAGGACTCAGTGAGGCTTCAAAGAAGTCTGCAAAAAATTCTGTGTTTTCATTTTTTTTCTTTTTCCCCCTGCCTGTTCCTAAGTCCTGCATTTTGAATTTATTTCCCTTGTTCTGACATGCGAAAGGAGAACTGTTGCCCTAAAACACAGCTGCTGCTGGGGCAGAGTTGTGTGAGATCATGGTGAGAGTTTCTCCTCTCCACCATGCTGTGGATCAAGGTCTTGTTTTTGAGAGCAAATGATTATTTCTGACAAATGATTATTAGGCAGTGGAGGAGCCCGTAGCAGTGACAGGCTCTGAGGAGCCAAACTGGGATCTTTTTGTTTCTTTTTGAGATACAAACATGAGCTGGGCAGAGAAGCTCCAGAAGCAGAAAGCAGAGAAGGACAAGGAAAGCCAGGATAGGAATAAAACACTAAAATCCAAATCTGCTTCACCTGTTGTATCTTTGGAGGGATTCCTGCTGTTCCCTGGGGAGGTGCCCAGCACTCCTGGTGTCCAGCAGAGTCCCTGCTGCCCACTGCAGCCCTGTGCTGGACTGAGGGCTCACAGCAGAGTCTCCCCTCATTCCTTTTCCCCAGGAAAGCTCCTTTTAGGCATCCAGCACTGGCACAGAGTCTTGCAGCTCCCATTGTCCCGTTCAGGACAGAGCTGGAATCTGCTCAGGGGAATTGGCTCACTGCTGGTTTGGGCCCTGGGGAGACAGGAAGGTGTATAAGATTGTCTTTAATAAAAACTGGTGCCTTGAGGGGCTTACCTAGAACAGAGGCTGGGCAAGATTAGGAGAATAAAAGCAATTATAGTTATTGAAGGCCTTAGGTGCATTCAGAGCACTCACAGCCCAGCCAGGGCTACACCCAAAATGGACAGCAGATCAGGAGTTTTTTAGACTTTATAAGCTCTTTATAAGGTCATGAGTTTTCCATACTTTATAAGTTTTGTCCATTTGCTTATCAGGGGTTAATCCTCCAATTACAGCTTCAGGAGATGAAGTCAATTACTCCAAGTTGGCTTCCCAATTAATTCACTGCTGTTTACATATCTTGGGGCTCTGAGACAGTGAGGTGTCCTTGGGTTTGGAGCTTAGAGAGGAATTGTTCTGTCTAAAAATAAGAGAACAGCAGCTTAGCACCCCAGAGTTACACACTGCAGGATTACAGATACGTGGCAAATATAGAGACTAAAATCCTAACGCATCAAAACAAACCAACAAAAAAGGCAGGTTAGGAAGAATTTTTTGGCTGCCTCACATGTCTTGTCATCCTTTGAACAGCGCATCCAGGTGATGATTCAGCCCAGTGAAGACATCACCCACCCTGAGAATGGCCCTGACCAGGCCCAGCAGAGCAACTCCGCTAACAAGGAAGCCTACATCTAAACTTCCCCGCCGTCCAAGTACCGCTCCTGCTCCAGAAAAACAAAAAAATACGGTTGAATATGACCACAAATTCACGTCTGAGAATATAATTACCTACCTCTAGTGGCAAAAAAAAAAAAAAAAAAATTAAAAAAAAGAAAAAAAAAAGAGAAAAAAAAAGAGAAAAAGCAACAAGGTCATCTCCACTCCGAGGGAATCGCCATGGGTTCGATCCAGCCGTCGCGAGCTCAGATGTTTGACAGTGTTTTGTGTTCTCCGGCAATCCACAGACTGTTAATGTTTTTATCCTTTCACAATAATAGTTGCATACCTTGGAATTTGTAAATTGATGTGCCAAGACCTTTTTAATCTACCTTTTAGCACGACTATTTGAAGTTTTGTGCTGCTGATTTTTAGTAGTTGATCACTATTTCTTACCACTGAATCCCAAGACTGTTATTTCTGACTTTGCAGGAGTAAAATTAAGTTTGGAGTTGTTTTGTACAAAGGAACGAAGTATTTTGTAAACAAGTGATTTCCAGTGAAAAAGTCTGCCCTTAAAATTTGTTCCAGCTGAGGCCATTTGAGGGGGGAAGAGACTCTTCCTTCAATTAACAGCAGGCACAGCCTTTATAAACATTCCTAGCGCAAAAATTGAGTTGTTTGTGGCAGAGCAGCCCAGGCCATACTCACTGGCTGTGCTCAGCCTTTCAGGGTGACTTTCAAACAAGGTCATAAATTTCTTTAAAAATACATCTATTGTTTCTTATAAAAAGAGGATATCTTTGTGAATCAACGTTAGGGGCATAAATATATCTTTTAACTTTTTTAGCAAAGTAATAGCCGAGAGCTCTTAAAGATTCCCAGGAGTAAAATACAAAGCATTTGCCATTCGAGCTCAGAGCACCTGAGCTTTTATTCTGCTGTTATCACTCGACTATTATCACATTGCCACCAAAATAGAAACCAAAACAATGGCTTAAAGATCGAAGCTTCTCCTCGTAAGTTCCAATTTAGGGCTCAACCCCCACCGGTCCTTTTGAACCCGTTGGAGGACTTTAGCAGTTCCCAATCCCAAACCCCGCACTGCAGCGCTGTGGGAGCAGTGATATTCCCATTTCCACGGGCTGGGTGGTGCTGAGGGCGCAGGGAGAGCTGTTCCACCCCGATGCAATCCCCTCTGGGCTCGTCCTGCCCCTGGAAGGTTCCCCGGGAGCGCGGGGAGCGCAGCCGTAGCCCCGTTTGGCATTTCTCGTTTGGCAGCTATACGACAGGCTTTGGGGAGGGTGCAGTGGCTGATGTTTGATTGTAAGTGACTGTGACAGAACTGTGCAATGAAAACATGCTTTTCAGCAACTTCTCGTGCACCGTACAATGTTAGATAGCACAATTTATGTAGAACTACTACGTGAAAAAACATGTTACCTGTGAATGTTGGGTTTTTCGTTGTTCTCGTCTGAAGGTGACAAACATGTTCTTGCAATAAGGTATTATTCTCAGAATGTCAAGCACATTATGTAGAAATAATATATATATATAATACACATGTATTTCAAGCTACATCCTAAACTCTCAGAGTATGTTGGGTAGGTTCTAAACTGTTTCATACCTAGGTCAACTGTAAAATACTACGAGATCTAAGCTCCATCCTAAACGGCCATAGCTGAGATGCAAACGTCCTGTAAGTCTTTGGGATTTAGAGGAACCCCTACATCCTACACAGACATCACACATGATATACATCATACTTGTGGATTTCATTAGACTAAGGATAAAAACTCCAACTTTCTCTTTATTGTTTAATGTAACCAAGTCCCATGTTGTTCTAAGAAAAATGCAGTATTTAATGTTTGATTGTAAACAATTATGACAGATGTTTGACAGACCTGCTCTTTAGCAAAAAGCTGTACAAACGTTTATCACATAGCACAAACTAGTGTTGTAGAACTACTGTGTGTAAACTGTGAATAGCTGTATCTTTTTTGTAGTACTTGCCCTGAAAAGAAGAAAAAAAGATTATTGTATGATCATATATGCTTTTTGCAATAAGGAAATATCCAACACCAAGCAAATCTATCTCTATATAAAAATATATATGTAATATATACATATTCAAAAATATATACAGAGCCTGTTTAAAAGAGTACAGTATTATTTAGTAAATTGCAACCTGTTCTATGGACCAAATGTAAAATATTTATAAATTAAGATGCATTTTAAATGTCTATAAACGGTGTCATAATTAAAGCACGATTGTTATGTAAGTTTCCAAGAGTTTAGAGGAAAAAGAATAAAGGTTATATTATACATTAAATTCAGAACTTTGCAGTCTTTCATTGGACAAACCCAATCTGTGCTATTTTCAAGTTCCGAAGGTGTCGTCTATATAAAAATACCCTTTAAATATCAAAATGCTGTATCCCACTTGTGATGTGTATAATTAATCCGTGCTATTCCTACGATGTAATTAGTATGTGCATACATTATACAGGGAGCTCGAGAGGTGACAGTTAATAGCCCTTCCTGGCATCCTGCTGCTCTAATTCTCCTGTAGGAAGATGGCAGAGCGAGCTCTGGGAGAAGGAAAAACCTGGATTTTGGAATGACCGTGCCTCAGGGGCATTTCTGCCGATGCTTTTGGCTGTGACCTGCAGCACCTCCCTGATTTTGGAGCCACCCCAGGCTGGATACTCCACGGGCAGATGATCCATTGCTCCAAAAGCTCCGTGCTGCTGTCTCAGGGTGGGAAGATGCGGAGAAGACACGGAGAAGACGCGGGGAAGAAGTGGTGGCACAGCTGTGCCCGTGCGACGCCGCTGCTGGGCTCGGGATTTAATTATCTGCCTGCAAAATTGGAGCAGGGCTTCATGCTGGGGAAGAGGCTGAGCAGTTCAGAGGAGCTGATTAGAATTGAAAACGCTCCTGAGAGAGGCGTCTGGAACCATAGGCTTCAACTGCAAAGTGCTGACCTTGGCGAGGAGCGCTCGGCTGCGCTTGGCGAGGCCACGGCGGGGAGGGGAGAGCCCAGATTGCTCTGGAAAGGGGGAAACAGCAACTTTGGGAATACAGAGAGCTGTGCTCATGGGCATTAGGTGCTGTGGCTGCTCTGAGGAGGAGCTGAGAGCTGGGGGTGCTGGGAGGGCAGGGGGGCAGCAGGGGCTGAGGAGCAGGAAGCTCCTTGGAGGATATTGCGTTAGTGCTGTGATATTTCCATGTTCTCCTGGAGGAATTTGCTCTTGCCGTTCTGCAGAGATCCCAACAGCAATTCAACAAGAAAAATGCAAATAAGGTCACTTCTCCCCTCCAGGACTGCAGGATGCCCCGGGAGAAATCCATGTCCTTGCTCGTCAGGAGTATTAGTTCAGCTACATGTGCTTTTATTCTAAAATAACACTGCGTTGCTTTTGGGGGTTTTTTGTTTGTTTTAAGCCTGATTATTTCTGTTTTGTTCTGCTCAGGCCACAATAGCATTACAATTAACTATTGCAATTGCTGGCTGGTTTTGGGGTCTGGAACCCAAAGGCAGGGTGACGCCATGGCACAGGGATCACTGCACTCCTGCTCCAACAGCTCTCCATGGGCACAGCCTCATCTGGACCCAGCAGGGAGCAGCAAAAGGGCTGCACTGGAGCATTTGGACATCCACTGGTTGATCCCTTCCCTCCAGGATGGATTCACCCCATTCCCACGAAGAGCAGCCTGTGAGATGCTGCCCAGCAGTGCCAAACACCGATGGACAGAGGGATGGACAACTCCAAATCCTCCTGCCCAGGAACCCAGATGGATCCACTCAGAGCTGCAGCAGCTGCCAGCCTGTGTTTGTGACTCTGCCAAAGCACCACAACTGCCCACTTGCACTGCTCAGGAAGGGAGGCACCAACCTTTACATCCTAAAGGGTGTTTTTGCTCCTCCCTCACTCTTCTCCCCCAGCTTCTCACACTGCTTGGGATGTTTAAAATAAGCTCAAGAAAAATGAGGTGGGAGGAAAGGGTTTACCCACATACAATTTTTTCTGCAATCTAAATTTGCCTCACTTCCTCTCCTCTTCCTCCAAAGTTAAAAAAAAATTTAAAATATTTTTAAAAAATAGGAGAGCACAAATGGGGTAAAGTGAAACAAAATATTAGTCCCTCCACAGAGCCTGGTCTTCTTAGGAAGCTAATCTAAGCATTGCCAATTCTCATTCCTGCCTTTACAGTCTGAGGCCAGTCAGAGATGACATCACCCTCTCCTGCTGACAATTGATGGAGACTGGGCAAATTTCCTCTGTTTTCACAGAAATCCTGTTAATTCTTAGAGTTGTATTGTTGGGGTTTGTTCTGCCCTTCTGACCACACACTATAGTGGTGCTTTCACTCTGGATTTGTCCTTCTTTTTAAAATGGATGGATTGGTGGGAGAGAACTTATTTAGGCTATTTAAAAGAGCCTGGAGTGATGGGATACAGGGAATGGCTTCACACTGACAGGGCAGGGATAGATGAGATACTGGGAAGGAATTCCAGCCCTGGCACAGGGTGCCCAGAGAAGCTGTGGTGCCCCTGGATCCCTGGCAGTGTCCAAGGCCAGGCTGGATATTGGAGCTTGGAGCAACCTGGGATAGTGGAAGGTGTCCCTGCCATGGCAGAGGTGGCACTGGATGGGCTTTGAGACCTCTTCCAACCCAAACCATCCTGTGATTCCATGATTCCATGATTTTGCAACTTCACATCTCATCCCTTTTCCCCCCAGGTTTGCAAACGCTCTCACATTCAACTCAGCAGCAAACCCTGAGTTATTATTTTGGAATACCAAGCAGGCTGAAGTAATCCTGTGAGTTATTTGTGAGTCATAAGTACATGCTGGTGCTAAATGTGTCCAACAGTGCCTAAGAGAAGGACAGGACGGATCAGGCATTGTCACAAGGACAAAAACTAATGTGTTTTGCCAGCACTGGTGCTTTAGTCAGACTGGAAGAGCTGCCTGCCGTGCCTGTGGGGATCAGCAGCTGAGAGGTGGCTACAAACAAAGGCACAGTGGATAGAAAGCAGCCCAAATGCTCATGTTCAACTAGCAGGCTAGAGTTTCCTCCACACTTTGCCAAACTGGATACCCACTTGGTGCTGGAAAGGGAATAAAATAATAAATCAAGTCACTGCCTTGTTCCCTTAGTTCATGCAATTCCTGTTCTTTATAATTATTCTAAAGCAACCTGGGAATGTCTAGAAATGTTTAACATAAAATAAAAAAAGCCTAGGAGGCTGGTTTCAGTCTAGGAAAAGGTTTTGCAGGCCCCACTGGCACTCTCATTTTCTGGCCACACCACATGCCGACCCAGAGCTGCCTTTGCATCCCAGAGCTCCCAGGGGATGGAAAGCCACTGAAAATTAGCTCCAGCTCCTGCAGGGCAGTGACATTGGGCAAATCCCAAATCAAGCCCCCAGACTGCAGCTCCCCCATCCTTGGCTGTCCCTGAGAAGCTGCTGATTCCCAAACCCCAGGGCTGATTCCCAAAAAAGTTCCCTGGGCAGGTCCCACAGGGCTCCTCCAGAGCTCCACGGGCAAAATTTCTGTCCCCAAGCAGTGCAGTGCTGAAGCAGGAATCTCCTGAATATCACCTCGTGGATCTAGAGCTGTTTGGTCCTGCAGGAATGGCACCAGCTTCCCTGGAAGGACTGAGGAATGCTTTGATGAAGATCCCCTGTGAGTAAAACAATAAATCTATCTCTGTACATAAGCCAGAGCGTCAGGTTGTGTTAGGGAATTATTTCTAGGTCATTTCAGTTCACCGCACTGCACTGCAAACACTTCGCTGAATGAATGACCAAAATAATTAATCAAAACACTGGGGAGAAGCACCAACTCACACTGCAGGCAAAAAACTTTCTCTAAAAGTGACAGAGCTCAGCGCTTTTTAACCTGCTCTTTCCCAGCTGTCACACAGCAGCTGCACATGACCTTTCCTGCTGATTTTCCCAGATCCAGCCTCACTCCGAGGGGCTGAGGGTGACCTTTCCCAGCCTGGCTCTTCCTGTTTCCAGCACCCAATATCGTGACAGGACTTGCCTGGCAGGACCTGCTTCAAACCTACAAAGCTGGGCTTGTGTGTGGGTTAGAAACTTCTCTGCCTCACTCCTCCTGCAGTGCTGAGGGGAAATGAGTTCCAGTCCACTTCCCACTGCAGACACTGAGCTTCCAGCAGCTGCTCCCAGCGATCCACCAGCTCCTCCAGCCTGCCTGGAATAAGGAAATGCAAGCTGAGACAGAGCAGGAAGATTTGTTCTTGCCCAACTCAATCATCACTGTTCTAACCTGGCATAGAGAAATTCCTGCTGCTGTCCAAGCTGAGCCTCCCCTGGCCCAGCCTGAGGCTGTTCCCTGGCTCAGCCTGACCCCCTGGCTGTCCCCTCCTGTCAGGAGCTGTGCAGAGCCACAAGGTCTCCCTGATCCCCTTTGCTCCACTCTAAACCTCCCCACTTCCTTCAGCCATTCCTCACGGGACTTGATCTCATTACTTACTCTCTTTATTACCTTCATACTCTATTCAACAGGACTGTTTGTTGGGGTTTGGAGGAGGAAAGAAACCACAGATTCAAGTGTCTGCAATTAAATAATAAAATGCAGCTTATAAGCCAATGGCACAATAAAACAAGCCTAGAGAACATCAATGAACCAATCCACTGCCTTTTGCTGGGGACTTGTGCTCAGCTCCATCACTCAGCCATCCAAGTGGCAGCATGAAACCTTGTGTATGGCACTTCTAAGCCTCTCGCTTTCACAAAAAACCTCCCCAAATATGCTCAGAAAAGTTTTTTTCTTCTTTCTTTACATGCTCTGTGTTACTTAAAATTCAATATTTAATGATCTGTTGTGAGTTTGGCTCATCTTCTTCCTTTGTAAGTCACAGTCCTCTCCAGGGGTTTCTGGCATGCTTGTTCTGTACTTCCACATTCTGCTTTGATTTTTCTTTATCCCATGAACCTCGATTCTCCAAGATTATGAAACCAGGACTAACAGATGGGGTTATTTTTATTCACTGCTGGCTTTTCAGGAAACATTTAATTTCCAGTTCTCCAGGACAAGCCACTGCTGTAGGAGTAGCCTCATTAGCAGCTTTCATTAGCACAAAGATGCTAATAAGAGAATAGCACTGCTGACAAAACGTTGTCCCCTCGCAAATTCCCATTTTCTCCAGGAGCTCTCCCTGCTCCAGAAACCTTTTCATTGCCTCTTTTTTAGCATTTCACCACTCCTGCAAAGGCTGCTTTCCCCTCTCCATCCCTGTGCAGATTTCCCCTGGCAAAGCAGGGTCAGAACTGTCCTGTTCCAATTCCAATTCCCATTCCTGTTCCCATTCCCATCCCCATTCCCCATCCCCATCCCCATCCCCATCCCCATCCCTATTCCCATCCCCATTCCAGTTCCCATTCCCATCCCCATTCCCATTCCCATTCCCATCCCCATTCCCATTCCAATTCCCATCCCCATTCCAGTTCCCATCCCCATCCCCATTCCCATTCCCATCCCCATTCCAATCCCATTCCCATCCCCATTCCCATTCCCATTCCCATTCCATCCCCATCCTCATCCCCATTTCCATCCCATTCCCATCCCCATTCCCATTCCCATCCCCATTCCCATCCCATTCCCATTCCCATTCCCATTCCCATCCCCATCCCCATCCCCATTCCCGTTCCCATTCCCGTTCCCGTTCCCGTTCCCATTCCCATCCCGTTCCCGCTGGGTGCTCCCAGCTGCCAGGATCCATCCCAGGCCCACGTGCAGCCTCTCCAGGCCCTGCAGGCAGCACGGGGAGCAGGGAGCAGCGCCATGGTCCATTAGCCAGGGAAGTTTGGGATGTGAAACTCAGCGGGCTGTCAGAACGATGTTCCCGCGCCGCTCCGCGCCGCCCGCCTTTTTGTCAGGGCAAGAACAAATGCCACAACTGCCTAAGCCTTCAAAGCAGCCGGGGACATTGCTTTAGTGACTGATGGGAGCGAGGGGAGACAGCAGAGCAGCAAATTCATCTGCCTTGAAGTGCCTGCTGAGTCCATATGCTGGGGAGCAGGGTGGCCGGCAGCCTGCGGCTCCTCTCTGCATCCCAGCGCTGAGCAGCCTCAGCTTGGACACCACGGACAGCATTCCCCATCCAAACTGACCTCATCCAGGCCACACACTGCCAGCAAGGGCCCTGGGAACATCCTGGGAACATCCTGGGAACATCCTGGTTCATTTTAAAGATGAAAAATTGCGTGTTGTGTGATTGCACCAGAGCTCAATCAGTTGTATTTTAACTTTGCTGCCGCTTGCCGCCACTTGTGGTTCCTAAGGTTGTTCTTTTTATCTGCTCAAGGACTTTATCCTGATTTCCCACTGTCCCTGGAGCAGCCCAGGGGTCTTGGCTAAGCCTAGCCCTTGTTCCTTCAGCACTGCACAAACAGAGCCATGAGCAGGGCTTGGTGTTTTACCTTGGCTTTCGAGGTGAAGGAAAACCTTCATTCAGCAATATCTATTTTTCTGTTTGTGGCTGCTGGGAATGACAAACCCAGAGCTCTGCAGTGCCAGTGCAGCACTCAGCAGGGGACATCCCAGGCTGTGTGAGGACAGCTTTATGTGGCATTTCCATCAGTTGCATCCTAATGGGAGGGGAAAGAACAGCCTTGACACAGAAGGTGCTCAGCATCTTTCTAAAACAAACCCCACCAGGTCCAGCGTCCAGCTCTGTTCTTCACAGGGACCTTCCCCAGATCTTTGAATTTTGCAATTCTAGACAAGTCATCTTCACACACATCCCTCCCAGAAATCCTGTTGAATCCACGGGATTTGTGCCACATGTGTGTGGCAGATACTCCATGTCACTGCACACCTCCCACACTCTAGGGAATGTGTCTTCTCCAGGGACATCCCTGATGGCTGTGGTGACTCAAATCAGTTCCTTTTTCCTTCCATCCCTCCAAAAGGAGCCTCAGGTTTTTCTGCAAAAGCAGCTATTTCCCCACTAACACTGCCTAGCAGACTTGATCAACAAGGCCACAACACCTAACCCTAAACTCAGTAATTAATGGTGACTCTACAGCCTGATTATTTCACACACCACATGCAAAATAAAACTGCTTTAGGAGCTGCAGGAGGTGTTCTGTGAAAGGAAACAGCAGGCTAGGGTGTCTGCTTGAATAATGACAGCCTCCTCCAGCAAAGAAGTTGTCTTATTGATTAAATAAAAGGTAAAATACTTCTCTCAGCTTTGTGCTATCACTCTATCCGTTCCCTCTCTGTAAAATACAACCTGAAGGATTTTGCTGGCACCTGAAGATATCTCAGTTTTTAAGACAGATGATGCTTTGCTCATGGGAAGCTGAGAAAGGGAAGGAAAGAATCCCATCAGAAACTGTCAACCAAGTCCTGATAAATAAATTGGGAGCATGCTGTCCTTGCAGAAACCAAGCAATTCAACATGAGCACATGCTAAAAACATTGCTGTGACATTTGGCATGTTTTCAGCTGCCTTCCCTCTGCCCCATGCCAGGTATTCCTGGTTAGGTCCTGGTTTGGACATGGGAAATTACACCCTGATTTGAGCACCTTAATTAAACCCTGATTCAAACATGTGAAATTTGCTTTGCTGCTGAAGGCTGAGCTCGATTGCCTTGGGACACAAAGAGAGATTATGGTGACAGAAACATTCCATGGTCATTAAAAAACCCATATAATATCCCTAAAGTAACCCAGCAGGATAAAGAAAGCTTTTCTAGAGATGAAAGACATCAAGTTAGGGTCGTTTTTTAGAGCCCAAGGTTAGCTGGATTTGGAGCAGAGCTCTGCTTAAGAGAAAGAGTACATTAGAAATAACTTTACCAGCTTTGTTTCAGAATATTTTTAAAGGAGTAAAACTACAAAGATTTTCTTATGCAAATATTTCCTAGCACTTCAGAAATTAATTAGAACAAAAATATTTTGGATAATGAAAGTTGCTAAGGAACTCCTCCATTTCTTTGCTCAGTCTGAGAGCAGCAGGTTTGTTTGGCCATAATTTGAATCAACAAGTGTGGGGAGCAAAATTCAGCTGGAATAAACTTCCACAGGAATAAACATGAAATACAGGACTTCAGGTTTGTATCAGCTAAGGCACAGAGGTCCAAGAAGTTCTTGGAAGAACTGGCAGTGAATATACACCAAAATCCATCCCCAAACACCAGTTGTACTTCCTAACATTTGGAACCCCCTCAACAGGTCTGAGGTTTAAATGTGAAATGTCTCCATGGAGAGATTTCCAAATGGAAAATCTGGCTAAATTTAGAAAGGTAATTAAACAGAATAAAGACATAGTTTTATTTTACTGGCTGAGGCTTCTCCTTCTGCCCTTTTCCATCCCTCCATAACTGAGTCTGCACAACTGGATGGACAATTTCCAAAGAGGACACAACCCTTGCAGAGCACTTAGCAGCCTTTGAAAACAACATGGGATTGATAATATGTAATAATTTTTAAACAGCAGCTCCCTGAAGTTTGGAGAGGGTATGGAAGGGAGGTTTTTATGGAAAAACTTCCTGTAGGGCTCAAAACCTCAAAAGGTTAAAATTTGTAAGGTGAAAATTTTCTGATTTGTCTGCCCATTAGAGACACTGAGCTCATTTCAGGTATGGAATTTGGTTCAGTGGAAATAGTAAAGCTGGAAAAGATGGAACTTCTCCAGGGACTATTCACCCTTCACACAGCAGCCCTGGCAGTGCCCACGGGCAGAACTGCAGCTCTCTAGGATGGTAAAAGGTTGAAGGGTTTGTTCAGCCCAGAGAGAGCTCTGGAGAGACCTCAGAGCTCCTGCAGGGCCTAGAGGGGCTCCAGGGGGGCTGGAGAGGGGCTGGGGACAAGGGATGGAGGGACAGGACACAGGGAATGGCTTCAGGTGGGAATAGAGCAGGGCTAGATGAGATATTAGGGAGAAATTCCTCCCTGTGAGGGTGGTGATGCCCTGGCACAGGGTGCCCAGAGAAGCTGTGCTGCCCCTGGATCCCTGGCAGTGTCCAAGGCCAGGCTGGACAGGGCTTGGAGCAACCTGGGACAGTGGAAGCTGTCCCTGCCATGGCACTGGATGGGCTTTGATGTCCCTCCATCCCAAACCATTCCATGATAAAAGTCAAAATAAGAACAAACTGTATGAAAAGCCAGCTGTCCTTCCCAGGAGAAGTTCCTGCAGCAAGAACCTGCTGGGCTTAATCCCAGCTGAGGAGAATTCACCTGAACACTGAACACTTGTTTCCCTCAGAGCTCACAACCCAAACAGGCTGGGGTGGCTTTGGGTCTCATGGGGAGGAAATTCAGCTATCAAATATCCCAAAAATTCCTTCTGCTGGGCCGGGCTGGGCTGGTTTTTAACCTGCAGGCACCTGCTGGACCTCAGGGATGGAATGATCTCGTGTGTCTGTAAGAGTAATAAGCATTTCCTGACGACACACTAATGAGACATCATTAGGATTCTATCCCCCGAGGCTCTCCAGACCCACATTAGCCCAGAAGGCAAAGCAGCAAAGCCAAAACCATGCAAAGAAGTGTGGCTGTGCTTGTGATGAGTTCTCAGCATCTCTCCTGCCATGGGTGTAAAAGTTTGGGTCTGGCCTTTGAGAAAAACAACAAAGAAGTGACCTGTTTTCCTCTCCCAGGGCTGAGCACATCCCCTAGGCAGCTCGATGGAAATTGTAATTATGCCAGAGCTAAGAATGGCAGCGTTTATGATTAAAAATGAAAGCCAGTTTGATGCAGAAGAATGGGTATTAGATCACTTTGTACTTCTCACTAATTATTACATCATGAATGGCTGGGGTTTATTTTTTAAAGGAGTCAAAACTACAAAGATTTTCGTATGCAAATGTTTCCTAGCACTTGAGAAATTAATTAGCACAAAAATATTTTGAATAAATTATTGCAGATGACATACTTTTTTAAAGATTTATTCATGGCTAAAAAGAAACTGTATTTCCTTTTAACTGTGATTCCTGAAGAATCACAGATAAACATGCTTTTGATACACATGAACTCATTTCAAAGTTAAAAATTCCTTCAATAAAACCAAACTGTTCAGATATTTATTATTAAGATTGGCTTCCCAGGGAAGTGGCGGAGTCATCATCCCTGGAAATGTGAAAAATTAACTATATGTGGCACTTTGCACTATGCTGGTGTTGGGTTGAAGGTTCATCATGGTGATCTTGGGAGTCTTTTTCAGCCTTAATGATTTTCTGGTTTTCCTCTCTGCCCGGCAATGAGGAGCATTATGAAATCCTTAATTTAAAAATATCTTTTTAATTTCCAGCTCTATCTCATCAAGCACCACATCCTTCTGGGATACAAAACATCCCAGTGATGGTCAGAAGCCACAGGAAAAATGCAGATACAGAGAGGGAGGCAGGGCTGAGTTCAGGAGCTTGGAAAAGCTTTTCTCCTGCAGCCTGGAAAACTTCACCTGTGCCGAGCAGGGAGCAGGAATTCCAGTGGGATTCCATGCAGAAATTCCCCTCTCAGGGAAGTGTTTTCCCTGCCAAAGGCAGAGGATGCTGTGTGGGGAGGTGATGACAGCCAAACACAAACACAGAGGAGCAGCAGCTCTGCAAAATCCACTTGCAAAGAGGAGAAGAAAAGGGAAATCTGCTCCAGGATCCTCCTGAATGGCTCAGCACTGAGCAAATGTTCCTCATTCCTAAACAATCCTGGACCCTGAGAGCAAGCAGGGTGCTTTGGGTTCCTTTGAGTTGATTTGGGAATAATTCAGGATTGCCTTGGATGTTGTTTTTCTTGATCCATCTTCCCTCGTGCAGCTTTTTCAGGCTTGCCTCTGATGATTTCAGTTTTGAAATCTACTTCTGTCACTCCTTCTGTCTGTTGAGTTTAGTTGTTTTTTGTTGCTGTAAGTGAAAATTCAATGCTGACTGTTAATGATTTAACTGATTTAACTGACTTCTGTCATCTTTAGGATATCTTTGGAATTCCTCATAATAAAAACCTCCACTGCTGGATGTTGTTCAAGTGGGAACACCCCTGAAATATGTGTACAAATGAGAGTGTGAGTGATGTGTGCAGGCAGACCTTGTGTGTCCAAAAACCTGATTTTAAAGGAAATTGGGAAAACACACTGGCAGCTCTTCCAGTGTAAATTTTGGTCATCTTCACCAGCAGGAAGTGGCCTTAGGAACTGGAATTTTTTGGCATTTCCTGTGCTAGTGCCAGGCCATCCATTTTGTGCAGGGTTTGCAGAACCTCAGGGCTGCTCAGGCTGAACTGCTGACCTGCAAACAGCTTTGTTTGATTCCCTTCAGCTGGGACAGCAATTTCTCTAAATTACAACTTATCTATGGAAAATCTGGTTCATTTTTGTTATCCTGGTGTGCTGCAAACATAGTTTTATAGACACAACAGTAACTGCATGTGAAAGAAGATTTTTAATGAGTGCAATGCGAAGATAAAATGCAGAGAGAAGCACAAGCCTGGTGCACCAGGGAGAGCTGGAGCCACAGGGTGAGGAACACACACTTGGGATGGTAAAATCAGAGCAGGAGAGACCTCCAAGGCAATAAACAGCTCATCAAAATTGAGTTCAAGAAATCCAGACCTAGAGATGGACAAAACTGGTTTCAAAGGAAACAGAGAACAGAAAAAAATATTTAGAATAAGTGAAATGCACCACATATAGGAAATTCAGGTGAAATGTGGAGTGCAGTTCAGTGAAGGAAGAAAACAGAAATGTTCACTCATTCCCCATAACTTGCAGTAATTTTCCATGGAAAATCTCAGTTTCTGGTGAACTGATGCAGGGGTGCAGGAAGGAAGCCACTGCAGCCATGTGACTCTTCAGATTGTCCAAATTCCACTGTTTTTATCCTTAACATTCATTTATTTCCCAAATCTTTCCCTGTGTTTGGAACATAACAACTCAGTAGTTTCAGAACATAAGGCTGAGGTCAGGTTTGCTGATGACAAAGTGCATTTCCATTGCAGCCAGTGGAAACCAGGCTGGGGAAGGAATTCCATGGAAAATAACCTTACAGAGGCAACTCCACAGAGTTCTGCACAAATTCAAGTTCCCACCTGCACCAGAATTTGTCTGGGTGAAGAAAGAAAAATCATTTGGGTATTTAATAGAAGCGCAGCAGAACTGAGACCATGGAGACAAACATTAGTTAGAACAATCTTCCTCTAAAATAAATGAAATTTCTTCAAATATTCCTCGAAAATTTAAGCAGAAAGAAGGTACTGCCCATCTACCTGCTGCCTGAGGGATGATGAATTCCAGCACGCCTGGGATCAGGCAGCCACACGTGCAATTTATAAAACCTACTGATTCATGGCTCATGTCCATGTCTGTGATTTTAAACCAAATTGTTCTATTTTTCCTGGCAAGCCTTTTGTTTTAGGTAGAACTTTTAACGAGGCAATGTGATGTGTACTTAAATAAATGCCAGATTTATTTAATCCAAGATGGCTTTATGGACAGAGCAGATCACACTTTTTATCTCTTATTGTTTGATCAGTCAGCTTAATCTCAAACAACAACACTGGCAGCTTCTTACTGCATCTCCTTTCATCTTTTTCCTTTAAATTATTTTTAATCTCAAGCCTTTTGTGTTTTATAACCTCTTCTGCTAAGTAAATCATAAATACATTGAAGATTAATTTCTAATACTTCCTTACAATTTTTCTCTCCCCATTCCTATTTTGCCACCCATTTCCTCCTTCGTGTCTCGGCAAAATCCAAAACCCAGCATGAGAAATTTTTGTTGTCACAACTGAATATTTTTCAGAAAGGCTCTCGGAGGAAAATCTAAGTGTTCTTCACCTTCCAAGCCTTCTGGCATGGAGCTGACATCACACACACGAGGTTCTTCTCTCAGACAAGCCTCCAAGCAATCCAACAGCGTCGCCAGCAAAGACTGAGGACACACCAAGGTCAAAGGAAAGGAAAAAAACAAATAAAATAGAAATAAAATAGTCCCAGGCAGGCTCGCTCTGTTAAAGTATTTAACTGCAGACAAAAAAAATCCCCAAACCTGGAGAAAAATCAGATATATCTGGATATTCTCGGATGCAGGATGCCCTCTGAGAAAAATTTTCAGTGCTTAATTATTATAACTGCAAAAGGCAGTTTGGATAAAGCAGAGTATGACATCACTCAGCTAAATCTTTTATGGATATCAACTTCAACTTTATTAACAATGATACTTAACAGAGCATATTGGGGATTAGGGTGATTCACTGAAGTTCTTTCTGAAAATACACTGGTTGGGTTTAAACTGAAATTGTCTGTATGTAAATCTGGCCAAGACAAAACCTTAACAAGCAGGATTTGCACTGTGAGATGTTGATGACTTTGGATGTCACAGCTCTTTGATGGCCTGGAGTTGATGGCTCTGTGCCTCCTGCATGTGCTGCTGCCTGGGCTGAGGGATTGAGACAGGAAGATCCCAAATGGCAAAGGAAATCTCTCAGGTGAAGCCCTCCAGGAATGACTTTTCCTTTCCTTAGTTCACTCCTTGCAGCTTCCCAAAGGCAGGCAGTGAGCCCAAAGTGCAACCCCAAATCCAGGCACCCCATGTCCCTGTGCACCTCTGCTCTGCCCTCCTGCAGCACAGAAACAGCTCTGGTCTCCTTCTAAGTCCTTAAATTGTGCCAAAATTCCAGCAGAGAGCTAAATACCACTGTGTTTTCCCCTTGGCAATTCCCAAATCAAACGGGATTTGAATTTCCCATCAGGGAGAATCCACTGGTGTCAAAAATCAGTCTGTAGGGGAAAGCTGTGGGAGGGAGAGAGGGAAATGCCTTGGCTCCTGGGGAGCTGCTGCTCTGCTGCTCTGCTGGAAAGGGAAGGTTTGAGAGTGGAAATATCCATATGTCCCACCATTCTCCTCTCCAGTTTTCAGCACCAAAGCAGAGATCAGACTTCCTCAAAACAACCCAAATTTAGAGTTCAGCAGAACATCCCCCTAATCTCCCTTTCCCTGCATTTTCTGCAGGGTTGGAATTCCACTGCCCTCCCTCCTCCACACAAAAAACATCCAATGCAGGAAGCTCCAGCAGTTATCTTCTCAGGATGTGGAGCTTTGTACAAATGATATCCTTTGAAGTATTTTGGGGTGGATTTTCCCTCATTTTGGGGTGACCAACCCAAGCACAGGCACTCTGCTAAGAGCCTTTCCAAGCTTCTCAGAAAAGGCAGCACAAGGCTTTCCACAGGTGAAGACAAATTCCAGCCCTGGATCAGCACAGGGAGGAGCTGGAGCTGCTGCAGAGAGTCCAGAGAGACACCAGGATGAGAGAGGATGGAGCAGCTCTGCTGGGAGGAAAGGCTGGGAGAGCTGGGATTGCTCAGCCTGGAGAGGAGAAGCTTTGGGGTGACTGAATTGTGACCTTCAGTGCCTGAAGGAGCTGCAGGAAAGATGGA
Source organism: Lichenostomus cassidix (assembly GCF_008360975.1). NCBI lineage: Eukaryota > Metazoa > Chordata > Aves > Passeriformes > Meliphagidae > Lichenostomus > Lichenostomus cassidix. The sequence continues at coordinate 17,713,130 of NC_139493.1, forward strand.
GAGAGACTACAAGGGCTGGAGGGACAGGACAAGGGGAATGGATTCAGACTGACTGAGAGCAGGGAGAGATGGGATTTGGGAAGGAATTCCTCCCTGGGAGGGTGGGGAGGGGCTGGGATTGAATTCCCACAGAAGCTGTGGTGCCCCTGGATCCCTGGCAGTGTCCAAGGCCAGGCTGGACAGGGCTTGGAGCAACCTGAGACAGTGGGAGTTGTCCCTATCAAGAAGTAGGAATCTGCCTATTTCTGTGGATCTAAATCCAAATCCAGTGGGAGGAAAAGGTCCCCTGGCTGCTAGCTTGGCAGCAATCCCTGGATAAAACCCCTGACACTGGCATGTCACAACTTTGCCCTGTATTTGATGCAACTTTTTGGTGTCAGTTCTCTTCAGATTTGGTTTATTCAGCCACCATGAGAATCTGTTTTAGGAGCCATTCCCTGCCCAGTCCCACCTGAACACTGGGGCTCAGCAAGGATTTTGGGGAGCCAAGGCTGCAGCACCCCTGGCACCTCACACTGCTCAAGCCTGTTCCATTCTCCAGACTCACTGGAAAAAAAAGAAAACATTTCTCCCGACATTTCCTAGCAGGCAAAGAAGAAACAGGGCTGGGGAAGGGTTTGATCTCAGCATTAGGTCATCCTGCCTCCTGGCCAGCCAGAGCTCATTGTTAATCTGCTCAGTTCTCTCTCCCCAGCTCTGTCAGCACCGAGTGTCCTGCATGCCAACATCCTGGGCAGCCTCCTCTGCCACCTCCCACTCCTGCCTCTTGCAGCAGAGCTCCTGAATTTCAGCCCCTGCAGCTCAAAAAGGTGAATTTCAAACAGCACTGACCAGGCTGTGCTTCATGGACTCACTGCCCTCAGAGTCTGTTCATAAAAATCCTTTTTCCAGCAATTTCTGCTGAGTGTTTCATGCATTCAGGGACATTCTGTGCAATCAGAGGCCAACTTACACCTATTTCTGCTTACACTTGTAGAATAAAAGTTGAAGTAGGTGAAATTTGTGGCTTCGAGTGTGGTTTGGATGGTCTCAGCTGTGATTCTACAGTTAAAATTATCTGATAACAAAAAAAAAACCTGGAACAGACACTCTCCCTGGCTTTTCTCCTAAAATTCCCAAGGGGTGAGCCAAATTTCTGCTCTGCCCACAGAATCTGGCAGGGTGATCCCTCTTTTGGGGACTTAACACAAACCAGAGCAAGAGAATTCCATGATATCCAAACCCCCAGTCCTGACTCCGAATATGGGATTTGTTCAGCAGATCCATCTCCCCCAGGAGAGGTCCTCTCTCTCATGAGCCATCAGCAGTTATCCCAGAATACATCATCCATCCCACTTCTTGGAGGGAGGATCTCCTTCCCTTCTCACCCCAATTCATCCCAAACTTCACAGAGTTCAGCCCAAGCAGCTTCACCTTTTCCATTCCAGCAGCCAGAATTTCCTCCTGTGCATTCTTGCAATTTATCCACTCTGGGGACCCTAAGTTTTTATGATTTCCAGATGACCAACCTCCTTTATCACAGTAATGCATCAGCTGCCTTCATCCTGCTTAGAGAGAGAGAAGACGTATTTGGGGGAAGAAAAGCAGAAGAGTTTCAGCACAAGGTTTGCCATCTGGGCTGCAAAAGGAGCAATGCAATGAGGAGCAAATCCTTCCCTCTGCCTTCTCCCCCTGCTCAGGCTGCTCACCTCCAGTTGCCAGGCAACACTCCTGTCTGATGCTCTGCATCCCAGCCTGTGAGCAAACAAGAAAAAGGAAAAAAAGCTCCTGCAAGGGTAAATGATGCTGACAAGTCAGGAGTGTAAACTTTGTGCTGCACTCCCTCCCCTTCCTGCCGTGCTCAGTGCCTTTCCCAGCCCCTTACATCTCAGCCCTGCTCTCTGCAGAGCTCACAGAGCTCGGGGAGCTGGAGAACAGCCCCAGGATGGGCGCTGGGACAGCCCCAGCCCAGCAGAGCAGCTCCCAGAGCAGATTCCTTCCCTCTGGAAGTGCTGCAATTCCCCTGAGCACACAGCTGCTGCTGCAAAGGTTTCAGTGCTGCACATGCTAAACTAGGACAGGTTAGAGACACAGAGCTCTGTGAGTTCTGCAGCAATGGGAAATCCATTTTCTGTGCTTTGCTTGTTATCAGAGGCTTTAAAATTTGGCCATAAAGCAGAACTCCTCCAGGCTGCAATTTAATGCTAATGCAAGGTTGTAGTGCTGCCTGAACTCTCTTTCTCTCCTGCTCTCCACCCACACAGACTATGAACATCTTAAAGAAATAATAAAAATACAATTTACTTAAGCTATTCAGCAAATTCTGAGGTAACCTCTTTATGTGCTACTCTATTCCTGTGTAATCCAATTATTCCAGAGGAATCTCACAGAAATACATGTGGAAAAAAATTAAGTTTACAACTTTATACACTGAGACATGTTTGTTTAGAAAAAGAAAACTTAACCTCCAGCAGATCAACTGCACTGCTCTGTTTTCCTTTAGCAAATCTGATTCCCAATTTTTTGGTCCACAGCTTACTCCCAACCCTCAGCATTTCCTGGAAAACACCACAGTGCCAAGCTTTCATTAAATTAACCCATAAAATGCAATGTATTTCTGTGCTTTGTGTCACACCTGGGTTTACAGTGCTGATCCATTCAGCAGAACATATTTCCTTATTTTCAGACCCCAGTTTGGAAATGGGCTGGGGCATGGATCTGCCTCTGGAGACTCAGTTTACCATCAGTAAAACACATAGAGTCCTCTGCTTCCCTCCCTCCCTCCCTTATTCAAATTGTTCTGTAAAACAGTCAGACTTGGTAACAGGCTTTTGCCAAATCAAAAACAAAAAAAATTAAAAAAAACCCAAAGATTTCATTTCAGGATGAAACCAGCTCAGCATACTCCTGAAACAAAAACCCAAAGAAAAATTTGCCTAATTCAGTCTGTCATTTTCCAATGAGATATTATTTTCAAATCTTCTGAGATGTCAAGGCTGAGGCACTCGTGGCTGAATGAAACATTGTTTTTTGGCTCTGAATTGCTTCCTGAGAGAGATCAGAGGAGGGTGTGCCAAAGTCACAGAAGTTCCGCTGGCTGGCTGTGTGTGACACCACGAGGATCAGACACAATCCTGATGTGGATTCCAGAACCAAAGGCTTGTCCCACCCTGAGCCTTTCCATGGCACATTTCTGTGTCCCTGACCCTTCCCACAATTATGGGATCTCTCCAATCCTACACTGAGACCCTCCCAAAGCTATTCAGGGGTGGGATGGCCCTGCTGTGCTCCCCAGTTCATCTTTCTCCTCCAAAAATCCATCAGGTGTGAGCCACCCTGGGCTGAAGATACCAGGGGTTCACCTCTCCCAGCTCCAGTTTGCCTCACAGAGTCCTTTGCAGTCCCAAATTCCTCAAACCCAGCCCCAAATCCAGGTGTGTGCCCTCCAATCCTTCCCTGGATTCCCACCCCATCCATCCCCTGCTCCTGTTGGTCCATCCGTCCATCCATCCATCCATCCATCCATCCATCCATCCATCCCCATCCCTGTGACTGGACAGCTGTGTGCCTTGGACAAGGTGGCATTGTCACATCAGAGAGCAAATGTCACCTCGTATGGATTCCCAGCACTGAAAACAGAAATCCCAGCAGCAGCAAACCATGCTGTGCACAGAGCTGGATCATCACTGAAATCTCTGTGCAACAAACAATGCAGGAACAAGCAGGGGAAGATTTCGGGTGTTTTGCCCACGGTCATAAAACCAATATATTTTGTTCTCAGCTGTAGACAGTGGGCTCAGCCTTCAGGCCCAGAGAAACATTTAATTCTGCAGTATTTCCTCTTCAGTACAACACTGCAGTGTCTCTCCTGCTCGTTCAGAGAGAGGGTAACATCAATCTCACCCAGGAGAGTGGAAATAGCACTCAGTTCTGAGAGTCTCCTGGGTAAAATTGATATTTTCAGGGGGAAAAGGCTGTGTTTTCCCAGCCAAATAGGGATGCAATGCATTGTGCAGCCTGGTTAGAAGGCTCTTTAAGAGCTCCAAAGAACTCGATGGACAAACAAGACCTTCCGAGGTAATTTAAGGCGATTAGAGGATTAGTGGCTTTAGGTTGGGAGGACTGAGAAACGCAAAAAGCAGATTTTGAGGAGTGAAAGTATTTTCTTAAACCTATCACCTATATCAGCATAATGAGGAATTAATATCTGTCTGAACTATGCTCTCAGTTCTTGGAGAGACCTGTTCCTCACACAGACCTCTCACCAGCAATGAAAAATATCAGATGGCAAAAGAGCTGCTAAATTCCAGAGGCAAAGCCACAGCTCCTGAGCTCCACCAGGCTTTTCCTCTCCAAGAACCACAGCAGAAATACATCATCCTAAAGGACACAGAAATATGGGACACAGAAATAAATGATCCCAAATGAATAAATGATCCCAAATAAATAAATGATCCAGGGCTGCTGACACCATCCCCATCTCTAGACATGTATTTAATAGGAAAGAAGTCAAGCCAGAAAGTGTCTTTTATCTTGGATTCCATTCCAAAAAAAATTTTGCAAAGGCACCTTGACTTGCATATAATTAATTATACTAATAGAGTTAATATATAAATATAATTAATATATTGTTATAATTATTAATTACTATTATGTGGTTCATGTTTTATATAATTATTATAATTGATTATATTAATGTGGTTAATATATTTATATAATTGATACATTTTTATATATTTAATATTAAAATAAGATGAAGATTCATCTCCTAGGACTGCCAAGCAATGAATGCAGACACAGGAAAAATCTCTCAACAAATCCTGCCTCCAGGTGAGTGCCCAGAAACAGCAGGGGAGGTGAAAATGTGCTAAAAATCATTAAGGCTTGGAATGTTTTCCTAGACAATTAGCAGCCCAAACACCCCCTGGCCTCTGCCCTGGTGGTTTCTAACCCTTTTTCAGCTCTCAGCTCACTCTCACCTTCCAGCATTCTCTTCCTCCTCAAGTGGCTTTTTCTGTAAATAAACATTTGCAACAACAACACATCCCCACTTCCCAGAGCCTATGGAGCCAAGGTGAGCCAAACTGTTCCCTAGAACAGCTAATTATAAAAGTCTCCTCTTATCTTAAGTACTGCATGCCTCTGGTTTTGTTTGGTGTTGATCTGAAAAATATTTAGAGAACTAATTCGCAGCCTAAATATTGTGTATTTTCATCTCCTCACTGGCTGTGAGTTGTTCACTGGGCAATTCAAACCCTCTGTGTATAAGTCTTGCTCTCTTGGTGGCATGTTGCTTTTCAAACAGTAACTTGAAATGCTCAAAAGGGGTTGAAATGAGTCCTTTTTAGCACCAGTATCCATCCTAAATTTAACAAAATATCACTGATCACGAGCAGGAATTATATTTTAACATGCAAGTCAGAGAACTGTAGAATGGAAATTCAACCCAACCCTTTTCATGCACATAAATATCCACCAAGTTTTTTACTGTTAATTATTTCATTTGTCAGTAAATATCATGAATACTTCTTCTGACATTTTCCATGTTCTGTGAGCTCTCAATAGTTTTTCTCTCAACTTATCCCCAATCAATTAATTCAGTTTCTCACTCTGATTCTCTTGGATGATGATTTTGTGTGTTTAGTGGATTAAATGATAAAACCAAGAAGTTGAGGGGTTTATATTTAGATAAAGATATATTTCATATGTAGAGAGCAACTTTGAAACCACGAGTTGGCTACAGCAAAATAAAGGACTCAAATGCAGACATTCCTTAATTTGCAATTTAATTCACACCCTCCTGTTAAATGTGCACCATACATTGTCAGGTTCAAGTCAGTGACGAATTTAGAGCTGAAAAATCAGATCTAGAGGATTGGTTCTCACGGCACTATGGAAGTGAGGCTGTGCTGAGGAGAGCCATTCTCAGGGGAGCTAAAACCCAGAGGCAGCTTTTTATTTTCTTTTTTTTTTCCATGTCTAACTATGGCCTGGTTTGAACCCTTCAAGGCTGCAAGAGAAGAGCTCTGCAGTTTCACACCAGCTCAGCCAGACGTGAAGAAAGTGGCATGTGCCACCGTGCAGGGACATTGGGGACAGGGCTGGGAGCTGCAGCTCAGGGACACTGACAGCCCTTCCTTCACTCCTCCTGCCCTGTTTGCTCTGCCCTGCTCTGGCACTCACACTTTGCCAGCCACTGGAAGGGGGAAAAAACCCAAAAGCCAACAAGAAGTGCCTGTGCTGCTCTGCAAAGACATTTCTTGGGAAGATGGCAGCTGCACCAAGGGGTGAGAATGAGCTCTCTGCTTCATTAAACCCTGATTTAATTGGCACAAAATCCCTTGCAGATCAAGCAGATGTGCCACAGCCAGTGTCCCTTGTGGTTGGCTTTGTCCAGAAACTCCAGCCACAGCTGTTTGGGGTGCCACACACTGCTCCAGTGCAGCACCAGGGAAAAATCAAACACCTTCTCCACTGCTTCCTCTCAAGATTTATTGGAATTTTTCCCCCATTCAGGCTCAGCCTTACCTGGCAATAGCAATAATCCTGATCAGCATCTTCACTACAACAACTGGGATTTTGCTGCCTGTTCTTCCTGGACATCACAAACTCTGTGTTCCCCACAATCTCATGGATTCATTTTAACCCACCTGAAGACAATTGTGTGTGGGTGCAGAACATTGGGAAAAGCTGCTCGTGCTATTCCTGGGTTTAAGGAAGGATTTTTGGGCTCACAGAGGATCCTTGCAGCCTCTCAGGTTCCAGGAGAATCTGTGACAGTCTGACACTGATGTTGGCTTTCAAACCAGCTGCTGTCCCCAAACTGACATGACAGATGCAAGCTGTGTGCAGATGATTTTAGAAGCCAGGATGGATTTACTCCTAAATATTGATTTTATTCGTGTTTATATTTCGAACAAATGTATTTTAAATATCAGCTCCTGTCTGGATCCTTCTGCTCTGTGTGTGTTACCTTGTGTTTGAACTCTCTGCTGTGCTGCTCTTGCTGAGCTCAGTGCTGAGAGTTGACCTTTTATTGCAATGAGAAACAAGGCCTTGGGCAAGGCAAGTACCAAATAAATGGACCAAAGTAAAATCTGATGGATTGCTTGAGTTATAACATCAAACTGCTAATGCAAACGTTATTCCTCATAAATCACTCTCCCAAACTTCCTCCACGGGAGAGCAGCGTTTGCATGTCAGAGCATGACATCCACTGATGGTTAACACATCCCCAAATAGAACTCCAACCTGCCTCTTCCAAGGGCTGCTTTCACTCTTCCCGAGGAGCTGGGAAAGTGTTAAGTTCTTCTCTTCAAACAGATCCATGTCCTTCTTCCCTGACCCCAGCAAACAACCTGGAGCTACATGGCTCTGCTGTGCGTGTCTTGCTGCAGCTGGGAGGAGAGCAGTGCTGGTGATTGCTGCTAACTGGGCAATTCCTGTCAAAAAAAAAAAAAAAAAATCAAAAAATAAAAAGTGATTTCACTGCTGGATTTGTTTCTGAGCCAGTGAATAAAAGCCATGCTGGTGATAAATTTCCATCACTGCAGGATTGTGCCAGGTCAGATGTTTGGGAATTCATTCTTTTTTGAGGTGTTGTTTCCCAGAGCTGGTGGGGCTGGCAGGAGAGAGGACTGCATGGCAGAGCCCAGAGAGGACATTCAGCTCTTTCCCACCCTGATCCCAAAGCTGTGGGCAGCAGGGAAAGCCCTGCTGACAGATTTCTATCAGCCAACTTCTCCTCCACTCCAGCAAGTCCCCAGACATGTGCTGAGTGAGCCCAGGCTGCACTCATGGCATGGAAATAATCAGCTGGGCACCAGCTTTTCTGCTTTTGCTGAACTGGGGAAGGGAGGATGGGATAACTGTCACTGCCATGCAGAATGGACCAAGAAACTCCCTTCAGACAATTCAGAATTTTAGATATTTCATACAGGAACATCCTCCAGGTCAGAGTCTGAAAAAGCAATTTTCCTCGTGCTAGAAGAGGAGCTTCAAACAGGAATCTCCAGAAAGTTTATTTCTCCAGGGCACTCTGCTCAATTCCCTTTGCAGGACTCACCAGAGGTGGATTTTGAATCTCCTCTCAGGATCCCAGCAGCTCCTTTGCAGCCAGAAGTATTTCCCAGCTGGGGAGCCTCGAGTGCAGGAATCAGCTCTGGAACAGACTGGATCTCCTTATCTCAGGGGAGACACTCTCATCATTTAATAATTAAATCCATTCCATGTATGTACAAGAATTTGGTCACTAGCAGCACTGATCTCTCAGGATCCTGCAGTTTTCCTCTGGTGCCACAGGGAATTTTGCTCTCACAGATCAGACTGCTCTGAATAACTTTGGTGGATTCATCTTCCATGATATATAAATGTTTGGGATCTGGCAGAAGCAGCTGTTTGGAACAGGGTTTTTCCTGGCAGCAGGACTATGGGAAATCAGGCAGGGTGACCTCTCTTTCTGTCACACACACACAACTTCTCACTCATCACCATGTTAGCACCTCGTGGTGTGAGCACTGGGAAGGGAAAGTGGGAAACCACTGCTGAATCACAACCAAAAAATGTTATAATGAGGTGGTCAAAAACCCTTGTGAGTTGAAGAGTCAAAATAAGACAAAAATTGGATCCATTTTTTTTCTGGTTCCTAGTCAAAGATAATTCCCTAATTATATCTGAATGAGTACATCTCTCTTTTCCTCTCTGCATACAGAAAACTAAAGTATGCTCCCAGGCAGTTACAGACACGTTCCAAAGTTTTTAGGGACTGAACAACACAACAAACAAGCAAAAGACATTGAGTAGCCAGGAAATCAGTTTGGGGAAATAACAGCAATAACTGAATGCTTGCTTACTGGTACAAATCAATAAAGTCTAAAATAACTGATTTACAGCAGCTTTGAATTATTAGCTGCTGCCAGAGCTGGCAGTTCAGGTAAATTTAAAGAACTCAAATACATTCTCAGAGGATACTCAGTCAATAAGATTTCCTTGTTGCTGGAAACCCAAAGTGCAAAGCTCACCTGCAGTAAAATAAATAACAATTTGGTTTGGTTTATACACAGCTCAAAATCATAATCACAGCCTGTTGATGTGTGATCCCCTTCTGTAGAGAGCTCATAAAGCTGACACAATAAAGTTGTTCCAACGGTGATGATTGAAGGGAAGAAGGGATTTTAGGGAGAAGTAAACATGGTTTTGTTCAGGTTTAGCCCAACAGAGTCAGGATGAAGAAAAAAGGATTTTTTCTACATGTAAAGCTTTCTTTAAGACTGGAATAAAATGATTTTTTTTAAGTTAAAGGGTGCTTGCTGGACCTCATAACAGCCAAAATGATTCACTCCCTTCTGAGGAAACAACTCCATTATTGTCCTGCCACGAGGCAGAGGGGAAGGGGTGATGGTGCTCAGGGAGGTTTGGGGTTCTTCACTGGGGTCTCTCAGGTCTGAAAAAAAATCCTAAACCCCATATAATTCCCCAGGAACCAGCAAAGATAATTTTGCCTCTAAAAATGCTCATAAAGACAGAAAAAAGATAAAAAATCCCCTCATTTAAGTTAATTCCTTCAGGAACTCCTCCAGGGCTGAAGGTTCTGCTGTCCAGTCCCAGCCATGCTCTGAAAATCCAATGAGTTTTCCTTCTATCAATGCTATTTCATGGACAGATTCTTTCAATCAGCTCCTCTGACATGATCTCCCAACTTCCTCATCATCCCAGACATGTCTGAGGCTATTTCCATCTCTTTTCTGGATAGCTTTGGACTCTGTCAGCTCCTGGCACACACAATACATTTATTTCCTGTAATATCAGAATTTCTCCTGAAGCAATTACCTTCCAAGGCATTTCCATGTCTGCCTGGATCTGTGCTGAATCCTGGGTTTATTGAGGTAGAAATCCATGGGAGTTGCTGTCAGGGAACAGCAAAGCTCAGTCTGACTTTCCATTGCAGATTTCCAACCACCAGTGTCCATTTAGCTGCTGAATGTTGCTAATTCCCTGCTTTATTCCTGAGTTAATTGATTCTGTTAATTGGTTGTCTTCCTGTCTTGCTTTACCTTGTAAAGTATGCTGCAGGTGAGTCTTTAGAGCTCTGGAATGATTTTTTTCCCCCAAAAAAATGGTTATAATGATAATTTTTCAAGCATTAAATCATGTTGCTGCTCATTGTATATTGTTTCAGCTTGTCCTAAACTCTGCTTATCAATCCTCAATATGGAATATATGGAATTTATCAGCAAATATGGAGTTTTTCTGCCTCCCTTTTCTGCCTCCTGTGAAGCCAACACCAGTGCCCAAGGTGAGGGAATGCTCCTGGTGTTTGATCCCAGAGCCTGTGGGAACAAACCCAGCCTGAAATTTGGGTTACCTGAGAGAATTTCCATCCATCCCCGATGGAAAACAACTCCTTGTCAGGCCCAGGCTCACCAAAACACACCAGGATTAACAGCAGCAGATACTGTCAGAGCTCCTCAGTGTCTGCAGAGTTCACAGCGAGGCTCCTTCTGCCATTCCAAAGGGCTTTGGCTGCTCTTCTCAAAAAGGCAAAATGGAGAAAAAGGGGAAAAAATGCCCTACAAACATTCTGGACTCCTCCAGGCTGTTTGGTTCCCTCGTTTCACCTCACTGACCCTTTTCTTCCCAAGCAGAGGTTTCCACGTCATCTGCCAGCAGCTCCCAGACTGTGCCATTTCTCATGGCACAAATCCCTGGGTTTTCACAAATGAAAATGGCACGAGACCACGAAATTTCATCTGGTCATAATTGCCCATTAAGCAGAAAAGCAGTAGAATTTTTATAGGATATGTTATCGTAGATATTTTCTATTCCTTTCCAAAAATATCCAAAGAATTAAATGTGATTTGTGAAACCAAATGATCGCCATGCAATGCTTATTTTACAGCTGCCTCAGTGCATTAAATTCCCCCTCCCCAAACCAGGAAAATGTACCATTTATCTTCATCTGGAAGGGAATGAATCCCTTTCCATTCTCCCCTGGATATGAATTCCAGAGGTAGCCCTGCTGCCTTATCACCTGTTTGATTTGTAAATTAACATTAATTCAAGAAGAGCTTCTAAACCGCAGATAAAACGAAAACAAACAGATAAACAATGAAAAGCAGAGTGTGCAGACAAACCCTTGAGGTTCCCCCACTCCCAGGGAATCTCAGCAATGGGGTTGGCATTCAGCTCCTCTAAAGGACACAGAGCCAGTCTGAGGATTGGTGTCAGCAGGCAGCAGCAGGGGATGGCTGACAACACTGTAAAGTCACATTTCTCTGTGTTCTCACCCCAGAAATCAATGCACACATTGCAGTGATCTCAGGTCTCCAGTGAGATGGTGTCCAAATGCACAAATAACCACCACACACAGATTTGGGCTCCCAGAGCTATTGGTTTCCTCGAGTTATCCTTTTCTCTGGTGCTCAGTTCCACTGAGGATTGTACATTCAACACTCCAGCCTGAGAAAAGAACTTACTTTCTTCACTGTTTCACCTCTTGCTTGGAAAATGGGGGAGAATACTGAAGAAAATTTCGATTTGATTTACTCTCTGAAAACTGGCTTTTCCTGTTAGCCCCTTGGCTGCCTTTCCCGTTGGGAAATCCAGCCAGCTGTATCTCAGGACAGCACTGTGAGCAACTCCAGCTATCAGGGTTGGTCTGTTCCCATCCAGGCTGGCTGTAAATCAGCCTCTGAGATTCCCTCCTTTTCTCTGGCCACCTCCTTGCAGTGCTGTGCCATTTTCAGATCCTGTTTGGAGAACATTTCCTGCATCCCTCCCAGCGGAATGCAGACTTTTTTCTCCCTCTGTGATCCAACCTGACCTGGGTCCCTCCATGCAGCCCTTCAAGGCACACAGAGCTTTTCAGATGGATTTAACTGAAGCCTACAGGTCTGTCCTTAGCAGCCCAATTCGGGTCTTTCTGCTGCTTCTGGAGGAGGCTGAACTTCGTGGCTTCCCTTTTCAAAAAGCCCCCAATCTCCTCATTAGGTGCACGAGGTGAGGAGTCAGAATTGCACAGAAGCTGTCAGCACTTGAGCACTGACCTTCTGAAAATCAGCTTCACACTGGCACCTTAGGATTTATATATATTTTTATTTATATTTATATTATTTATATTTATATTTATATTTATATTTATATTTATATTTATACTTATTTATATCTATGTCTAAATCTATATCTATCTATATCATATATCTATATCTATATCTATATCTATATCTATATCTATATCTATATCTATATCTATCTATGTCTATATCTATCTATATCTATCTATATCTATATATCTATCTATATCTCTATAATCTACATTTATATCTATGTCATCTATATATATATAGATATTATTTATTTTTCCCTCATTTTAGTAGCAAAATACTGATACCACTGGACAGCAGACATTCTGTAATTTTCCAGATATTTTTGTGAACAGCAGGAACTTTAAGAAGCCCAGACACAGTTTTGTTCTGCATACAACCTCGTTTATGCCATTAATTGCACAGACTGAACTCAACAGCGGCTATCAAGACACAGAAATAAACTCCCTCCTGGTACAACACAAATGTGTTTCTGTCAGCACACAAAGTATGGAGGCATCTGGGGAGAGAGACAATAATTAGACTTTAACTAAGAACCAGAATATGAGAAAAGAGCAAACCATCTGCTTGAAACAAAGATGGGAGAGAATAATGAGAAACCTTCTGAGAAAGAGGATAATCAGAGGGCTAAAAATGAGGATTATATTGCCCTGCTAGATTTTCACACCACCCCAGAAGAATTTGTTGTAACCTAAGAAGCAAATATGACATTCTGGCTGACTGCTGAGCCCTGGTTTGCTTTGATAAGGGGGATGTGTGACTGCAGCACGTTGCTTGGGGGAAAAAATGCAATGGATAGTTACCAAAAGAGGCAGTTTTAATTTTCTGTGGCTAAAGGAGCTCTGGAGTGATGCAGCAGCACTGCTTCAGTGCCCCCAGAGGGGTAAGGAGGACGAAACCACTGTGAGTGTGAAGCACATTTTGCTGGCTCCACGTGGGAGCAAAAAGCACATTCCCATCCGAGAGGAGCATTTGTTGTCCCCAGAACTGTGTGCAGAGTGCTGCTGTGCCAACAAGATTCACCTTTATGGAGGGGAAGCCTCAAGGCAGGGCAGCAGGGCGAGAGAAAATCCAAACCAGCAGCCTCTCAGCATGAACACTTCTCCCACACAGCTGCAGGGTTTGCACTGGAAACTCCAGCTGGCATTGCTGCTGGGCTGTCACAGGAGGCTCTGCAGGGCTCAGGGGCTCAGCTGGCCTAGCAGGGGGGATTGGGGTTAGGGGTGATTGCTCCCCACCCCTGGGGGCTGTGGGGTGTGACAAACACCTGATCCCTGGGGCTGCTCCTCCCAGGGCACCTCCAGAGCCAAGGGCTCACTGCTGCCTGCTCACAGTGACATCTGGGGACAAGAAATTGCTGCCTGGCACCTTTAGCAGTGCTAGACAACCAGCACTGCTTGAAATTAGCTCATCAGGGCAGGGGAGATTAATTAGCAATTTGGGTTTCAGCTGGGCAAGGCAGGTTGGCCTCTGTTGCTCTGCAGAAGTCACCACTGTGTGACCCTGGGGACACAGAGCTCAGACTCTGTGGGGATCACATCCCTGCCATGCTCCTGGGCTGGCAGTGCTGGTTCAAACCCCAGAAAATACCAGGAAATGTGAGTTCTGTTTATTGGTCCCTCACCTACACAGGTTACACAATCCATCTCCACTTCATGCTCCTTTCTACCAAACAGGAATAATTCCTCACCAGTGAATAGTAAAGTTTAATTAACATTTCTGAGCTGCTGCCTCGTGTTCTTGTGGAATTAAACAGAAAGAGCTAATAATGGAGAGAATGCTCAACCCAAAACAAAGCTGAATGCAAAATGTAGGGCATATAGTCATGAATCTCATTTTCTGCTTCTGCGTGGCACAATTTGAAGTCCATTTTTAGCCTGCTCTGTGTGGAGGAGGACAAATACTATGCAGCTTTGAATAAATATGTGTTTTTAAAAGAGCTGTCTGTGGGACCAGCTGGGATGTTCTCCAAGAGAGCAGGCAGTGAGTCTCTGTTCCTTTGTACCACTTTATTCTTCCATCTTCTCTTTCCACAGAGGTTTATGTTCTGTTCCTTTTTCCCACACTCTGTTCTGGTATCTCAAGAACCTTTGGCTCAAACCCACCCCATTCCAGAGGGCTGGATCAGACAGGCTGGACAATTCTTGAGAGTGAGAAACCTCCACCAGAGCTGACCCATGTTAGGTCTGGAGCACAGCCACATCAGGCCAAATCCAATCTGGAACCAGAGGAGCTAATGTGGGATGCAGGATGCTGACAGTTGCTTAGCAACTCCACTGGTGTCACCCAAATGGTGACCTTGGCAGCAGAGATCTGCAGGGAGCAGCTGAGATGGCAGCAGAGCAAAGCCCACAGCCCATGCTGGCACCCTGGGCAAGGAGCACACCTGGCTCCTGATAAACTCTGAGCATGGCCTGGGAATTAAGGAATAATCTGCTGAAATTATTCAATTCTGACCTCACAGACAGAAAGGGTGTCAGGAGGGAAAAAATGAGGCCATGGCTCAATCAGGTGTGCATGGCAGATAGCAGATATTGGGAGGGCATTTGGGCAAGGTGGGCACTGAGCTGTTCACTTCCCTTGGCTTCACTGCCATTCTTTGCTATTTCCCTATACTCAGCTCTCATATTCTATATTTTCACCCTTTCTATTTATCAATCTATTAAGCTGCAGAGTGCAAACATTTTTCCTTTTCTTTCAGGAGAATGTCACAGTCTGTTTCCTTCATTAAACAGCAAAACTCAAAAACCTTTCGCATATAAAGCCCAAACTACATTTCTTAACAAGACAAAAAGGTTTAAATATTTCATCTCAATTTTTCTATATATATGTGTTTAAATTTTAAAAAATAAATTACATAAAATGTCATTTTTTCTCCCTTTTACTGGAAAGAACTTGTTCAATTTAATGTCAACCTCTTGTGTAGTGTGAAAAAGGAAACAGAAGCCCCATTTCATCCTTTATTGCAGACCTTTGAGTGTGCAAAGTGCTTCATGAAGTTGGAAACAAACTGTGCTGAAGGCACCCACCCAAGAAGAGTGTTCTTGTCATGAGGCTACAGAAATTCCAGGGTGCTGCTGAGCAGATTGAACACAACAAACAACGGAAGATTCACGAAGAGAAAATGTTTTCCACCTCTGGGTTTTCTCAATCAAACCCCCAGCTTGCTCCTCCATATCCTTCAGTGTATTAAAACCTGAAAATCTATCCTCTTCCCACCAACCTGCTCCCACTCCTGATTAACAAAAGCCCAATTTCTGGTTCCCTGAACAGTAAAAATTAAGCCAGAGCTGCTGACCATCTTTAATCCTAAACTTCAGCATAGCCATCTGCAGCCAAAAGGCTTAAAGCCAAATAAAAAAAGACTTCAATCCTTTTTTTAACAAATCCCACTGCTCACACAGACATTAGCATACCTGAACTTATACTTGGAACCTAAACAATCCCTTCTGGTCTTGGATATTTTCCTAGTTTTCCAGCCTGTGTAAAAACCAGTGATAAACTCATCTGATAAATGCTTCCTTAAATATTTATTTTCTGGATTTTCTCACTGACCCAGAGCAAATCTTCCCTCATCCATTTTCCAGCTCTTCCAAAGCAGTCAAACAGAAATCTGTCTCCAGTCAAGCACAGGGCAGAAGTCAACTATTTAGTGGTCATGGAATATATAAAGGAAAAAAACTGGAGCAGCTGCTCCCTAGCTGGAAAATGGATCCAGCAGGTATTAGTGACAAAAATGGCAATTTTGGAAGAGTTTTAGCTGGACTCTGCCAGGCTGGAGAAGCTGCCCTTGGGATGGAAGCTTTGGGAAAAAGGAGATGTCTGTGCTGGTCTTGCAACAGGAAAAATGTCATGAATTGGTGGTTATTTCTGGTGGAACAACTGTGGGAATATAGTGATTTTATGGGATTTTCATGGAATCACAGAATGGCTTGGAATGGATCTTAAAGATCATCCAAACCCCCAAAAATAAACCAACAACAAAACAAAACAAAGAAAACCTGTTGGTGGACTTTACAATTATTACAGCCCTGTTGGGTTTATACACATAAAGAAAAATGTAATAATTAATTTGAAATTTTAAATTTAAAAACTATTTGGCATTGGCTTGTGTAAAAACAAGTTCTGTGCAGGGATTGCTCAGCAATAATAAACATCATTCACAGCAGCCTGGCCTGAGTCCTTGGAGGGTCAAATCCAAAGCTCCCACCAACAGCAAGATTTCCCTGTTTCCTCTTTTATAAAATTTAGTTTATCAAATCAGAGCCAGCCCTAAAACTCAGTCACTCCGCACAATGGTTTTATATTAATTATACTGCATGAATTAAGAAACAGAGAACTTGAGACAAACAAAGCAAGTGATTCTGGATTTATTCACAGTGAGCTGCAGTGAATGCCTGCCTGGACCTGCAGTAACTCATCCACTCAGGAGAGAGAATTCCATGTGCCTTTTCCCTTCAGGAGAGCCAAGCAAGGACTGTACAAAGATCCACTGCTTTAACTCAGTAAATTATAATTTTAGGAAGAATCCAAGGGTTGATTCTCCAGTAATTAACACCGAGAGGTGGAAACTGTTCAGCTATTTTTTATATACCATTCACCTGAATCTAAAGGTTTATATTTCACTGCTGTCCTCCTGGGAGCATTACAGAAAGGAAACCTGGAGGTGTGACAGATTTCCTGCTCTCCCAAGCATCCCCTGCATATTGGAGGAGATACAAGTGAGGAATCAGGGAGGGATTGATCCCAAAATTCCCATTGGCATTGCACACACTGCTGCTGAACACTGGAACATGGGCAGCCTCTTGCCTCGCCAGCCACCTCCTAAGGAACAGAGGAACAAACTCTGAAGGATTGTAGAGTCTCTGATCAAGTTTCAAATAGATTGCTGGGATAAATACTGGAGGCAGTGATGGCACTTTAAATCAGCAAACCATCAAAGCAATCTAATAACCAACTGCAGCTTGCAGCAGCTCGGTTTCAATTTGTGGCTGAAATAATGGAGGGTCCCAATTGTTTCCAGGTCGCATGTTTGATTTCCTGCTTTGCCCACTGTTGTAGCTCTTGTGATATTTTATACCACAAGGAAAAGACACTCCCATCTGTCCCTTAGCTAAAGGACCAATAAAAGGAGAGTTTCAGGTGTTTAAAACTACAAAAATCCTGCCTTGTTTTGTTGACTTTTCTGAGTCCTAAACCACATCTGCATTACCAAACCACAGGACTTGGTTAGCAGTGAACAAACCTTAAACATGCACATGATTAAAAGGAATATCATCAATTCACAGCCTGTGTCCCTCAGACACTAAACCACCTCCGCTAATCCTGTTGAGAAAAATAAATCTCACCTCTTCTACAGAAGTTCTACAATTTCTAAATCATTTTGTCTTCGGCTTGCTTTTTAAGAGAGAAGGACCTTGCTATTTGGCTAGGATTTTCCAATAAGAAGCTTAATAAATGAAGTAATGTCTTCTTACTCTAAAGAATTTATCTCCAAATGAGGTCAGAGCCCAGTTTACAACATATGTTCTGGAGAGAAGAATGTATTTTTGAGTTTTGAGACAGTATGGAGCTCTCTGGCCTCCTACTGTGGATGTTTGGTCTTTCTGCCTTGCAGAACTTCAAAACTGAGCTAGAATATCAGACTGCAAAAATTATAAGCAAGCAGGTTAAGGGTATAAATATATATAAGTGGATAATATATATAATATATATATAAGTGGATAAATAAAAGGTATTAAATGTGTATAACAGGGTATATAAAAAAGAAAAGGCAAAAATCATCAGGCATCACTTCCAACTTTAAATATTCCACTATTCCTTCCATACATCACACGCTGGGATAGGTGGTGTTTAACTGTGACTCTGCTGTGTGCAGCTCCATGGACTCACCCACCCTGGGAGGTCAGGTCTCATCCTGGCCAGAGTGACCAAACAGAGCTCCTGTGTCCATGGAGGTCAAGCAGAGACCTCAGTTTGGTTTCCAGACTTTGCTGAAGTTGCCACTGAGGACAGACGATCCCATTTCACACTTCCTGGTGGGACACAGAGCACTCTGTGGGATTTTCACAGCCAGAATGAAGGAGAGAGTGACTGCAGAGGCTGCCAAGCACCTGAGCAGCCATGGACTGATCCCTGCTGTGCTGGGGACTCCCCTCAGGGCTCTGCAGATCTCCAAAGCAGCTGCACTGAGATATCACCTCCTTATTCTGGGGTCAGGAAAGGAGCTGGTTTATTCACAGCTAAAGTGAAGCTGGTTCGAGTCACAGCAAAAATGAAGTTGGTTTAAATCACAGCTAAAATGAAGCTGGTTGAAGTCACAGCTAAAATGAAACTGGATTAAATCACAGCTAAAATGAAGCTGGTTTAAGTCACAGCTGAAACAAAGCTGGTTCAAATCACAGCTAAAATACTCATCCCTCCCCTCCAGACCTTAAAGTCAACCCTTTAGGATAAATGCTTTTGCAGGCTTGGGCAATTCTGCAACAACTTCTACTCCTTCCTGCCAAGGCAGCAGCAAAGCCATCAGCTCTGCATTTCCTCTGAAGCCCAGCACAGCAGATCTGTAGCACACCCAGGTCAGGACATCTCCCTGCAGTGCCCTCCCATCGCTGTCCCTCACCTCCCCGGTTTATTCCCCTCCCAGCAGCTCTGCTCTGCCCCTGCAGGGCTCAGGCTGACGGGGTGTGTCCCACAGCACAGCCTGGCTCTGTGCTCAGGATGTGGCACAGCAAAGCACCAAGCAGCACCAAGCAGGACAGTGCTGCAGGGCCAGCAGGGATGTGTTTCAGCCCCACCACTGTGTCAGGGAGGGAGGAACACTGAGGCCATGGCTCATGTTAACAGCACAGGACAGGGTGCTCTCCAGCAGCTCCTGAAGCCATCTGTCACAGGGCTGCTGTGTCAGAGCTCCATCAGAGCTGATCCCATCAAGATTTGGAGCCCTGGCAGTGATTAGCATCTCCAGCATGTGCAAATTGCACTCTGTCAGGCTGGGATGGCTCTGCTGCAGAGGTGAGGCTGGATCAGCACAAGCCCAGAGCAATTTGGTGACAGGAGAGCTGTAAATACACATAAATATGACTTTGCCTTCGGCTCACCTGCCTGCCTGCATCCAACAGATACCTTGATCTGATGAATCATTCCCAAAAGCCTTGCTGCCAGGAAAAACAAGCTTCCAAGAACTTCAGACTCTGACATGAACTCCTAGAAATTACATCTTCAGGAACTCTCCTTCTGGGAGTGCTGGTGAGGAGATGTGATCCTCATTAGCTCTGCCCTGTGAGCAAGACAGGAATAGTGAGGAACTTATTTCTTCCCCTAATGAGCACATTGCTCCAGTGAGCATCAAGACTGTGATATTTGTCATTTTCTTGGCTTTTTCCTCACTCCACCTTTGAGTATTTAAAAATTCAAGCCATCCTTTGTGTGGTGCTTACATCTGTGTGAATATCCTTGCTAGTTATTCCTGTTTTCCATGCCCATTAACCCTACAGAGGGCAGGAGCCTCTCAGCACTGTGTCAAAGTGATAACACTGTTTGGGAGAGGCTGAGAAGACAAGTTTGAGGCTTGAGAAAGGCAAATCACTGCCTGGTTTGTGATTCCCTCCTTCAAGGCACTTAAACAACTACGATATATGGCCTAGATGTGCTGAATGTCTGCCTGGGTAATGCCTGATAATTGTAATTACCACAGAATAAACCAAGAGTCCTGTGTGACATTGTGGCCCCAGTGCAGTCTGCTGGAGCAGATTCACCTCTGAACCCAATGATCTCTGCTCAGATGGGGTCAAACAGGTTTGGGATGATCAAAGGGAACCTCAGACTGAAGAGATGAAACATAAAATGAATATATATAGGAGAGCACGATTCTTCCAAGCAACAGAAGCATGGATGTCCAGCAGAAAAAAAAAGACAAAGCAGCAGATTAAAAATATATTGTCTAGATGAGGGTTTAGGATAGTATGTAAGAAGAAAAACTCTTTATTCACAAGTGTTAATTGGAAATGAAAATGAAGAATTATCTGAAGGACAAAATTAGTCGTGAGACTAATCCTTCCTGAAGCTCTTTTCCTGGTCATTTTCTGGCTTGTATTTTGCTTTCCTCTACAGCAGCTCTTCCCCAAAAGCACGATTTTTTGGGAGGATATAAGACTTTCAAAAGCTCTATTTGACTTAAAGAAGATCAAAACTAGCTATGCAGCCTCCAAAGTGTGACACATTCAGATACAGGGAGTTTGTTTTCAGGCTTAGCTCACAACAGCAACCTCTGTCTCAGCCCAGAGGGGCTGTAAAAGGCCAAGTAGTGAACTTTTGTGAAAATAAATCATGATTTCAACCCATTGAAAAATGTGCTCTGTTAAAATCAGTCTCCAGAAACAAGTTGTTCCCAGGGAGAAGCTCAGATTTGTTGGACACAATGGCTCTGTGGGGAATCCTTTCCCTGCCAGGCTGGCAGAGCTGCTCCATCCCTCTGTGCATTTACCTGCCAGCAGTTATGTCCCCACTGGGTGCACTCAGGGAAATGAATGGGCTGAGAAAACACCACCCTTGGATAAGGAAAAACAGCTTTTGTGGGAGAAATCTGGGTGGGAATTTAGCAGCAATTCTTCCTGAAGGAAAAGAGCAAAGGGGAAAGCACAGCAGAGATCCCTGAGATGGTTAGTGCTGAATCCTGGGTGTTGATTTGCAAAGGTGTTTGGCTGTTTTGGAGGTTTGGGAGAAGAGAGTCACCCTGCAAGAGCAGGGAGGGGAACAGCAGGGGCACTGAGGAAGCTGCTGGAGCCCAGAGGATGCTGCTGGCACTCATTCTGGGCATTTGGGGAGTGCAGAGGGAAGCAGCAGTGAAGGACTATGGAGGTGGGGATGGTGGGGATGGTGGGGATGGTGGGGATGGGGGGGATGGTGGGGATGGTGGGGATGGGGGGGATGGAGAGAGGGCAGAGCAGAGCTCCTGCTGTGCCAAACCAAACTGGGCAGACATTGGGACTGAGCACTGCAGGAATTCTGCTCCTTCAGCCACAGGGAGCTGAGGCCTCTGGAAAATAAGGTCCTTTTTATTTGAAATAAGGTCCTTTTGGGGTCCAGCTCCCATGAAGCACAGATTTCTCATTCATCTGGCAGCTGCTCCAGGGCAAACACAGAATATCCACGAATTACAGGTGCTACACACAAATCAGCTCCTAAATACTTACCCTCTGTTCTACAGGGACTCAGAATGTGCTGGAAATTATGACTGGACTACCATTCCCCTTTTGCCTCTCAGGTTTCCTGTTTGCATGGCCCAGTTTTCTCTGCATGAGCAGCCCCCAAGGAGGCTCTGTGCACAGCAAATGCACCTCCAGGAGATGTGTTTTTCTGGAAGCAAGCCAGGCAGATATCATCCCAAAAGGTAATGTTTCATAATTATTATTGAATTGCTCCTTTAGCTGCAGTGCCCTCCAGCCTGTGAAAGCAGTGCTGATCCAGCCAGGCAGCAGCAACTTCTCCAGCCAAGCTCTGCTCAGCAATGGACTTGATTGTCAAGAGATCATCAGCTGCTCCTTGGGAAGCATTCATCCCAAAAGCTGCTGGAATTCAGGCAAAATTCACTCTGGTTATTGGCTGCTGCTGGGTCACCTCTGCCTCGGAGGAAAGGACTGCAGGGACACTTCAGTGCCACAAATCCATGGAGCTGAGCATGGGGAAGGGAGAGGAAAATGGAACATCAACACCTTCCTACCCACAGCCCTGCCCAGGAGCTTCCCAACACCAAGAGGACAAAAAATCCAATCCCTGATGGAGCCAGAGGCTGCCAAAGGAGTATCCTGGCCCCGAGGTTCTCTGGGATTGGGATCTGTGGGGTTTATAGCAGGTGGGAAAGTGCCCACTCTTTGTCCACCTCTTTGGAAGGTGAGGAGATCCTGAGGTACCCTGAGACAGAAGGAGGAGCTGAATCCATCTCTCCCACCTTATGGATAAGCCAAGAGTTAGATTAGCCCTAAAATAAAACAAAAAATAGGAAAATTATTAGAGATAGAGAGCTGCTACTCAGTTTTTCAAATTCTACTGAAATCCACCTTGCTCAGATCCTTCTGTGTTCCTGCTTGGATTGAAATGGAAGAGTTCATTTCAGAATTTCATTGAGGGGGATGAATTAAACACCTTGGGAAGGTGAGGAGATCCTGAGATGCTCTGAGACAGAAGGAGGTGCTGAATCAATGTCTCCCACCTTATGGAAAATACAAGTTAGATTAGTCCTACAATAAAATAAAAAAACAGCAAAAAATATTAGAGAGCTACTACTCAGTTTTGTAAATTATACTGGAACCCACCTTGCTCACATCCTTCTATGTTCCTCCTTGGATTTGAATGGAAGTGTTCATTTCAGAATTCCCTTTGAGGGAAAGTTCATTTGGAATTCCATTTTCATTCAACAGACACTGAGCCCCTCCAGCAGAGGAAGAGATGCTCTTAGGGTCCAGGTCCAGGTCCAAGAAAAGCAAATTTTCCCAGATTTCCTCAATAAAATAACGAATAAGAGGGAATTAGGTGCTTTTTCAGAATGTCAGAGGTGTTTCCCTGCACAAAGGAGCAGTAAGTGTATTAACCTTGAGGCTGAGGCTGCTCTGCTGATGGGAGGGAAATCTGGGTGTCTCAGCCTGGAGAAGCAAATCTGTCATCGTTCCTTCCAGAAATGGGAGAAAGTCTGTTTGGCTGCAAAGTGTGTGAGGGGCAGATGTGAAAAGGAGGAAGAAGCAGGAATTTTTATTGTTATAAATGATGGGATCTGGAGTTTTGTTACCTCGGATGCCTCTTTTGAACAAAAAAAAAAAAAAAAATCAGAATTAAATAAGCAACATTAAAAAAACCTCAAAAAATGAAAAAAAAAACAAACCAAACCAAAAAAAACCTCACAGAAAACAACCAGAAAAAAAAAACAAACACAAAGAAACCCCAAAACAAAACAAAACCCCAAAAAGCTCATGTAACTCAGTAATTTGCACAACAACTCTGGGAATTGAAGGGTCATTATTTGACAACCAGAGCCATTCTCAGCCACACAGCTCTGCCCACAGAGCTTCCCAAAATTCCCTCCCCAGTGGAAATGTCACTGCTTGCACCTCGAGTGACAGCAAAAGCAGAGCAAAGTGCATTTTCCTCAAGAACAAGAGCTTTGCTCAGACAAACTGCTTTAACCATCACTGTGATAATTGAACATAAAGGCAAAGATCCTCAGGTAATGTTTTCTATCAGAGCTCCATTAATTCCATACACTTATGTCCTTTTATCCCAAATAATCCCCAAATTGATGCCTCCTGAAAACGATCAGGGAGCTGCTGGTGAAATCCATTTTCAATGCAGCCTTATTGTGATGTGCAGAGAACAGAGTGCTTTCAGGTAAAGGAGCAGCTCATCAAGCCTTGATGCAGAACTGATGAAAGCCAACTATTAGAGCATTATTTCCTGCTGCTTTATTCCCTAGTAGAGTTCAATAATTAGGAGTGCTCTAAAGTTCAATAATTAGAAATGCTCTAAAGTTCAATAATTAGAAATGCTCTACATCTCCTCTGTCTCAGTGCTGTTATTGTGATCTGGCATGATGACTCTTCCTCAAGAGAGCAAAGGGGAATTAAAAACCTTGGCCTGAAATGGGAAGGAGCTGCAGATATTGGAGCATCTTGGGTTACAACCCAGCAGGATTGCCAAGAGAAACATTCCCAAACATCTTCTGCTCCATAGACAGCATTTATTAATTTTTTCTCTGAAAGACACACACTGGTTAGGATCTGCCTGACCTCCAGTGCAGCAGGGACTAAATATATCAAGTTAAATCCATGTAGCACCCAATAAATTGTATAACTGATACCCAGTTCATGTTCTGGATTGAGTTTCTATTTATTTACTTGCACACCTCTCCAGTAAAGAATATTGTCTCCCTGACACCACTGCAAATAAATCCCCTGCTGAACAGTATTTGATATGCCAATAAATTCCCTCCCTGAAATCCAGAGGCTTTGGAGTTTTTAATCTCCTTGCTCCAAGCTGATGCACTCCAGGTGATCCTGGCTGCCTCAACAGGCAAAGCCGAGCTTGGCAGATGAGAAACATGGATTTTGGCAGAGCCAGAGCCACGGGATTCTTCAGTGGGAGAAGCAGAACTCACATTTTCCACGCTCTGGCACGACATGTAAACATTTCTATTTTGTGCACCTTGCTGAATAACCATCCTAATTTGATTTATTTCTTTTTTAAGCGAGCAGGAGAGCTCATGCATGAGGAGAGATGTGGGAGTTTGGATATTATAATCAGGCTGCCATGGGGGGGAAAACACAAATGGGAAGGAGCAGATCTCCCCCAGGCCATTCTGCAAGTTGGAAAACTCACTGCAATGTCAGTTCTTGAACAGTCAAAGCCTCTCAGCTCCGCGTTAATCAGGATATATTTTAATCAAGGGGAAAGAAGTAGCCAGGAAATAAATCTGAAAATTAAGCAATAGCGGTGGATTTACAAGTAAAATTATTTCATGAAAATAAATTAATTTGTGTTGGGTGTCTCTCAGCATCAGCTTGTGGGGGTTTTTTAGGCTTTTTTCTAAGTAAAGCAGCTTGGTAAATATAGACTGTGTATTTTTATATTTCTGCTTCTGATCACTTAACTAATTAAAGCAAGACACATTGCTTTTTAATGTGTCTGATTAATATGTATCATCTTTATTATCCTCAAGATGAGGGTGAAATCAAACTGAAAGGCAGATGAGGGAATGCACTGGACTGAGCAGCACTTCCAGAAGCACCACGGATGTGGTTCAGCACCTTGGGGTGGGAAAAGTCTGTTTTAAGGGAAAAACCAACATTTGACACTGTTGTTTAGTTAATAAAGATAATTTTCTGCTGCACACTCAGAGCAGAGGTTTCAGCAGAACAAGCTAAGGTGAACTTTTCCTGTTTGCAACAACAGCTCCTTACTGTGGAGCTGAAGGAGGACATATTGACTCTTTCCTCAGCCATCCTGGCTTCTGGAAACACACCAATTCCAGGGTCAGGGCTCTAGAGAGCCTCTGGAATGTGCCAGAATAAATCATGGAAATCTTCTGGTCAATAGGGAGGGCTGGCAAGGGCAGTCAGGTGCCTCTCAAAGTGCTCCCCTTTAAAATATGGAGTGGGAAGGAAAATAATTACTAAATTACAGTGAAATAGGATAAGAAGAGAAAATTTAATGCTGCTATATGCTGCAGAGCATTTGGAATTTGCTCCAAATTTTTTTAATTTCCCATTTAAAAAAAAAATGAAAAAAACCCCAAACGAAAAGAAAAGAAAAGAAAAGAAAAGAAAAGAAAAGAAAAGAAAAGAAACAAAAAAACAAAAAAAAAAGAAGCAAAGAGAGAAAAAAAAAAATAATGAGACCTTTTAGTGATGAGGAAGAGGAAGGGAGAAAGAGAACTCCAGGTAGCAGGAGAAATCCATAAATGGCACAAAATCAGTGAGGGGAAGCTCTTATCTGCTCTGCTCTGCAGATGTCATGTTCAAGCTGTCCACCAGAGAGCCAAACATCATTCCTTTGGTTTACAAATGGGAAAAGAAGGATTGCAACGGAGAGAAAAGCAGGAGCAGCTCCCCACAGCCCAGGCACTGTCCTTGATACTGAAAATCAAAACTCCTTCATGCAAACATCACAGCCATTCCATCATCAGCAGGATTATTCCCTGGCAAACACCTGTGAATATTCCCATTTATTCCCTCCCTCCCTCCCACAGTGTTCCACAGGTGACATTTCCAGCTCCCTCTTGCTCAAGGCCCAAAATGCCCAAACATGAAAAACACACACAGCTGGTAAAAGCAGCTCCTCTCTGTGAGTTCCTGCAGCAATTTTCCCCAAAATCTGATATATAAATGTCCCACATCCCCTTCCTCATGGAATAAAAACCCTCTGAAGTGCCAAAATCAGCCATCCTTGGGATTGCCTTTGGCTAAGCTGGATCACAGCTACTCCACTCCCATTAGACAGAACCACATATAGATTTATTTTCAGATGTTATTAGGGCTTTGCTGGAGTTACTGCCTTGCTGTCACAAGTCCAAGATCTCATTTTGGAAGCTTGAAATTAATTTATCTGCTCAAAATGAAAGGTTAAATTGGGAAGATTAAGTCCTACCTGTAACTCTGAATCCTCACTAATTATTTCACAGACTGGATCATTGCAGAAAACCAAAAATATTCTGCTGCATTTTAGTATCCATAGCATCAGAGGACACGTGGCAATTGCTGTTTTGATATATGTACAAAATAACAGCTCAAACATGCAACAGAGGCAACCCCGCTGGTGGGAGGTGTGAAATCCTACAAATCTGGGTGATTTCCCCAAATACAACTGGGTTTGTGTGTCTTTCAGTAGCTGCAAACACTCTACAGCCACAATGCTCTCACTTTATTGGGATGATTTACATCAGACACATCCACCATTCCCATCTGCTCCGTTTTCAGCAAGATTCCAGGGAAATGAGGGGCAGGAGATGCCAACGAGCAACGACAGGAAATCCCAAAGCAACACCACTTTCTTCTTCTCCCCCTCAGATCCACACTCTTCCTTTTCAAACTCTTTTAATGCTTTCAACACCAGCAGAGTTCTGCTCTCAGCCCAGACTGAACCTTGTTGTGGAACAGAGCATTTTGTTTCCAGAGAAGAGAGGGGTGGAACATAGACATAAAAGGAGAATTGTGTTAGTAAAGAGCCTTTGAGATTCAGCAGCTTCTCCATTTTTTTTTCTGAGCCAGAAAAACTTAGGGGAAAAAAAAAAGGAAGAGGAAATAAATTTACTATAAATTAATAAAAAGCACCAATGCTTTAATTTAACAATGCTGTTAACCAACACTCTCCACATTGTATAATTATCCAAAGCAAATATTAATCCTGTCATTGCTTGAAGTTAAATAATGAAGGTTTTCCTGAAGTTATAATAAATTCTGTGAGAGCACCAGAAAGGCTGGGGCAGCCTTTGACCAGAGGAGCTGGGAGTGCAGTACTCCATCATATATTAAATATAATTCTCCTCTACTGCTGCCATGCAGATCTGAGGTTCAGAGCCATGTAAGAAACTCCCTCCAGTTCCCAAGCAGAAATAGCAGCTGTGTCAGATTTGAATTTCTTTTTTCCAATATCTCCACGAGTCTCGAGCCTGTCTCAGCTTTCAGCAGGGCTCCATATGGCTCCCACAACTGCCAAGCAAAACACAGTCATCAAACCCACCAGGAGCTCTCAGCCAAAATACTGCAGTGAAGAGCTGAACTTTGGGAAATGAAGATGCCTACGGAGTTTGGTTTGATATGCAGGATGAAAAAAACCTTACAGAAAGTTTAGCAGATGCTTATATGTGAAGAAAAAAATGCTAAAATTTATTAAATATCTTCAGTTCAATGAAGCAAGAGCAAGGAGACAAACCAGGGCTCATCCTCCTGAGAGTAGTAAATTTATATTGGAACAGCTCCCAACCCAGGAGCTAAAATCCTTCTTTCTTCCCCTTCAGAAGTTCATTTTCACAGGTCTCCAACACTAGTTTTTCCCTCTTTTAATAAATAAAAATCCCATGTGCAACAGAGCCACTAGCCTGGTTTCCATGTGCCTTGGGAAAGTCCTGCTCTGGTTCTGAAAACCTCAACATGGATAAGGGACAAAACTGTTCAGGAATCAGCAAACAGCAAAATTCATCCAGGGGGAAGGTGGAGCTTAAATCCCAAAATTCCAGGAGCTCAGGATAACAAATACAACAGAGATCTCGTTGGTCACATCATGCTGACAGAAAATTCTCCACCTTCCTCCCCTTGCTGTGGAATTCCTGGTTCCCTGGAGCTGCCCAGGGCTGGCTCTCCATGCCAGGCAATATTTGCCATAAAGGCCAAGCCTTCCCTTGGCATTGGGAAGAACTCCAGAGCAGGGAGGAGAAGGAGCAATTAGCTCCATCTGTGGAGTGTTTGCCTCCCCTTTGTGCTCGCTGGGAGAGCGCTGCTGGCAGCTGTAAAGCTCTAAAACACTCCTACCACTGCAAATGGCTTGTCTTCTGCCAAGGGAACTCTCAAAAATTAGATCTCATTGTGGGAAGCGCTGCCTAATGAGCCAGGGGCATTTAGAATATTCAGATTTCCATCCCCACCATGCAGTTAATAGCTGCAGAAATGCACGGGATGGTCACAGGGACAAAGGACCTGGGTGACAGCTGTTCCTGCAGCTGCCACTCACCCCATGTGCTGCAGGGATGGATGGATGGATGGATGGATGGATGGATGGATGGATAGATGGATGGATGGATGGATGGAAGGAGGGATGGATGGATGGATGGATGGATGGATGGATGGATGGATGGATGGGGAAATTAGCCCGAAATTCTCTGGGGTAGCCTCGGTGGCCTTGGTGGCTCCTGGGGTTTGGTCCATGGAGCTCTTCCCAAAATGAGTTCCCACATCTCCATGGGATGAGTAGAATAAGCAGATAAGGATAATCGATATCAGAAATAAACCCCTGGTGTGGAGTGAAAAACACAGCCAAAAATATTTGATAATGTCTGTATCAGAAAGAAAACCTTGATGTGAAATGAACAACACAACCAAAAATATTTGATCATATCTATATCAGAAACAAACCCTTGATGTGGTGTGAACAACATAGCTAAAAATATTTGATAATATCTATATCAGAAACAAACCCTTGGTGTGGTGTGAACAACACAGCCAAATATATTTGATAATGTCTATATCAGAAACAAACCCTTGGATGGAGTGAAAAACACAGCTAAATATATCTGATAATGTCTGTATCCGAAAGAAAACCTTGATGTGGAATGAACAACACAGCCAAATAAGCCAAATATATTTGATAATGCCTGTATCAGAAACAAACCTCTGGGGTGGTGTGAACAGCAGAGTCAGTAATATTTGATAAATTCTCTATCAGAAACAAAACCTTGGTGTGGCATGAATAACACAGCCAAATATATTTGATAATGAATAACCAAAACTGGATAAGTTACAGCCAGTTTTAGGGGCAAATAATCTATTTTGAGGTGGCAAAACATTCCATGAGACACCCTTTTTTACATGGCTGTAGCTTCACTTTTAAAAGGCTTTTATTATGTTTGCAGCACACTTAACACTGAGTATTTTGGGGTTTGTAATAGATTCTGATAGATTTGTAATAGATTCTGATGTATTTGTAATAGATTCTAACATATTTGTAATAGATTCTTACCTTCACACCAGGATTCCAAATAATAGTAAAGATTTCTTATTTTACATAGAAAATCAATGAAATTCTGCTCCGGCAGCACCAAGTGAGATCAGGAACAGATCCTCACTCCAGCCAGGCTGCTGATCAACAGGTAGAGGTCAGGGAAAGTTCAGATTCCCTCAGAATGCTCCCTTCAGGTTTTTCCAGGAGCACAGTCACAGAGCCCATGGTTGGCATTTACACATCACTGGTTTCAGATGGTTTTGAGCTTTAGTAAATCCTCAGGATGCAGCTGTGATGTCAGTCCTGTGGGAATGGCAGGTAATAACACCTACAGAAATGTCCCAATTAAACGTTGGCATTCTAAGGATTCACTTTGCTGCTTAGGGAGTTGTTTGTTCTATTTTTCTTGACCAAAATTAAGCAAATTGTGCTTTTTCTTAGGGAGGCTTCTTTAAAAAGTCATGATTTTTTTTTCGCTTTGGAAACAGAGTTCAGAACTAGTAAATTCTATCCTTTAGCAAAAAAAACCCTCAACCACCCAACCAACCAAAAAAAAGCCACCAAACCCCACAACCAAAGGGAAATCACTTTTCCCCTAATCACCAAGACTTTGAAACTGATCCAAGGTGGGAATTGGAAGTTTTGACAGAATCCATGGCACACTTGCATGTTTTTAGTGTTTTTAATGATGAATAGCCTGAAGAAAGTTGCTCAGTTTGGCAAAGAGATCTCCAATTGCTCTGTTGCTGTGGAGCAGGGAAAGCAGCACTGCTGAGGGTGTGAAGAACCACTCAAAACTTCCTTTTCTGGCTGAAAATGAGACCTGGAGCCTTCTCCCCAGGTTAGGATGCTGCAAAGCTCAAGCCAGGAAGGCAAATGTTCCCAAATCCTCTGGGAAAACATGCAGCTGGCAGAAAAGCTTCTAAAAATTATCACAGAATAAATAGATATTAACTGATAAGCAGAATTATCAGCAGCAGTTCAGCATGGCAAAATCTGCCTGATCCTGCTTCTTCTATTTCTCCATATCAAACATATATCAAATACACTTGCTAATGCTCTGTTTCCCACATCTCATGCTTCCCAAATCCAAAATGAAGTTACAGCTTCACAGTTGAAGTTACAGCTTGGACACAGGGCCAAGAATGGGGAAAAAAGGTGTATTTGTGCTACCTGTACCTCAAGGAGAGGACCCAAGCAGGCTGGGGCAACCTGACCTTAAAAATGGCACTTTAATGACCTTAAAAATGGCGCTTTAATGACCCTAAAAATGACACTTTAATGACCTTAGAAATGGCACTTCACAGCCCTGGAGCAGCCTCTGAACAGAATAAAGTCCTGCGAGCACTTTGATCTGGAAAAGCACAAAAAGCAGCACATTAGAGCAAACCCAAAGGGAAAACATTCCTCTTATCTCCATTAGAAACTATTTAGAAGTGCAGTGATCTTCTCTTCCTCACTCCATAATTACAGGAATCTTTAGTATCCTCTTGGAACACCCTCAGAGGTTTCTGTTTGCAGTGTGAATCCGAGGGAACTCGAAATGGGAATACAAAGGGAGCTGATCACCCACCCAAGAAACAAGGAGAGCCCCATAAACCCCTGGTGTTTTACCAGGTGCATTCCAGGTGCAGATGGATGTGGATTAATGGGAGAAAGTTCCTAAGTGTAGGATCTGTCAATAATTTGAATAAAACCCAAAACACCAATGCAGTGTAATCACCCTTCATGCTACACCAGCTTTTTCTATCCTTCTGGTGCTCCCAACACCTCTGATTTCAAACACAGATTTTTCCACAGTGTCATAGCTGGTGGCAAATCAAAATTTTAACACTTTTCCTTGTTTTTCTTCCAGTTCCCTGCTCCGTGTGTCCAGCAGCAGCTGGAGAGGCAAAGGGAAGAGGACACATTAACAGTGGATCATGTTCAGCCCCAGTGGAGTTTAAGGATAATTTAACCCTGAAACTTGTATATTTGAGCAGATTTTTCAAGGAAGAGAAAAGGCCCTGGCATGAAAGGAGAGTTCTAAATGAGCTGCAAGTCCATCAAATATTATTCTCTCTGAGAAGAGTGTGCAGTTATTGCATGTAGACAAAATAATGCATTTTCCTCAGTGGGAGTCAGACTGGGCTGATTTTACTGGAGACACATTCTGCAGGGAATTGCACCTCAGACCTTTTCCCCCAGCAAATTCCAGGCAACTCCAAACTAATAACTGCATTTCAAAGGGAGGAGCAAGGTGTAAATCTGCCCCAAACCCTCCAGATCCTGAATATGGTTCTGTCCAACTGCTCTCTGCCAGGTTACCTCAGGTTGTGTCTTACAAAAACTGATGTTATCATCGAACAGAACATCAGAAAAGCAATTTGCAGGGAGAAAACAATTGAAACAAGAGCAAATGCAGCTTGCTGGAGGTGGTGTGTGCTTCCCAAGTGTGGCAGGACATTCCCCCTCCCTTCTCTCTCTCTCCCTGCTCAGTCACAGAAGATGGATGGCTCTGTTGGGTTGACAGCCCAACCAGGGTTACCTGATGGAGCCTGAAAGTCTAAAAACACTACCCTAACTCATATTGTGGAATGAAGGGAGAATGTGAGATTTTTTAGTGACCCTATTCAGCATACTCTTATCCCATAAAACACCAGGAAATCTCAGAAAAGGTAGAAGCTTTTCTATATGGATACTGGAGCATGAGGAAAAGCTTCTCCCCAGAGTCTGGATACAGCTCTGTGGCAACTTCTTGCAAGACTGAGGGAGGATTCTGATGTATCCCAGCATCAAAATTGGACTTTGGTAAGACCATTGGTTTCCTAAATTGTATTCTTCTGGCTAGCTTATAGGTACCTTTCTTAACTTGCATTTTAACTATTTTATAGTTCAAGCAAGCACTTACCCTACAATTGCATTTTAGCTATTACAGTTTTGCAATTATGCATTCATTGTGTGTGTGTGTATGCCAATGTGTTCTGTGTTTGTATGTTTGTTATTTTCTGTGTCTAATAAATGGTATTTTATGTCATATTAGACTAATTGGCCAAATATCAAAGATCCCTGTGAACGGCATCAAGTCTTGGGGTGCTAACTACCCTGACAGAAATTACTGCCTGTTGCCAGAAGCCTGGCAAACTGCAGGAACTCATAAGGCTCCTGCCTCTCTTGCCAGACACCAGAGCAGCTCTGGCTAGCTCTCCACTGAGGAATCCTTGGGAAAGAGAAGGAGACTCCAGTGCCCTGTTCTTCCATCAGTCCCTGGAAGAAGCACCAGGAATGCTCACGGGAGCTTTAATTGGGCAGGACAGCTCTGGGACACTCAGAAATAACCTGTGGGGTGTTACAAACACCTCACACACCCAGCCTGTCCCAAAAGGATGAGCTAAGGGAGAATTGAATCAGCTAAAGATGGTTTCAGAGCCCATGAATGTTGGGCAGGAGTGTTTGGATGTTGGCCAGGGAAAACAGAGTGTTCAAATGCACTCTGCACTGCCCAACACCAGGTAAGGCTGTGCTCTGCCAGCCCTCCAGGGCTGAGAATTTTCAGAGATAAATTCATCTGAAAATTAGCATTAGAAGTTAGTTAAGAAAAAGTAAAAGTCAGGAACAAAATACTATAAGACTTAAAGCATCAAAGTAAGGAAGAAAGAGCCCAGTGCTTCTTTCCAAAGTGTCTTTTGGCTTCCAGGCCAAAATTGTTCATTCTTTTGTTTTTAATATCTGTAACTGCTTATTTTGTACATACAAAGGCTTACACAGTCATGCCAGACAGTTCTGAATAAACCTGACAAGTTTTACTGTCTGGAGACTTCTGAAAAAAAACAAGGGCTGTAGAATAATCTTCACAGAGCTTTTGCATCTCTTTTTCTCCATGGCCACCAAGTTTATTGCACTTTAAGGATTCATAAGGGGCATGAACTGTGCACTTATTTCTGCCTGGACCTAGTTATAATCCTATGGCCTCTTTCTCTTTTTTTTAACTCTTAAATGATCTCAGTTCTCACGGAGATAATTTCATTCTTCAGTGACTACAGGCACAACCTGAAGTGATCTTTACTAGGATAGCAGGAAAGAGAGGAGAGGGAAAAATAAAGTCCTATTTTTCTCCCTATAACATTCTGGATTACCTGACAAAAGTAAATGCCACCAGCTGAAACAGAGAGAGGGAATCAAAATTCCTCATTTGCAACCATTTTTTCAGCAGGTCAGCCTGACTCAAACCCACAATTCCAAATTTCCCAAACACCAAACCTGAGCTCTCCCTGGCAGCAAATCCCCAGCTCCCACTTCTGCCTCAACTCAGAGTTTATATCTGCAAGGTTTGGGCTCCTGGGTGGTTAAAAGAGAAGTTATAAATCTTGGAAAAGTGAATTTTTCAATGCTTTTACACTGCACCATAGATCACAAACCTGTTGGAGTGTTCATTTAAGGAAGAAAGGAATTCTGTGCTTGACTAAGATAGGATTAGCTTAAATTAATTGAACAGTAATGATTCAGGAATTATCCAATGAAGGGGAATGGTTTTAAACTAAAGGATGAGACATTTAGATGAGATGTTAGGGAGAAATTCCTCCCTGTGAGGTTAGTGAGGGGCTGGGATGGAATTCCCAGAGAAGCTGTGGCTGCCCCTGGATCCCTGGCAGTGTCCAAGGCCAGGCTGGACAGGACTTGGAGCACCCTGGGACACTGGAAGGCATCCCTGCCCATGGCAGTGGTGGATGAGATGAACTCTAAGGTCCTCCCAACCCAAACCATCCTGGGATTCCATGATTTTAAAGCACCACGAGGCTCTTGGTGTTTCTTTGGAAGCAGCAGCAGCTCCAAGGCTGACACCACCCCATGATGTCCTGCTCCTGCCCTGCCTGGTCCCACACAGCCAGAATTCCCGTCAGGAATTCCCTCTTTGGCAGTGTGGCTCCCATCTCATCTCTGGAAATAACCCAAACACATGCAGTTCCTGGTTTTCCCCAGCAGGTGTTTACTGGAGCAGTGGGACAAAGGGATTTTTCCCTCCCAAAATGGCCAGTTCAGGTAACTGTGGAGTAGCCCAAAATCCCTCAGCCAGGGGAGATCTGCCTTCCTCACCCTCACCTCTTCCTCCATGGCTATTCTCCTCAAGTTTATGCCTCCAAGGAGCCCTGCTCCAAACACAGTCCCAGAATTTCATTCTGTCTCCACTGCAACCCACTTCTTCTTTCCTCACTGACCATCTCCAAATAAATCAAACAAAGGCATCCCTAAAGCCTGATAATCCACATCAACCCTGGCTGGTGGCTGAGCAGAGCTACTAAGAATGAGGTTTTTCTGAGGTTCTCATGAGCTTTTTGTGCAACAAAGTAACTCCAAACACTTACAGTAATTAACTGTTTGCACAAAATGTAACAGAGCTGGGGAACTCCTGAAGAGATTGAGTTTAAAAAAAGGAAACAACAATTAAAAAAACCCAAACAAATTTGGGGAAGAAGCCTTTCAAATGAGAAAGTCCTCTGAAGAGGTTCAGTTTTAAAAAAGCAAACAACACTTAAAAAAACTCAAACAAATTTGTGAAGAAACCTTTCAGAAGAGGAGACCTGTGGATCTTCTTTACCTAACTCCTGCCTTATTCCCTAATCATCTGCCCCTGTGGAAGTTATAGCAAGAAGTGCAATAGTCCCTTTGACCCACCCAATTAAACTTATTCTGAGTTCTGCCACAAATGATACATTCAGCATTTCAGCAGCAACAAACAGCTCTATTAACCTAGATTTGTTTCCCTCCAATTAATCCTGTCTGACAAACTCCACTCAGAGCCTTGCCTGGCACACCAGAGTGTTTCAGCCTTTAAAGCACCTGTGCTGTTTGAAGCATAAATATTCATTGTGGCAAAATTAATACATACTAATTACCAACCTGCTTTTCCTGGCAAGAGGCAGGATGGGGAAGGGAGCGCTGAGCTTTGTGCTGAGCTCTCACAGAGCTGTTTGCAGCCAGCACTGACATGAAATCTGAGTTTTCTACAGCATCCAATGTTTTCTGCACCATCCAACCCACTGAAGTTCAGAGCCTGAGAGGTTTCCAAGCACTTTTGGGATAATAATAACAAGTCGAGCAGAGAAATTTAGCTGCAGTTTAACACAAAATAATCTTTTCCTTCTCTTCAGATTTCAGAAAGCCACAGACCCAAAGGAAGACCTGCCAAGAAAAGAGGGAATCAGTTCTATTTCCTACTTCGTTTTTTCAGTCAAACATTGCCATCCAGTGGCAGGAAGAGCAGTGCTGCCATGGCCAACTATCACATCCTGTCTCTTTTCCCAGCACCACCTGCCCTCAGCACCACACAGGCAAATTAAATAGTTAACTTTATTTGCTGCTACCACATGCACTTCAAATTTCCCATTCGACAGCAGAAGGATTATAAAAGTTATAAAAAGTATAAAAGGTATAAAGGGCATAAAAGGTTTAAAAGGTATAAAATCTGCTTTCTAGAAGCTCATCAGAGCAAATGCTGAGAGCTCAAAAACATTTTTTCAATTTTTTTTTTTTAATTTCCTTGACATTTCGGTTTGTCCCAGGCTGGAAATATGAACTAAACCCTGAGAAATCCTCCTCAGAACCCACAGCTCTCCCCAGCACACATCAGTGCCACCCTGATGGTCTGGAAAGCACCACCTCTGCTCTTAAACATTCCCAGTTATTTTCAATTCTCAGCAATCTGCCAAGAACATTAACTCTCCTCTTCCCCTCGGGACTGTTGTTTTCCTGCTGTTCCTGCCTTGGAAAATCCTGGAAATGCAGGGAAGAGCTTGGCCAGCTCTTGGTCTTGTGCTCTGATGGGTTCTGGGCACTCGGTTCTTAGGGAAGGTGCTTTGCCCTCCTTCCCCACCCCAGAACCTTCTCATTTTCTCTCTTCTGCATCAAATTCTATCAGATCCCACCAAATTCTATAAGATCCCATCAAATTCTATCAGATTCCACCAAATTCTATCAGATTCCACCAAATTCTGTCAGATCCCACCAAATTCTATCAGATTTTACCACCCAGCTACTTCCCAGCCCACCTTGCAGTTCACCAGCAAGTCCAGCTCAGCTTTTTCCTGTACAAAAACAATCCCTTGGAACATTTAGCCAGGCACTAATTAAAGGGAGGCAAAACAGCTCCTTGGGAAAGAAAAACAAAAAAAGGAGGAAAAAGCTAAGCAAGAATACCCATTCTCCTTAGCACATCGAGTCATGTCCTGGTGAGACATTTTCAGGGAAAAAAAATCAGGAAATGAGACTTTTAATTAGAAACTGGGGAAGAAAAAAAAAAATCCATATGTTTTAAAATTCCCAGAAGTTGTGCAAGTTGTTAACCTTTTAGCAGGATCCTCTAATTACGCTCCTCATCATTGTTAAGAAAAGATCCCAGGGACTGAATTAGCATCTAATCTCTCTCAGCAGGGCTCTGATCACTGCGTGGAGCTCAGCAACATCCTCAGACATGTTCTGAGTTTCCAACTTGGCTGCAAAGGCATCAAATCTCTCATCCTGCTTGGGTTTGCCACAGAACACCTTCAGGAGCAGCAAAACCCACTGTTTCAGCCCAATAATTTCAGCTTCACTATGACCTCATCTCTCCTCATTTAACACTCTGAATGTATCTCAGAACCCTTAAAACCATCCATTTCATGTTCACTGGAGTTATTCTTTATTCCCATGTAATGAAAGAAGTGTTGAGCAGCTGCAGATTTTTTTTTTTAAGGAGGGCTGATTTTTTTTCTAAGTAGGATAAGATAAAATTCCTTCCATGTCACCACAAATTTACAGAGGCATTTA
The DNA here is from genome assembly GCF_008360975.1 of Lichenostomus cassidix. NCBI lineage: Eukaryota > Metazoa > Chordata > Aves > Passeriformes > Meliphagidae > Lichenostomus > Lichenostomus cassidix. Next base: position 17,750,191 of record NC_139493.1, read on the forward strand.
AAAGAAGAGGTAGTTAGTTTACCTTGAAAGGAAATTTTTAGTCAAGAGAAAGGATAGGAAGTGGTCAGATTAAGCAGTAAAATTTTTGTCTGATTGTTTTTATTTTTTAGGAAAGCTCTATACGAATTGCACATCCTGGCACAGTGGGATTTTGGCCTGGTTATTATTTTAGTTCACACCCCCAAAAAACCAAGTTGTTATAAACTGAACTGGAATTCCACCTGTTTTCCTGTATTGTTATCTCTCTTCAGCCCTTGGAACACTTGCTTGACAGCAATTTATCCAAATACATGAATGCTTCCTCCAAATAAAAAGACTAAAAATAGCCATTTGGGGGCCAAACAGAGTGCAAAGTGAGTTTCCACATTAAAATGGAAAGTTTTTTCTCAGCCCAGTGCTGGCAGAGGTGGATGCTGTGCTAGCAAAGCTCTCACGTGGTGCAGAACCTCTAGTGAGCAGCAGATTTAACACAAACACACATAAAAAATACAGATTTTAACTTTCCTTTGGGAGAGGACAAAGGGAGGGAAGGAATAAAGGGAAAGAGTTGAACTGCACTTCACTGAGTGTTGCTAAAAACTCACTGCAGCCTCAAAATCTTGAGATCTCCGTGAGTATCCCAAAGTTCCTCAGTTCCTCTGACACTGAGCAGAGCACAGGATGGGCATGGGATGAGTCCAGCTTTGGAAAAGTCTGCTCGTAAATTTGGGAAGCTGTGGAGAAGGTTTAGCCAACCCCATGAGGTGAAGGTGATGTCAAACCACAGTGAATTACACATTTCATTTGTTTCATTCCTGGTTTCAGGCCACAGGCTGGTGCAGCCAGCTTTAAAGCACTTTTTTCTAGAAGGTTGGGTGGGTTTGTGTGAATATTTGTTGTTGTTTTGGTCTGGGGTTTTGCCAGCAGAGGCTGCTCTTTCGTTTTTGTTCAGGAAACACTCAACAGCTCCATAAACACAAAAATCCAGGGAATCAAATCTTGTAGGAGTTGCTGGTTCTAATGAAATCAGGAACACTTGGAAATAAGGCGAACAAGGCTGTAGTTTACTCTAAATCCTACCTCACCCATTTATCCTCCAATGCTCTGCAGCAAAAGCTGAATAATTTCTGTTTATTCCATTTGGGTCAAAGAACTTAAAAGCTGCAACTTCACTGAGCAAATATATTAATTTCTGCAAAATTTATCAGATTTTCTACAGTATTTATTGCTGAGATATTTATGCACCTCAGGAGAAAGGGAGATTTATTTTCTCAGCTCTGCAGCATGGCATAAATTCTTACCCATCTTTGCAAATTGAGAAAGTCTGAATCACTTGGCTGGGAAAAGACATCCAGCTCTCCAAATCCTCATCCAGCTCTCCAAATCCTCACTCTCTGCCTTCCCTTCATTTCAGGTTTGAGGATCTGAAGCAATTAAGAACTTCTTCCCTTCATTTTTTTGATCAGCACTAAAATTTGGCAACCACGTGGTCAGCTGAGGTTCAGATTTCAAAAATCTATAATATACTTAGCCACAGCAACTTCCAAGCTCAGCTGGAATCCCTGTGACTGCACTAAAAAAAAGAAATTTAGGGGTTTTTTTTCAGAACCTCCACAGAGGCTGGGAGAACTGGGGGTGCTCAGCTGGAGAGGAGAAGATCCAGGGAGATTTTAGAGTCCTTTTCAGTGCCTGAAGGAGCTCCAGGAGAGCTGGAGAGGGACTGGGGACAAGGGATGGAGGGACAGGACACAGGGAATGGCTTCTGAGTGCCAGAGGGCAGGGAGAGATGGGATATTGGGAAGGAATTGTTCCATGTGAGGGTGGGGAGGAAGGGGATGGAATTCCCAGAGAAGCTGTGGCTGCCCCTGGATCCCTGGCAGTGTCCAAGGCCAGGCTGGACAGGGCTTGGAGCAACCTGGGACAGTGGAAGGTGTCCCTGCCATGGCAGGAGTGGGATGAGATGAGGTTTGAGGTCCTTCCAGCCCAAACTGTTTAGTGATTCATTTACAAAGCCCTCAGAGATCCCATGAAGCTGAGCTGATTTTCCCTTTCCCCCTGCCGACAGACACAGCAAAGCACTGGAGCTCAGCAGCAGCCAGCAGTGCCATGAGGCACACGAGGATGACAAGCAGTGCAGGACACTTCCAGCACAAAACCTTCCAGCTCTTTCCTTGTTTCCTTTCCAGGATCTGTCAAGGCTTCCCTGTTCCCATTAGAAAAAAATCCAAAAACAAAAAACCAAACAAAAAACCCAAAAAACAAACAAAAAAAAAACCAAAAAAACCCCCCAAAAAAACCAAAAAAAACCCCCAACAACAACAAAAAAAACCCCAAAAACTAACTAAAAATAAAACCCAAACCAAACAACAAAACAAAACCAAGAAAACCCTCCCCAAAAAAACCAAACTAAACCAAACAAAAAACTCCCCCCAACAATAAAATAAAACCAAGAAAAAACCTATGAAAAAACAAAATCAAAACCCCCCAAAGAATAAAAAAAACACAGAAAAACAAACAAACTAAAACCAAACAAACAACAATAACCACCAAAAAAAACCAAACAAAAAAAACCCAAAAGAAAACCAACCCAAAATACACTTCAGAAAGCTGTCAATACTCCTACAATAAAACCTTAGGAAAAGCCACAGGTAAGAACATTACTTATGATGCAAAGATTACACAGAGAGAATGGAGCTGTAATTCCCATTCTGGGCACACAGAAAGGCTGCTTGATGAACAGCAAAGCCTTAAAATTGGTATGCAAAGAGGGGAAGAGCTCCCCAGCACTTACATCATAAACCACCAGATGCATCTTTATTTTAAAAGCATCGAAGAGCAGTTCCAAGTCCTTCAGTGAGCATCTGCAGGCTATCAATGCACTGAGTGCCACTACATGGAGTGAGAAAGGCGTGGAGATGCTCAGGGTGCTGAAAAACTTGTTAAAGATAAAATAAAATAGAGGCAGACCCATCTCAGGGCCAATTTACAAAACTCAAGGGGCAACAAAAACTAGGCACAGCCAAGGAAATTTCAGTTACACCCAAGGAATTATATTCTTCCCACTGGGAGTGCTCAAACACTGGAAGAAGCTGCCAGAGTCACAGTGGAATTTTGTCATTCAAGTTATTCAGACTTGACTGGTTAAGAATGCAACCTAACTTTGGATTTAAGTTTTACATTGGGATAGGACCAAAAACTCGCCAGACAAGATCCCCTTCACCTTCATTATTACACAGACCTGCAAATTTCCCTTTCCCATTCTCTTTCCCTTTCCCACTCCCTCTGTGAACTCCAGGCTGCTAGTGCCAAACTCCTGGAAAACCTTGGGCAGTTGGAGAGAAATCCAGAGCAGAGGGGTTTTTGCAGCCTGTCAGGAGGAAAAGGAGATAGCCTGCTTTGTCAGAGTGATTTAATATTGCATTGCCCTTCAGGAATCATATTTTGGGTGATTAATGCCCTGTATGATCTTTGTGTGAAAGCAAGAGGTAAATCAGGAGCTGGGAGGAAGGAACCAGGGGATTTGGCAGGCACTGCTGAGATTTCTGGCACAGAGAAGGAAGCTGAGAGGTTGTGGAATAAACATTTGGCTAAATGTTTAGGGCAAAATTATTAGAAGTAACCCAGGAAGTTAGGTGGCAGGAGAATTATCAATGTGCCTTTCAAACAACACTCTGGGGTTTGGAACATGGGGTTTGGTGATTGGGAAATAGGATTTTGATAGGAACATTTTATTGATATTAAAGGAGAATTCATTTGTTTTGTAAAGCAGGTGGAAGAATCATTTTCTGCCTGTTCTTCTTCGACAAGAGGGATATTATAGAGCTGGGCAGAGCATTTCCAGTTTAAAAAAAGAAAAAAAAAAAGAAGGGAAAAAGCCTCCTCCCCCCAAAACCAACAAAAAACCACAGTTCCTTGCATTCTTGCAATTATTACCATTATGTACAATGTGCATACAGACAGTAAATGTTTTTTTTTTTCTCCACCAAACTAAATTCCTGTTAGGAATTCCTCAATGAGAGGCCAGAGAACAAAAATCCAAACAGTCCTGATTTGCTGTCACTGCCAGGAGCCTGGATTTGTATGAAATAGCTCTGGAGAGATTCAAGCCAGTTGGACAGTCCAGAGGAGGGAAATAAAAGTGTTTGTGTGCCTCAGAAATGAAAGAGAGAGCAAATGGATTGTTGGGGGAGGAAGAAGCAGCAGAAATCTGTGTTTGGGGAGGCAGAAGACAAAGAACAACCAACCCTGACAAAGAGCAGAGCCAGCAATGGGCTGAGCTGGGGAAGGGAAACTGCTCAGGTCTCAGGAAATGCTGAACTGACAGGATTTTCCAAATTGCTGAAGAATTTCACCTGCAAAATCCCTCATGCAAGCACTGGCAGGCACTGGGATGATTGACCTGTGCTTCTCCAGAGGCTGGGAGGAGTTTACACACGAGTTTGTGTCTGTCCAGCAAGAGGTGAGCAGCTTTACATCAAACCCTGCAATCCATGGGTCCCTGTGCTGTGTCCTCATCCTCCATCCATCCATCCCTCCATCCATCCATCCATCCATCCATCCATCCATCCATCCATCCATTCATCCATCCCTCCATCCATCTATCCATCCCTCCATCTATCCATCCATCCATCCTCCATCTATCCATCCTTCCATCCATCCACCCATCCCTCCATCCATCCATCCACCCATCCATCCCCTGTGCCACCCACATTCACTGCCCATTAAAAAATTCCACACCCAGGCAGCAGACAGAGCAGTTCTGAAGCCAGCAGAGGTTTCAAAACAAATTCTTGTCAAGCAAGCTTCTGATTTGTCATCTGAAGTTTGGAAAAGCTTTCCTCCCACAACTGTTGGAATTAATTCTGAGCTCATTATTCCTCAGTCTCTTACTGTTCTTTGAAAGATTACATGGTATTTAAACCATTTAAAAAGAATTTTTTTCAATAAATCCTTCAGAAGTGTGCTGATGCTTCCTCAGAACAATGGAGGCTCATGATGAGTAACCATGAGCACATGAAAACACAGACAAACAAGAAAAGAGGGTAAGTAGTTAACATTAAACAAATGTTGTGATCTCAATTTTATTTTCCCCAGAATGTTTCCTAGGAAAAACCAGAAAGAAACTGGAGTTCTTCATTTTTAGCAATTAGCTGTAGTTCTTCCTCTTGATTTTCCACACCATCGTCCAGATTCCTCCAGCATTACCCCTGCTGAGCATCACCATGAAAAGATTGCTTTTTGCTGTAAACACTCCCAGGAGAACCATCTATGCACAACATCACAGCAGCACAACCTGCACTCATTATTCCACGTCCTGGAAGGAGTTTCAGAGGTGATGAACTTTATTTCTTCCTCTTCCTTTGCTCTTGGTGCAGCAGGGGCTGTTCAGGATCAGGGCAGCTCTGTCCCCCAGCAAGGCACACCACCAAATTCTCATTCTGCAGCAGCTTGGGAGGCAAATGAGATGGGGAAGCAACTCCAGCAAGGTGAAAATGTGCTGTATCCATGAATTTATGGGGTTTTTCTCCCCTTAACTTCCCAAAACCAAGAAAGAAAAATGTAATTCCTCATCTAAATGCTGAAGGATTTTTAAACCCCTTGTTTTTCCTCACACACTTATTTTTAATGCATATTTTCACATTAGAACCATGATTTAAATACTTGTTTATGCATATATGTATAGATGCATTTAAAGCCTGAGTCTGCTTTGAAAAAGGCAGGATATGGTGAAATAAAGAATTCTTCTTTATATGGTGAAATAAAGAATAATATAAATATAAATATAAATATAAATATAAATATAAATATAATATAAATATAATATAAATAAATATAAATATATTAAAATATTATATAATATAACTTATAATATAATATAATATAATATAATTATAATATAAATGATAATTATATATAAATATAATAAAATAATATAAATATAATATAAATAATATAATATAAAGATTTCTTCTTTATATGGTGAAATAAAGAATTTGTCAATCCAGGCATGCAGTGCTCATGCCTGGATTTGCAAAGCAATGATTTCCTCTAACACCTTGACTAAGAGGCTCTAACTCATAAAATATGAAACCAAAACCATCCTTTGCAGCTTCCCATAAATCCAGCATTCTGGTCTCCATGACTACAATCAGCATCAGCATCAAACATTTCACTTTTGACCACCCAAAGCTGTGACTGGCTGATGTAGATCTATCAACAAGACATTTTCTCCACAGTGTCTCTTGGAGCTTATAAAAACCAGTGAGAATATTGTTTACAATTCCATTTGTTCTTTTGTACAGACACACCCTGCTCCAGCTTCCTCGTGGATCTTCCCAGGGACTTCTTGGAGACATCTAATTCCTGGTGACAAAAGCACTGGAGGATGAACCTTCCCAGTCCCTCAGCCAAACACTGCCAGCTTTCTTGACTCTTTCCACCTCTCCTCTCTAGAGATGTCCATTTCCCCTCCCTTTCCCTGGAATCCCTTCATTGTTCCAGGACAATTGTCCTGAATGCTCCTTCAGCTCTGCATGAAGCACTGCTCCCCACGATGAAATCCTACAGTTCAATCCCATCTGGGGATGCAGTGAGAGCTTTGTTAACCCCTCACTGGCAAGAGCAGCACAGAAATGTGATGTAATAAAGCACAAAAACTGCAAATATCCTTCATCCAATCTTCTTGTAGTCATCCTGGTGGGTTAGAATCCAAAGTCCTGCTGGTTTATCCATTTTTTGGACAATTCCCTACTGTGATTATTCCAAAAAATAATCAATCCTCATTTTTCATTTTGCTGTTTATAACTCCCCCCCACAAAAAAAAAATCCATTTTGTAGTGACAGAAATAAAGTTCCATAAGTTTTTTTTTTTTTATTTCTCTTTCTTTTTCCTCCCAAATTCATTAGGCAGGGAGCAGCACTTGTGTCTCTAGAGCCATGGACCAGGAGTTTATGAAAATAAACCAACACTATTGAAAGAGAAATGGAATCTCTGCTTTCAGAGACAAACCCTCCATGAACAGGACTACCTGAGCTCCTGCCAAAAGCCAATACAAAACCCAATAGCGCTTGGTCTGTGATTGATTTTACCTGCAAAATCAATTTAACCTGCTAAACTAGCCCAAGTATTTGTGCTAGTATTATCTCTCCAATTTGCTGGAAAGCCATTCTGCCTGAGAGGAAATCCAACAAACACAACTGAATTCCAACAAAAGACAAAAATAGGTCTGTGTTTCACGAGAAATTGAAGAAGCCCCTGGAGAATCAGAAATCCAAGCCATTTCCCAAAGCTGGGGCTGGGGATGATGGGATCTAGTTGGTTGTGCTGGGGCAGGAGGGGAGGCTGAATTCCAAATTAGAAACCCAAATATTGGCCTGGCTCCAATTCCAAGCCCTTCAGAAGTGTCCAGCTGAAATCTCTACACACAACTCCAGGATCAGGGATTTGGGGTTTATTGTGCCATCCAGCTCAGCCCCATTTCTCAGCCCCATTTCCCCATTCAATTCTCCATTCCTGGGCTGGATTCTTATTAAATTATTTCTGTATTTCACTGCATCACTTATGAAAGAGCAGTTAATGAGTAGGAGCAGAAGGGGAAAAAAACCCAACTAACAAAAATCAACCCAAAAAGCCCCAAACAAACCACCTGGGCTGTGCAGGGCCAGGCAGCACTCCAGCTACCCAGGGAACACTTGCCAGGCTGACAGGGACTCTGGTGACATTGAAATAAAGGGCATTTCATGATTGCTGATAATGGAGCTCCTGGGATGACCAATTACAGCTTTTTTTTTGTCACAGCTTGGTGCAAAGCAATCAGTAGGAGACTCTGTTGGTTTGGTTTCTGCCTCTCTGCCTGTCAGCAGATATCACATCCACACTTCCGCACCATCCCTGTCCTCTTTGCAGGCAAACTGAGCCAATTTCCCTCATCAAAAACTGAGAAATGGATCTGTTATCCCACAGGAATACCTGGCATGCAGCAAATTCCATTTTTTCATGTCTTTCATGGGCTCAGTTGTTTCCTGCAGCCCAAAGAACCCTCAGTTTCAGCTGAAAGCAATGAAAAGTCATCACAGAGCCAACATGAAATTCCAATGCCTCACCTGAGGAATCCTGAATTCTAATAATGGCTTCTAGCAAAACGGACAAGGACCCAAGAGAAGAGATTCTGCTACTCAATTTTGTGTCATTTTAACTAAACTTGAAAGATCCTTGCCTTTTCCTTTTAATCTTTATGCATTCCATCCCAACCTTACCCCTCATATTTCAGGGAGATCATTCTGTTCCTGGAAGCTGGAAAGGTCTGATCTGATATTTAATAAAAGCAGGATAATGACTTCTAATTCAATTGCACAGATATCTATTTCATTAATGTATTTCATTAATATTACAGCACCAGCTGAAGGGTTGCAATGACAAATGGCAAACTGCTGAACACTTCCTCAGAGCCTTAGTGACAGCAACAGGCTAATTCACGTTTTAACATCATCACCTTCCTAGAAGGGCCTTTCACAATGCCTTGTCTGCCACATATTTCACCTTTACATGAAGCAGTTATTGCTATATCACAATTGCTAGCCTAATTCTCACTCAAATGCCAGTTCTGAGCATCACCCTGCAGCTGCTCAGAATCTCAGTGCAGCTACCAGCAGAGATTCAACTGTGCCTTCTCCCAGGTGGTCACAAACCTCAAATTAAGTCAGAACTCATTCTTTTTCAACAGGAAAGCAGGAAATCCTGCAGTAAATAAGTCTGAATTCAACAATCCCCTCAGTCACACACTGGTTCAGGTTGGCAGTGACCTCTGGCCATCACCATGTGTGACTCCCTGCCTGACCAGGGTCAGGGCAGACTGCTCAGGACCATGTGCAGATGTGTGGGGATCCCCCAGCCCCTCTGGGAGTGCCCTGGGCACCACAGCTGGCTCCTGGCTCCACCCTCACTGCCTCCTTGCCAATATTTCAATATACCCCTGAGATCCCCCTGAGCCTTTCAGGCTGAGCACTCCCAGCTCTCTCAGCCTTCCCTGGCACTCTGCAGCTGCTCTGTGTCTCACACTGGGAAGGCAGAGCTGTTCAGGTTTCCTGTTGGCAGCCCAGGGTCAGGGCAGTGACCAGCAAGGCACACCACAAAATGCCCATTCTGCAGCAGCCCGGGAGGCAAAGGGGGTGGGGAAGCAACCCCAGCAAGGTGAAAATGTGCAGTGTCCATCAATTTATGCTTTTTTCCCCCTTAACTTCCCAAGTCCAAGAACAAGAAGTGGCCTTAGCAGTGCTGAGGGAGAGGAGAGATCCCCTCTTCCCTCCTGCAGGCAGCACTGCTCCCAGCTCAGCCAGGACAGCCTGCCCTGCTGGGAGGAGCAGCTCTGCCTCACAGTCCATTTGTTACCCTCCAGATTTCAGGGAGATCATTCTGTTCCTGGAAGCTAGAAAGGTGTGACCTGATAGTCAAGAAAAGCAGGATAATGGCTTCTAATTCAATTGCACAGATTTCTGTTTCATTAATCTATTTCATTAAGATTCCAGCACCAGCTGAAGAGTTGTCCCTGAGTCCTTTCCCAGAAAGCTGCTCAGCTCCCAGCCAGTGTCCAGCCCACACCCCTGGCTGCTCACCCTGCTTCCCTGCAAGAATTTCTAGGAAATTACTTATTTTAGTGCCAAGAATTTCTGAAATCAAGGCGGAAAACATCTCCTGCTCTCCCCTCTTAGAGAGATGAGGCTCTCTCTCTCTTCTGAACAGATTCCTGGAGAAGTCAAAGTCTGCTCATCAACTTCAGGGCTGTGATCTTGCTGTTATTATAACAATAAATAAAGTCAATACACTTTTTTATTATTGCAAGTGCATAAATACTGTAAACTTTAAAGTCAGCCCCACTTCCACACACACTGCACTCAGGAGCTGGCTGCAGCAATTCTGTTCTAGCTTAAAATGTTTGCTTCATGAAAAGCTGCTTTACTTTTTACTTGCCCTAAATGTGGTCTGTGCCTCTCCTTTGGCTTTTTAACCCCCCAAATGCCCAGAGCTGTTTGTGGAGATGCCAGAGCTGGTTTTTGGGGCAGTTCATGCCCTGCCTGTGAGCCCAGAGAGGACACAACCCAGGGATGATCTCAGGCAGTGCCCAACACTCAGAGTAGCACTGACACACCTAGAGATCCACACTCCCTCATTAATTAATGCTCATTATTAATGCCCCAGGCTCCTCACAAGCCTTTCCTCACACACAGTTACCCAAAAGGTTGGAGATCGATTTCCTCTCCTGTTCACCTCTAATAAATTGTTATTTTCAGGTGAGAACACAGGGTGCTCTCTCACCAAGCTGGCAGCTCTTTGAAGAGGCACTGAGAGGTGAAACTTCCAGAAATTCCCTCCTAAATGGCAAATCAACACAGACAGAGGGGAAAGTGAGTGTTTGGAAGGAACTTCTACATCTTTTTTCCTTTTTTTTTTTTTTTAATGAAACATCAGTGAGGAAATATTCTTTTGTGTAAAAAGCCGAGTATCAGCCAGGTTTGCAATTAAGAGAATCCTTGCACTTGCTTTTGCACTTTTGTCAGTTTTTCCTTTTTGTGAACATTAGCAGGGAAGCCTTTAAAGTTATTTCTTCAAAAGCTTTTCTCCAATGTTGAGCTCATGTGCACACTTGCAGAAAATGGGCTAAAACCTGGGAATATCTGTCATTTCCAGGATGAAATCCGTGCTGTCTCTAGATACTTCAACCCAGACACTTCCTATGCTCAGTTTTTCATTACCAACTTGTTGCAGGAACAGACTTTGTAGGAAAAAAAGGACTCAAGCAGCCACTCCATGCTGGGCTGGTCCTTCACTCACTGCCCATCTGCCCAAATAAACCTCACAGCAAACGAGGGAAAGACATTCCCCACAGGTTTCCAATTGCAGCTCTTTCCCAAGAACAAGTGCACTTGGAGGTTACAGAATTCAATGTATTCCAGTTCTGCAGGTTTCAGAGGAGTTCTTTATTTGACTCAAACCAGCAGTGGAAACCACAATTCTGGGTTTGTTGATATTGCTGACAGCCCATTATTTCCCTTTAATACCAAAACTCTGGTTTGTTTGCTTTAAAAACCAAACAGACCTGGGCTGTTTCTTCTGAACTTGAAATACAGTCTTCAGCCACTCTTCCTTTTGGATTTATCTCCTCATTGAAGCTGCTGGTTGCAGAGACTAATTATAATATGAGTAATATATTATTCTATTTCTATTTCTTGATGATTCCTGTAATTTCCTTTCATTCCATTCCCTCTGTTTTCCCAGAATTCTTCCTTCCTGTAATGTCTTCATTTCATTATGACAAGGCAAATGGAGAAGGAAAGAAATTAGGTTCGTTTAAAAAAAACAAAACTGCTTCCACACAGTCCTGACCAGGATGATGACATTATTTAAGCTCTTCCTGATTTATTCCATGATGTTGGTCCAAATCAATCCATTTGCACAGATATATTTATTATGTAAATCTTTCAAACAAATCATTTGCTTCTGTAAATTCCACATAGTCTTAATCCAGACAGAGCGTTACCAAACAATTCCTTCTCATGGAAAAAGTGAAAAATCCTCCTCTGACATGAAGTTGCTTCCTCAGTCCCAAGGAACCAGCTAAAAGGAAATGATACACCTTATTTAATTCTATTCTAAGATATTCACATGTGGTATTCCTTAGTTACAATTTAAAATGGCCAGTATTTTCTGGTGATGCCTGCATTACCCAGGGTAGGATATTTTAAAGAAGAAAGGAGAGCAGCATGCTGTGGGGCAGAGAGTGCTGCACTGTAATGGCATTTAATAGGGCCTGATGGAATTAGTGACTGTTGTTCAAAGGCACTTCCAGTGCACTCCTGGACAAATGAAAAGATTCTAAAATTAGTTACCTAAATTGATGCAGAGAATACATTTCCACATTTGCTGTGAGCTGCCATGTGTGAGGCACTGGAATGAGGAGATCACTTCTGACCAGAGGATCCCAATGATTTTCCTTGGTTTCCTGTCCCGTTTGGATTCCCAGCCCCAGGAACAGAATGGCACTGGGGAGATCCAAGGGAGGAAAGAGCTGAGCTTGATGGGGGAGCCTAAAGCTTTGTGGCTGGAAAAGTGAGGTGATTTATCCTGTTCATTTGCAGGGGGAAAGCAAGGACAACAGTCATCAACAGTTTTAGTTTATAAAAAGTCTGGATTGAGAGGGATAGCTGTGAAGTGGAATGGTGACACAAGTCCCAGGAGGGGCTGGGGGAGCTGGGAAAGAGCTCAGCCTGGAGAAAAGGGGATCAGGGGAACCTTGTGGCTCTGCACAACTCCCAGGGAACAGGGACAGCAGGAGAGGGAACAGCCTCAGGCTGGGCAGGGGAGGCTCAGGGTGGACAGCAGCAGGAATTTCTCCATGGAAAGGGTGCTCAGCCTTGGCAGGAGCTGCCCAGGGAGGTTTGCAGTCCCCATCCCTGTAGGTGTGCAAGGAATGCCTGGCTGTGGTACTGAGTGCTCTGGGCTGGGGACAAGGTGGGCATTGGGCACAGCTGGGACTCAGTGGCCTCAGAGGGCTTTTCCCACCTCAATAATTCTGTGTGGAGAAAAGCAGCTTTGGGGATGTTTCACCCTTCATTCCTCAGCACTCCTTAACCTGTCAGAGCACAAACCCACATCAAACAGATTCCCAATGTCACTGCAGCTCTTGGCTCACCTGGTTCCCACCAGGAGCTGCACAGAGGTTCCTGCCCTGCTCTGGAGTGAAGTCCCCAGGAAGCTCAGAGCAGCTAGGAGAGTTTGCTTGTGCATAAACCAAATCCCTTTGTTCTGCTCTTGTGAGGAACACTAACATCATATCAGCCCTTCCCTTCAAACACCCTTTACAACACAAAACATTTACACAAAACCAGTCCTGCTGCCACAAAACACACACATGAAGCTTCACAGGGAGGCAGAAGAGCTGAGGAATATTGGATTTTGCTCCCCACACCCCTTGGTGCTGGTTTTTACATTTTTCAAGAGTGTAAGGTGTTTGTCAGTGATGTTTTTCCCCTCCCAAGTACAGTTCATGTTGTTCAGCACAGATTCTCCTGGGTGGCCTGATTGCTCTTCTTCATAGCCCAGGAAAAGAAAATCAGGCTGATTAATGAGGAGAACAACTCCCACATGGAGTCAAGACACTCCATTTACATAATACATGGATTCTACCATACATTATCCTAGGTTATTTTACATTATCCTGAAGTTCATTCTTTACTGGAAAGAGCCCTAAATCACCTAGAAAAGTGAATTTCTGTGTCTGTAGCACAAAGACCTGTGAGAAATTTTCTGCCCAGCAGCAAACCTTTCAAGAAACTCTGTAAGAACCAGCAAGGATGTTAAACACAAACCATCACCAGCTTTTTAGTGTCACCTCTGGTCATATTCACCACAGCTGAGCTCAGATAATTTGGATAGGAACCACTTTGGAGTGTTTCAGCATTCATCACCTTTCATCCCTGAACAGCTGTTGAGGAGCAGCCACAAGGAGACTCTCCCTGATGTGAGGAGACTATTACCAGAGACAATCCTTGCACAAGAAATATGCAAAATGCTGCCAAAGCCAAGCCTTAAAGTGACTCATATTCCTTTCTAAGGCTGCTGCAAAAACAAAGGGGAAAACAATCTCTGCCTTCAAGGTTTCCAAAATAACCTTCATGGTGAGGACAGTTGGAACCAGGCTTCCCTTTGTAGTTTAATCCCATTAAAAAGGGATTTGGCATTTTTATGGGTTTTTGCCTCAGTATTCCATAATACATTTGCTAGAAAGGATACGGAAATTGCAAACAAAAGTATTTTCCAGCTCCACATCCCCTGAAGTGCTGGTGCAGCTCATGCCAACCTCACTGAGGTTCCTGAGCTGCTTTTTGCACCATCACCACCCTCCAGAAGCATTAAGGAACCATTTCAACCCCCACCAGGAGCACCCCTGGGTGGGTTTTCCTCTCTCCCTAGAGCATCTGTAAGACACAAATGTGTGATTATGGAATGATTCAGGTTGGAAAAGACCTCTCAGATCACCAAGTGCCACCCAGAAGTGCCAAGTCCACCACTAAATCATGTCCCTAAATGCACCTTTCCACTTTTTAAGTGGAAAAACACATTTATTCTTCTGTCACAAACTGCATAATGGAAAATGAAAAGACAAATATTTCATTCTGACTGCCAGGTTTGCTCCCTTTGCTTCTTCAGAGCCACGTTAAGAATTAGGGGAAAAAAAGAATTTTAAGGGGGGAAAGAAATCCCAAATGAAGTGGTTCGAGGTGTAGACCCTGCACTTGTGACAGTTCTGAAACTCCAGTGATGTGACAGGATCCACAGTGCTTCCTTTAATCCATCCTGTTCCTGCTGCAGCACCTTTTTCTGCAAGTGATCATCCTCAGAGGTTGTATAAAATAATCTTCCTCATAAAAATTGTTGGCTTGGTTGAGAACGCATCTTGGATTTAACCTTAATTCTTAGTGAGGACTAAGAATTTCACTTTCTCACTAAAAATATCTGCAAGCTCTTTGAACAAAACCAAGAAAAACAAAAAAATATTAAGTTGTTCTGATCAGTCCAGGCAAATTTGAATTTGAGTACTTTTGGAAGATAATCAGGTTGAATCAAGTCACGTGTTACAAATATTAAAGTTCCCATCAATTTGCAAACAAATCCAATTTATTTTTTTTTTTGTTATGAGGACAAAGATCTCATGCTCTTTCCTCTGTCAGATATAATTAATAAAATCATTTGCAAGGAAGGCAGCTTGATTTGAGCTGAGTCCCCTGGGTCACATATTTTTGAGGCTTGATTTACGGAAAACTAATTACCAATGTGAAAAAAATAATTCCCAGCACTAAAAACCTGACACAACAACACACATCCAGCAGGCAAAGAAAACTGCATTCAGACTCTTAATAATATTTTTGGAATAATATTCTCTGCACTTTCCAGATAAATTAAAACCAACTAAGGTTTCAATTCTTGTAAGTGCAGCATTTTCAGTGCATTTGCTACTTTGAAATTGATTCACCACTCAAAGAACAAATGTAGCTCTGGATAGCAATTAGTGCCGTTGAAGCTCATTAAGATACCTGAGATGTTCCACATTCAAGAGTGTGAAAAATGAGTGAAGTCAGTATGGGAAAATTACTAAATATTCTGTACATTATCTGTGATCACTGGCTAGCTACTGTAAGTTCATAGGTGCAATATTTGCTTCTTCCCCTGCATGCTGAGTTTAAAAGAAACTTAAATATGAAAATTTGGGTGCCCTGAGGGAAAAAAGTAATGGAAGAAGGAGTACATTTATTTATGTAGTGGGGAAAAAACCATGCTCATGTTCTTCTAACATATATAAAGCCACACTTAGGAATAGTCACAATAAAACATTTATAAATAAATACATTCACTGGGCATTATTTACCCAATGACAATTACATATTTCAACTTCACAGGGTGTTTGTCAGCATCAACAAAATGAGCATCACTAATTATTTTCCATCAGAGACCAGAGGAAGCCTTCACTGATCTCAGCACAACTTCTCCAGGTGCTCAGGTAAGAAATCCAGAGCACAGCTCAGGAGCAGCCCAATTAAGAATCACCTTAATTAAGTGACAAAACCAATCAAAGAAGCAGAAGCTGTGAACTCTTCCCTGCACTGCTCCTCCTGCAAGGCAATATTCCCATAAACACAGAGGAGAGTGGCACCTCAGCAAGTGAAACTTTCCCTGGTGGATTTCCCTTGGAACACTGAGCTCCAGAATTCCCTGAACTCGAGATTTGTGGCACAGGAAATGCAATCAGCCTCTGTTCCTTCCTGCTGAACCCATCTCAGAGCAGCCTGGAATGTGTCAGGAATAACTGAGCTCTCTCATAGCAGTCCCCAAGTGGTTATTTCTGAATAGATCATCCAGAAATCACCTGTATGTTTATATATATATATATATCTATATATATATATCTCCTGTATATTGCACACTTACACACACACATATATCCAGGATGAACTTCCTGAGGTAAAGATTATCTCACAATTTTCAGGATGAAAACTTTTTCCAAAACTTCTTGGTGAAGGAAAGCAGGGAGGGGGAAGAAGCAACTTTTTCATCCCTAAAACCTGAAACATGTTTGTGAAAACAGCTCAGTTTCTCCTTGCTGAATTCAGTCAAGACCAAATTCAGGTTTCAGCTCCTCCAAGTGTCCTCAGGATCTGCAATAATTTCCTTTCCCCTTGCCCCTGGCCCCCTGCCAGTGCAAACCAATTGAATTCCCTCATTTCCACCTCCTTCCTTCAACACAGAGAGGCAAAATGTAATTTTGTTTCCCTTATCTTGAAAATAAAAATCTTTCTTCTTCCTTTGCAAAACATGGTTACCAAGCATCAATAACTTCCCTAAGTATCTAAAACTTGGGATTTTTGACCAGGGAAAGTGAAGTTTCTCCAGATCACACATTCCCCGAGATTTTCAGGGCAACAAGTATTTTCTAGTACCAATAAGAAACAGATCGGAATTAATTTTTAAAAAGTGTAAGCACCAGATGGTGGCCTGTGAGCACTTTCCTGTGGTTTTGTGGGTGGATTGATGGCTAAAAAGAGCTCTGGGGTTCACTAAAAAAGCACTTGTGTGTTTTTTTTAAAAAAGCACTTCTGCCTCAGTGCCTGTTGTGGAATGAGCCTCACCTTGCAGCTCCAGCTAAAAACAGATCTGATGGGATTAGAAAAGAACAGAATCCTCTTCCTGGGCAGTTTATTTTCACCCACTGTGAATCAGCCACTATTGTTTAAAATTCACAGGGAATTACCCACCTGAGCAGTCCCAGTGTGGAGGAGAGAATAGAAATAATATTTATGGTGCCAATTACAGCAGAGTAAAGCCAACATTCACTGCTTTATCAGAAATAAAGAAATGCAGTGGGAAACAGCAAGCAAAGTCCAGCTCAGCATTTCTGGAATCTCCAGCAGATCCGAATCTTCAAAGCTCAAAAGAAGAGATGCTAGGATAACCCTCAGCAGAAATATTAATAAGAATAATCTATTTGGATGATGGCTGAACTCTAAAAAGCACAAACAAACCAAAGAAACCCCAAAAAAATTCCCCTCCAAGCTGCTCCCATTTTATACAAAAGCTAAAAAAAGAAAAAAATTGTGTAGTCACAGGTTTAAAAATAAAACAATGTTATTTTAGTCTTTTCCTTTCAGGAGTTTCCACAATGCTTCCACATTTCGGAAACTGATTTTTCTTGTCTCTTGGCTCAGTCTGAAAAAAACCTAAGCTCATCTCCATTGGAGAAAACTCTGCATGTCAACATTCATGCACGGAAAAATGGAAATATTTTCATTAGGAAATACTGGCTTTAATTGCATTAGAAAATTGAGTCTGGTTCATTTATTTGTCATTAATCAGGGATGTGAGTTTTTAGTTCTGAATTATGTTCTGTTCACAACAGAGAAGCTGGAGGGTCTGGAAGGAGGATTATTTGCTTTTTGCACCAGCAATTCAGTCTGTACCCTTTATATCTCTCAGCATTCCACGTGGGAAAGCTCAGACTGAACTGAAAGACAGCAAAGAAATGAATGAAAATGGAATTTTGTCCAACCTTCCCGAACTGGCTTGTTCTGTGACTCAACCCCAAGTCAAGGAAGCACCATGGTTTGTAAGCTGTTAGGATCCCCTGACCCACAGCTGCCCCACACCATGCACAGATTCAAACCCCAGCTGGAAACAGTGAGTTCACCATGAAAGGATGATTTCCCACACCAAAAATTCATCGTTTCCTATTCAAACTTAACAAATAAAATAACCTTTATAAATGGCATTTCTGATGGAATTTAGCCTTATTCACATGGTTAAAATGTGCAAGTTTTGCTAAGTGTGTACACTGTCAGAATATATTTATTGTATGGTATTTAAAAATGTTCAAACTATTCCTACCTCATTCCTGCCTCCACCTCCATTCCCAAAAAGGTTGATTAAAGAAGATCACAACCATTTTCATGTCTTACCCCACGGCTGCCTTTTGGCTGGTCTTACAATGATGAGGCAGACATGGCTAAAGGGATAAAAGGGTATTTTATAGGATTTTAATAGGATTTTAGGTGCAGTTTTTCAAGGTGGAGTACACTGAGATGTACCTTTTGTATAGTGCATAAAAAATTTTTATAGACCTTCTAAATTAGAATATCTGTTTAGAATCTTCTAATGAGAAACCTAATAAATGAAGTAATGCCTCTCCATTTTAAAGAGTTCTCTCCCCTGAATGAGGCTAGAGCCCAGTTTACCAAATATATTTTAGAGAAAAAGTTTCTACCTCAGTTGAAACCTCAGGTTTTGAGATAGCGTAGAGCTCTCTGGCTTTTTACTGTGAATATTTAGTTTTTCTGCCTAGCAGAACCCCAAAACTAAGCCAGAATATCAGGCTATAAAAATAACAAGCAATTAAGGGTGCAAAGAGTGTATAAAGGGTACATGAAATACAGAAAAGGGTATATGAAATATATAAAAGGGTGTTTAAAAAGGCAAAAATCACCGGGTATCTCAGCCAAGCACTCTGCTTCCTTCCCTATTCCAGAACCAAGGAGCTTTAAAGCAGCAACTCTCCTTTTTTATTCTATTTTCCCCCTGCTCATGGTGAATATCTGTTCAGCCCTCCTGAGCCAAGGGAGCCCTTTGAAGGAGTGCAAAGCTGTTTGTTATCTCAGCTGGTTTATCTTGACTGCGCAGTTGCTCTGACAGCAGTGTTTTATCCTGTTCCAGAATAAATCACCCTCTGCAAGCACAAAGCAACGCTGAACGTATTGATGAAACAGAGTAAATCTCCTTGTTTAGCAGGAGAAGCTTTGTCACCAGCTGTGGGACAAAATCAGGCCATTTCAGCCACAGAAGCCAAGTTCTCAAGTGTTTTCTGGAGATGACTA
Source organism: Lichenostomus cassidix (assembly GCF_008360975.1). NCBI lineage: Eukaryota > Metazoa > Chordata > Aves > Passeriformes > Meliphagidae > Lichenostomus > Lichenostomus cassidix. The sequence goes on from NC_139493.1 coordinate 17,769,082, forward strand.
TTTTAGGATTTCTGGGGAAATTTTCCCACATCACAGACCCCTCGGAGTGTCATTTGTGTTAAATTCTCAGCAACTTGGTGTTAACCTTCCCACGTGAATCTGCTTGACCTACAGCTGGAAAACTCCACCCAAATGGACAGGTAGGACACTCAGGCACACTGGAAAGATTTCCCAGAGGTATCTAGGATGTTGAAAGTGTAATGGGAATTTTATATGGCCATCCCAGGGCTCTGTTTCTCAAAACCTAGCATTGTCCAAAAAAACCCAAACAAACAGAAAAAATTGTTCAAGCCTGATCAGCAAAGATACTATAATATCCATATCTATCTATCTATCAAATAAATATAATTATAATAATTATGAAGAGAAACAACCAAAAGAGATAGAGAGGGATAAAGCCAATTCAATAAGCAGCTTTTCAATCAGAAAAAAAAAAATTGCTAAGTGACTTTAATGACATTAAGTGGTCTTCCAAAATGGCAAGTTATGCACAAAAACTTAATAGTTTGTGTGCATTGGAAGCAGCAAGTCATGGCATATCATTAAATTCATAAAACTTACAGTTATTTCAAATATGTGCTGCAACAGAAGATTGCTTGCATCCAAAAGAATAAAACTGGTAAGAAAACACAGAAAAACAAGCCCAGCACAAATCTTAGCTCTCCATCACGTACCACTTCTTTTGACATAATGGGCACCAAAAAGAACTCACAAAGATTCACTTATCTTCATGGATGGATTAGTTTATCACTTATTATAAAGATGAATCTGCAAATTAAGTTAAAAATCTGCTTTAATAATTGCTTGCAGTACTCTGAAGTCGAATATGCAGAATTAAAACCAAGAATAGTGGCCATGCAGACATTAATGAACATTTAAACCAAGTGAAAGAAACACTGACAAACACTTAGACTTTTACTATTATTAGCCTGTGGCTCAGTTTTCCCGAATAAGAAGTAATGGTGGTATAAATCAAGAGCGTTTCATGTCACAAACCATGAGCCACTGGCTTTGTTTGAAATTCCATCAGAGACTGTTTGAAAAAGAAGTTCTTCAGAATTCTCCAGCAAGAGTAATCTGGGTTGGAAGTTTTTAACAGGAGGCTTGAAAAGCCTGCTGGATTTGTAGAGTATTCTGTGAAAATCTTATTTATAGGCTCTGGGAACTTGTTGGCAGACACATGTTATGGCAACTTTTGTGACTTTGCCTGGCAATATAAATTCTAATTTCAAAATAGAGAGCTCTGAACAGAGGCCAGAGAGGGTGGGGTGTCCTCCCTGGGATATTCCAGAACTGCCTGGACACACTGCTGTGCCCTGAGCTCTGGATGGCCCTGCAGGAGCAGGGAGGTGACACCAGTGACCCTCTGTGGTCACTTCCAGCCTGAGCCACCCTGGGATTCTGGGATTTACTGGGATCTACATTCTGGAAGTGCCAGTTCTACCTTCAGCAGCACAAAGCCCCTGACATCCTAAAGGAGGTTCAATCCTGTTTGGAGAAAACATAGGTTTTTTGGGAGACAGGAACATCTCAGCAACACTTAGCATGGGTTTAAGGCTTCCAGCTTAAACTCACAGAAAACATTGTCTGGGTGGAAGAGGTCCAAAGGAGAATGAACACACAGAGCAGTTGCAAATTGATGTTCTGTGAAAAGTTATAAACATCCCTTTTTCACAGGGCTTTTGCAGAGAAGCCAACCTACAACCTGTTAGCACACAACACAAAGATCACACAGCAGCAAAGGAGACTGAGCAGGAAACTGCTGCAGAAGGGAAGCTACACATCACGGGGTGGGCTGTGGGCAGGAGGAACTGGGAGCACAGGAGCTGTTCTCCAAATTGCTGTGGATCAGACATGAGCAAGGAAAGACTTTCTCTTGCAGAATTTTCAAGAGCAAAGCCTCTCAGCACAGAATCACAGAGTGGTCAGGCTGGAAGGGACCACAGAGGGTCACTGATGTCGCCTCCCTGCTCATCTGGTGTCACCTCCCTGCTCATCTGGTGCCACTTCCCTGCCCCAGCAGGGCCATCCAGAGCTCAGGGCACAGCAATGTGTCCAGGCAGTTCTGGAATATCCCAGGGAGGACACTCCACCCCTCTCTGGTCTCTGTTCCAGCTCAGGCTCTGCCTAGGGCAGAACTTGTGCCTCCTGTGCAGGGGGAGCTCCCTGGACATCAATTCCTGCCATTCCTCTGGTGCCACTGCTGGGCAGCACCAAGAAGAGCCTGAGCCCTGCTCTGACACCCAGAGACAAGACCCAAGCAAATATCTGGTAAAAAATTGGTTTTATCATAATTGCAATGGGACAGGTAGCGATTCAAGAGCAGAAAGATTGCCTTAGCAACACCAAAAAATTAGTTAATTGCTATAACACAGACAGAGTTTCACTTTTTGGCAATGGATATCATCCTCTTAGACCGAGGGCAGGAACATGGCTAGTTCCTGTATTTTCCTGTTTGCTCACGGTGGAGAGGAATTGTGCAAAGCTAACGATTGCTCTTCACCAGTTTCAGAGACCATGAAGTTACTAAGTGCCCAACAATACTGTTTGCACAAACATCATTGCACAAATTCTTCATGACTTACTTCATCAAATGACCACTTTGGATCCACGGAGAGCTTTGTGCAACGCATTTCTAAACATTGTTAAAAGTGAGGGAAAAATAAGCATGATCTTAAAGAAAGGAACGAATACTGGTAAGTTAGTTGCAAAAAAAAACCAAACCCAAAAACCTGAATGTTGTGTGTATGTTTAACGCAGAGCAGATGTACTGGACCTACGTGAATCACAGAAACACCAGTTTAGCTAAGCTATGCAATAGTGTGTTACACACTAGGGATTTTCCAGGTCTGAGAGCAGTTGTGTATAGGCAGCTCCCCTGAAAGAAGCTCCCCTGAAAGAAACTCCACGAGCTGCTACTTCAGGGCTGGTGATCTGAGCAAAGTGCCAGTGCTGTGAGTGATGAGGTCGGGCTGATGCAGAGCGGGATGTGGTGTGTGATGCTCCGCAGCCCGCAGGGTCACCTCAGGTAAGCAGCACGTCACCCCGGCCCTGGGGCGGCTCCAGCTGCCATCGCCACAGGTCTGCAGCCACACCCGGCGCTCTCCGCCCGGGAGGAGGGAGGGCAGAGCGGCGGGGAGCGGAGCGGCACAGCCCGGCTCTTCTCCGGCACAGAGAGGGGTCTGTCCCGGAGCCACGGGGCGGCACGGGGCTGCCCATCCCATCCTATCCTATCCATCGCCTCCCATCCCATCTCACTCCATCCCATCAGATCCATCGCCTCCCATCGCATCCCACCCCATTCCGGAACATCCACAGCCTCCCATCGCATCCATCGCCTCCTATCGCATCCACCGCCTCCCATCGCACTGCACCCCATCCCACTGCATGCCACCCCACCCCATCCCATCTCATCCACTGCCTCCCATTCCATCGCATCCATCCCATTCCATCGCATCCATCCCATCCTATCCCACCCCATCCTATCCCATCCCACCCCACCGCATCCCTCGCCCCCCATCGCGCCCCGGGAGGAGCGGCTCTGCCCGAGCTGCCGGGGTCTCTCCGCGCTCTCCTGCTCTCCTCGGTGAGTGAAGAGCGGCGCGGGAAGGAGGAGGGAGCTGGCGAGGGGCGGCGGGAGGGATTGGATGGATTTGGGGCTGGAGGAGAGCTGAAGGCTCCTAGGAGCTCTCTCGTCCCGGCCGAGACTGCTGTGATAGAGGAGCATAGCGAGAGGGGGAAAGCAGGAGCAGAACTCCCCAATACCCTCGACTTTGGATAACTCTCCCTCGGCATTCACTCAAATCACTCAGCAGGAATTCCCCGCTGCTTACCGCCGCATCCCAGCACAGAGGTGCGCTGAGCTATCCCGTAGGGGCAAATAAATCTGAATAAAAACCCCCAAAATGCCCCAAAACACTGCGGGAAGCTCAGGCAGCTTTTCTCCCGAGGACACTAGTCCAAGCTGCAGATCAGCAGCACCGAAGGGAGCTCCAGGCTCAGGTTTTCCCTGCCCCAGGAGCAGAGAGGAGCGCTGAGGGTTAGCACAGCCAGGGGATGCTCCGATGGAAATGGGAAGGAAGGGAAACAGATGGAGAAAGTCCCGAGTCTGCATTGTACTTAATGGCCACACTTGAATTGAAATGGTTCGGGTGAGTTCCTGTCTGCCTGCAAAATATTGATTGTTTTCAGCATCTTGCTTGTGACTAATGTGAGTTTCCAGGGAAGGGTAGGGCTGGGAAAGCAGGCGGGGGGGGTTGGAGCCTTGGCTGAAGGAGAACAGCGGCTTGGCTGAAGAAAAGGGAAGATAATGCCTGAATTCAACCCTCATCCCCTTCTGGAGATGTGCTCTTCTGAGAAAAAAATCACAAATGCATTGTTTTCATGCAGATATTGTGGCGTTGCTCAGAGACAAGCCCAGCACATGCTGAGGGGACTGACCCTGCATTGGGACATAACCTATTCTGAACCTCACCCCATTCCTGGTGCAGCCTTCCCAGGCTTTCCTCCCAGACAGGAATGGTGGAGAGCAATCAGGGCTCCTGGATAAGCTGCTTTTAAACTGTTCCCAGCTGTAAGACACCCTGTGCTCCAGCAGTGCCCCTTTGCCTTCTGCTTAATTCAACAAGAAACACTAAAGCTGCCTGGAGAAAGACAGGAGCTTGTTTCAGTCAGATGTGCATTTCTAGAATGGAAAAACTTTGTATATTCAATGAGTTACTGCTAAAATATGAAGGGACTCATCATTTTACTACAGTAAATTCACCAGATGTTTGAAGAGACTGATAATATGTGTTCCAAATTAAAGATGAACAAAAAAATAAGTGAGCCAAAGCAAATCTTTCAGTAAGAGGGTTTACTTTTATTATACTTTTATTAGCAGTTCAAGGAGGCAGCAAGTCCTCACAGCCACTAGGATTTTAAAATCTATGCATTTTTGGGATGAAGATTTTCATAAAGCTTCAAAACACCAAAAGTTCACTTGAGGTAAATTCAAGTTTTGGTAAATTGCCAAAGAATTTTCATAGTGATCAACTTAAAGAACTAACAACTCTTATTTGCATATATTATTTTTTACTTTTGTGAGTAGTGATTTAGCAAGTCATCTGGAAATAATCAAATCTTGATGTTTGAATGACAGGCTCAGTGACATTTCTAAAAGTTAATCATATTTCTGCTGCAGAAGAATTAAACCCACCTAGTTTTACAGTTGTCGAGGCTTGGAGTCAGTACTAGCACAAGGTGGAATCCAAAAAACTTCCAAGATTTTTTGCTGTTCCTGTATGAAAGTTGGGACAGTATGAATCCCTGTTTTAGTGAGTTGGGATAATGGATTTCAAGGACTTCTCCAGCACAGCACTACTTTAAAGAAAATAATATTTAAATACTGTTTTGCTATGAGATCACATCGGTGACCAATTAGTTGATACTGATAATGTTCAGACTAGCAAGGAAAATTAATACCATATCTGGAAGCTTTAGGATTCCAGTAAAGATGAGGTTTTCCCCCAAACTCTGGGCAAAAATAATCCATATTTGGGATATACTATCCCAAGAGCAAGACTGGATTTTGTCATGGAAAAACTGACATTTAGCACAACTTAAACTAGAAAATTGAGTCACTGAAAGAGGAGTTTCATGGAAGTCTGAGCTTACATTTTGAAGGCCAAAACATTTTTGGAATGTGTCCACCTTCTGGTAGCTCTTTTTAACATTCCTGGAATACAGGTCAAGTGTTAGACAGTTGTTAAAAATTGCCAGCCAGAGTCAAAAAAGTAGATATCTATCTCCTGATAACTTATAGATACACCAGCTTGGGAGTGGCTGGAACTAAACAACTTTGTTGAGGATTCTCCAGATGGAGTTCATTTAAAATTTTTATATATAAAAGAGAACAAGTTTAGCTGCTTTCTTAGGGCGAGCAGATTGCAGCAATGACCTGGCTGCACACAGGTATTGACTGCTACCTGCTTCAAAGAGATTTTTAGGCTGTTTGTTGGATGTTGCTGAGGTTTACTCACTGATTCAGAGGACACGGATCTACAATGATCCACAAACTAGAAGAAATTCAAGTTGATGACAATATTCAATGTAACTTGATTGTTTTTATTTGTATGTTATGCTCCTGGAATTCACTCTGCCATTTGTGGGCTTCTGCCTTCTTTTCAGTTAAGCACCTGCAGTTTCCCTGGGTTTTTTTCCCCCTTTCCCAAGGTGTTTGTTTTCCCCTTTCCCAAGTTGTTCCCAATATTCCTGAACAACCAGCATGGAAGCTGCTGCATTCCCTGGCTCTGCTGAGAAGTTACTGCATTCTTGTAGATTAAGGCTTTCTGGATCTCTCTGCTTCCAGACTGTTTTTTTTCTTCTTCCTAAATAATAAGTGGTGTTTCCCCAGCCAAGATCCTGTCAGTAGTTGGATGTCAGGGCATGTTTAAGGACTTTTCCTGAGAATATTCCTGTGGTCTCCTATTAATCATGCAGCTCTGAAGTCATCCTGACCCACAGGAAAGGGAATATCAGGGAAATATCATGGCAAAGCTCAGAGGAGGTGAAGCAGAGGACTGAGAAAGGAGACACAAAGCAGAGATAAATACATTACTGGATTCATTACTGGAAAGCAGCTAAACTTGTTATCTTTTATATATAAAAACTTTAAATTAACTCCATCTGGAGAATCCTCTGCAAAATTGTTAATTCCAGCCCCTCCCAAGCTGTGTGGATGTATGGAAATGCACAGAAAATCCACTTGCTCACACCCTTCTTTGCCTCCCATGCTTCCCACTGCTGATTTATTCTCCAGGAGTTGCAGAGCAGTTGAACATCCACCAGCATGACAATTCAAAGGAGCAGAATGGCTTTTGGAGCACACAAACTCCAGCGCAGAGAAATCCAGGACACAGATGCTCTGTCCTTTGTTATGCATGGGAAATTAATGCTCTCAAAGAATCAATTTTCAGCCTGAAAAATCACAATAAAACCCACTTGCAATGGTATCACAAACAGAACTGCCTGCACAGTTGGCTTTTGGTTTGGTTTTTGGTTGGTTTTAATAGCAAAGTTTTACATTATTGCTGTTAGAGTCCTTTTCAGTGACCCCTAAGGAATGTGTCAGTGTTACAATGAGGTGGCTCCAGAAGCCACTGCTGTGATTCTCTAACAGCTAAAACCTGAAAATACTGACTGTAACCAAGTCAAGCATCAGCTAGACACCTGAAGCTGAAGTTCCTTCTATTTTCAAATTTTTCAGCCTGGTCAAATATTTTTTTTTCTCTTTGCATTATTTTTCACTCATGAAAACTGGATGCACTATTTCCTCATTTAACTAAAAGCAGAAGTATTTATCTGCAATTCTGACAGCCTTACCCTAATATCCAATATACCAATTTACAAAAATAGTGGTAGCACAGCAGAATCACTGAAAACATCCCTGCAGAAGACAGTTCAGTTTATCATACAGTCAGATTTCAGCACATCTGCTAGGTTAGTTCTGACCTCATTTTCCCCCAAAAGAGCATTTCCTTCCAAAGCCACCAAAAATTCACTGTCCCCAAATGAATGCAATGCAATTAATGCAAAACCAATGCAAAATTAATGCAGTCCAGAGCTGTCATTGAGGAGTTCATCCACACCAGGGAGAAGTCATAAGAAGCCAAGAAATGAAATTTTATCATATTTATCAGTCAGGCCAGGTTGTTTGCTCACACAGTAAAAGATTCATTTATAACTCTTAAAATAGCAACGTGAGGGGAAGAGGACAATCCAGTAGGATTGAGAAATTTGACTGGTTACACACTAAAGCTTCAGGTTATGAATCTTTTCCCTTCAGACTGCCCAGGAGACACAGCTTGAGGGCAGATGGAATTCAGTCTGTCCTCTGACAGTGGAAGACACTTTTCGGAAATAAAAAACCAAACCCTGGTCCCTGCTAGGCTGAGACATTGAGTGTTTGAGTGGGGCTGGCAGGCAGGTTTACCAAGTGTTTTCATTTGCTTTTTATCAAAAATATTCCTTTAATATTGGCAGGCATTGAATAGGGGTTGTTCCCTTACAGAGAAATAAATGAGCTTTCAAAAGGGCAATTAATCAAACCTCTGCCATGTTAGCACTTTCAACACCTAAAGAATAATTTAGGGGGTGGAAAAAATCACTAGAAATAAATAGGTTTCCTCAGTACAGCACAGTGAGTGCAGGTCATCTGAATTAAAATCTTGCCTTTTGCCTTGAACTCCGTCTGATGAACAAGAATTTTGGGTTTTGGAGCTGTGGGTTATTAAAAACCCATGAGCCAGAGCTGTGCCAGCAGCTGCTTCCAGAAACTCTCCCACTTAGTCAGGACTAATGTGTTGCACCTGCACTGACAGGGAGGCACCACTCAGCATCTCCCTGCAGATCCCAGCTCCTTGGAATGGTAATGCAATAACAACTCCTGATTGCTGACCCTCCTCGGAGAGAAAGCTCTTTACACACAGCAAAAATTAAAGAGGCATTCCATGGTTAGCTCAGGGGTTAGAGTTTCCAAAAAGCCATCCAAGGTTTTGGATTTTTTTGTTTTTTGTTGTTTTTTTTTAAATCTGTTCTGTATTAGTGAACTTTGTTTCAGTGTAATTAAACTGTGCAAACATTAAATCCCATTCATTCATTATTTTTACTTTCCTCTGCTGGCAACTGATCTCCAGATAAGGCATTAGCTCCTGAAAAGCTAATACCCCAAAGCAGCTTGAGGCAAAAGTGAGAGCAAGGAACTGCAATTTCAAATCCCAGTGTAGCCATGATGATGATTTTTGGTGCCACCACTGCTGACAGTGATGGGAGGAAGTTTAAGAAGGAGATTTGTGGACTGAAATCTTCCTCAGAGCACACAAGAGGTGCTCAGTGCATTTCATCATGATTTGGTGTGGCAAAATGTTCTAATTCCATCAACATGTTCAATGGGAGCTCAGAGGTCAAGAGGTGAAAACTGAGGGCAGAGTGGTTGGAGGTGACACTGAGCACTAAAATTTCTGCAAATCAATGCAGCTCCTCTGCAAGCAATTTTGGGTGCAAAATGGCTTCTCTGCAGGATATTTTTGTGTGTATTTTTGCTCCTGCTGGCAGTGTAGGACAGGGAGATTGAGGCTCAGCCCTAAGAGCACACACACTGACTGGGCCAAACCTCATCCCTGCACTGGGAGGTTTCCTTGGCCTCTGGAACATCCCAGCAAGCACCAGGCTGTTTTCCCTGCGCACACACACAGGTGTGGGACTGCCAAATGTGCTGTGAGAACTCATTGTCAAGGAGAATTTTGTCTGATGTGAGAAATCCTAAGGCAGAAGCAGCAGCAGCTCGTGGTGTCTTGTGCCAGGAATTCAGAGACAGCTGCAAGGATCTGATCATAAATTGCATTTCTGCTCTGCTCTCAGCATTTTGGGGCCAATTCAATGCCTTGGGACATCTTTTGAATGGATTCAGAGGTGTGGTTTGGATTCAAATTAAATTAGAGGGTTAGGATACAACTGCTGAGGATACAACATTCCCAACGAAGGTTTGGAGATCCTCTTCTAGCTTTGTTTTTAGGGGTTTCCTTTCTCTTCAACACACTCCAGAACATAAATCACCCAGAGCCTCAAAGGGCTGCCTCTGGTGGGAGAATCCTCCCAAAGCCAGGGCTGGAAAAGATCAGATGTAAAGTCCCCACATTCAATAGAGAATTCAATATTCCCGTCATTCCCACATTCAGTAGAGAATTCCCACGTTCAATAGAGAATTCAATAGAGAAAATGCAGTATTACCAGGAAGTTTTCACATCCTAATCCAGCTTCAGGAGCTACTCACTCTAGACTAAGGCAAATGCCTTAAAAAGAATAAATAAAAATAATAAAATATTAGGATATTTAATTTCTAAATCGACACTGCTTTCTAGGGTATCTGAAAGAATACAAACCAAAAGCCTAGACAGAAAACCCTGTAAGTAGTCAGGACATTGGAGAGAAAAGGAGTCCTAGCTGCTTTCAGCTCTAAGATTGCTCTGTGATGTTTGCCAGAACAGTTTTACTCCATTTCACTTTAAAATGCAACAGTACATGGCCAGCTTGCTAAAAAACAGAGGAGATAAGATCCATGAGACTATGAATCACCCAAATGACCTGGTGATGAAAATTACTGTATAAAACAGAACTATTATGAATCTGGAGTACCTTTTAGCATGTGTATTTTTTAAACAGCAAGTGCATTACCCTGAGTTTTTCATGTTCTTAACATTCTCAAATGATTTTAAATCTCATTGCATAATTCCTGGCTTGTTACATCTTCCATAAGCTCTTCCAAACTGGAAAAAGAATCAAGCTTTATCATTTAATAATAGACATTTCAATTAAGTGAGGAGTACATTGAAAAACTCCACCTTGGTGCCTTCCTTGGAGCAGAGCTCCAGCTCAAGATCTGCAAGTTGCTTCCTAAATCCTGCCCTATCCCACCACAGCAGATAAAGAGGAACTTTGGGAAGCGGTCACCAGTAGCATTGACTGTATTCTGCTGGGTTTTATTCCCAGAATCACAGAACTTTTGGGGTTGGAAGACACCTCTGGAGACGATCCAGGCCAACCCCAAACGCAGCTCACACATTCTGTGTGCAGTTCATGAACAACCCAGGAGGGCTGTCTAACCAGGCAGCTTTCTTTGCTCTTTTGGTGCTCTTTTCTTTTGTTTTGTTCTGTTTTGTTTTCCTGTGGAAGATTTCAATGAAAGTTGCCTTCTCTTCCTTTATTTTACCACACATTTAAATGGAAATTTGTGGGGGTGAAGATCAGTCATTCCAGGTTTTTGCATCAACTCCTTGCCTTGACCATGCCTGTCACCTAAATTGAACACACTGACAGAGGTGGAAAGAAAGACATGGCAGAGTAGGGTAGAACTATTTTCCAGACACTTTGGTTTCAAATCCATGGAGTAACTCCTGCCCTCATTCCCAGGAGATGCTCGGGGGCTCTGTGATCTCTGAGCAGAGGAATTACCCTGGAAGAAGCTGAAGGAATCCAGGATCCCAGCAGAGCCCAAGCTGCTCCTGACCCCTCTGCCCATGGATGCTGCTGCCAGCAGGATCCCAGCTCCTCTCCCAGCAGCACCACCTGGGAATAGAGCCCAGCAAGAAGGAATTTGACCTCTCATAAGGAAGCACAAATGGTTTCAGCCGCAGCCCTGGTTACTGGAATAAGAGAGATAAAGTTGCATGAAGTATTGCATCACTGAACTTCAATAGGGAGCCCTGACTGTTGAACAATTTATTGCATTGTGCTGCTTTGACCGAGTTTAGAGTTCTGAGGGTGAGAAATCCCACACATATCTCAGTGTTAGCTGGGTAAACACTTTGGGCAAATATATCTACAGTCTCAATTGCCTTCCTTATTGCTTTAAGAGATTTACCAGAACATAAACTCAGACAAGCTGTGAAATGGCACAAAATGTGTGTCACCCTCACAGACATTTTTCTTCTATGTCCTGGAGGTAGAATTAGGTAAATTTATCATATGTTCCAAGGTGTAAAATGTTATTGATCTGTTTTGGACTGTGGATCAATACAAGAAGTTAGCAGCTGGGAAGCAGAAGATGCTTATTAATCCTGAAAAATCCTATTATTTTGCATTTGATCTAAAATAAGCCTGGCATATTTAAATGTTTGAAATCTGTGTAAGCCTAAATTGTGTAGGAAGAGATTGCTCATTACCTATAATTTGAATGACTGTCTACTGCCTGCCAACTGCAGTATTCTCAAACTGTTCAATGTAGGTTGTAAATAAGCAATGGCTTGTTTCAACTATTTAGTAAAAAAAATATGTTCATATGCTTTTTACTAACACATTTTAAATCGGTTTGCCAATATGGAGTTTATGTTGTGGTTCGTGATCAGCTGTTTAATGAGATATAATGAATTAAAACACTGAGGACTGAAATTTCTTCTTCGGATTCTGGGGTCTGAAATATATGAAGCCCTGTGAAAACTGGTTTGGATTGGTTAGTGGGGTTTCATAAAACACAGCTTAAATTAATCACATGTAAAATGTAAAAACTGGTTATTTAGGAAAGCCCTAAAAGGGACAGCGCTAAGCTGAAGCACAAATTAGCTTTATTATCTTCTTACTACAGTGATTGAGCATGTTTATTTTCTTTCCTCTAGTTCTGGAAATAAAAATCCCCAAGCAACCCAACACATTTTCACCCAGGAGCTTAACCCAAGGCTGAACTTCCCAGGCCTGGACATCTGCTCTGATTCTCCTATTGTGTGCCCATGGAGAAGATGTCCAAAAACACAACGGAGAGCTCCAGCAACGCTCCCTCGGCTCTGCTCGGCCTGTTCCTGGGCAGCATCTCTCTGACCACCATCGTGATGAACATCCTGGTGCTGTGTGCCGTGAGAAGGGAGAGGAAGCTGCAGACGGTGGGCAATCTGTACATCGTCAGCCTCTCCATCGCTGACCTGATCGTGGGGGCAGCAGTGATGCCCCTCAACATCGTCTACCTGCTGAGCCCCGTGTGGCCCCTGGGGCTGGCAGCCTGTCTCTTCTGGCTCTCCATGGACTACGTGGCCAGCACGGCGTCCATCTTCAACCTCTTCATCCTGTGCATGGACCGCTACCGCTCGGTGCAGCAGCCGCTCCGGTACCGGCAGTACCGCACCAAGCTGAGGGCCTCGCTCATGATCCTGGGCGTCTGGCTGCTCTCCTTCACCTGGGTCATCCCCATCCTGGGCTGGCACGCCTTTGCCAACAACGGCCAGAGGAGGATGAAGGAGAGTAAGTGCGAGACGGAGTTCTCTGACGTCACCTGGTTCAAAGTGCTGATGGCTATTTTCAATTTCTACCTGCCCTCACTGCTCATGCTGTGGTTCTACCACAAAATCTTCAGGGCTGTTCGCAAACACTGCCAGCACCGAGAGCTAGCCAGGGGATCTCACTGGACCTCCTTGGAAAAAAACTCCCTGCATCACACTCAGATGAAGGACGAGAGAAATACTTGCCTCCAGAAGCAAATTTTGGATGAGAACAGCCCTGGCACAGACAAGCAGAGCTGCCCAGAGCCCCAGAAAGTGGAAGGACAGCTTCACGTCAGCAATCCTGACCAGTCTGCAAAGGCACTGAGTAGTGGGACAGTCCTGAAGTGGAGCTGTTGCTCTCTCACCAGGCCCAAGGCTGGCCTGGATAAAGCAGGGAAGCAGTGTGCCACAAAAAGCCCTGGGAATACAGGGGAGCCTGGCTGCCAGGACAGTGACTCCAGTGCAGAATCAGACAACCAAACCTTCACCGAGGGGGCACCCCATGCAAAGCCCTCCGATCCCAGCCCTACCAGAGCCTGCCATGCTCAGAGAAAGACTGAGAGCAGGGATTCCAGAGGCCTGGCGTTCCTGAGGAAAACCTGGCAGAGCCTGCACAGCCCTGCCAGGAGCAGCCAGCAGCTGCACGGGAACAGGGAGAGAAAAGCAGCCAAGCAGCTGGGGGTGATCATGGCAGCCTTCATGCTCTGCTGGATTCCCTACTTTGTGCTCTTCATGGTGATAACATTCCACAACAACCAGCAGCTGTCGACATTGCACAAGGTCACCATCTGGCTGGGCTACGTGAACTCCACCTTGAATCCCTTCCTCTATCCTCTGTGCAACCATAATTTCAAGAAGACTTTCAAAAAGATCCTTCACATTCACTGATACTGGTCTGGGGTTTTGGAGCTCAAATGCTCAACCAAACCAAATGTTCCACTTTCAAAGGATGGGTGAAGTAAAAGACTTTAACAAACTGTAGTTTATAAAGTGTTAGTAAAATTTAAGTACTAACTGTTACATTTAATAATCGTAACACATTTGAAGAGCTACTTCAGACCAAGAATCTGAAAAACTCAGGGTCAATCTATAAACTGTTACACTGTAGTAAACATCTTCCCATTTGAGATCACCTCTTTCATCACAAAAATGGACACACAAATAGACATCTTCAGTGATTATAAATTATTCAGCTACAGAAAAGGAAGAAACCACATTTCTGTGATGGGACAAAAATAGTTTTCCCTTTCAACTCACTCCATTAAACACAGGAACACACTGCCTGTGAAATGAGATTTGCAAGTGGAGGTACTTTGTACAGTCATAGAAAGAACTTTCAACTGTTTAAAAAAATCTACCCTATTTATTTCTAACTTCCTTCAAATCACAAACTTTTTATCACAGGTCAAGTTTTAGTGTACCCTGCTGTATCTCTTTGATATCATACCTGTATTAACTGTGTGTTAACTTTGCTGAAAAAAGTGGTATTTTTATGTTCTCAAGGGATTTCCATGCTCAGCATTCTGATCCCATCTCTCCAAGAAGGGTGTGCTGCTGTTCCAGACTTGCAGAATATAGCTGATTATCCATGCAGGATGTTTACCTTTTCTACCCTTTCTATTTAATTGCATTTCATAAATCTTGCGGCAGATGCTGTCAAATGTTTCAGGAGAAATACAAAACAATAGAATACTCTGAGCTGGAAAAGGTATCAAGAAGATATTGAAGCACAACCTAAAATTGAAAGCTGGGCTGGCTTTGAGGTGACAAAGAAAAAGGATATCCTCTGATTCATTTTGTTGCTCATGAATTCACCAAATTTTAAAGGCTTTTTTGCTTCTGAAATTGCTGAGTTAACAACAGAGTTCTGAAGTGGAACTCCTTCAGCTGAGAGCTGCCAAGGGCTCTGTGGGATGAGTTTAGGGGTGCCCTGTGCAATATCTTTATCACATCAGAAGCAAAAAGTGGGAGTTTAATGGTAGGAGGAGAAATTCTGGATTCTCTCTTTTTAAAGAACTCGAGCTCCTCAGAGTCCCTCTGTGCCACATGTGCCTATTTCATATGAAATGTGCCTATTTCATAAAGTAAATATGCCAAGATTCACAGTAACAGTGCAACACTGGGGTAATGTGGGAGAGATTGCTCATGAATTTTGGACAGAATACTCTAAATGCAAAGTGTTATTCCTCCGTCCGTGTCCTTTCTCTGAATTAAACACCTGAGTGTTTAATTGTATTTAAAGTATTCAATATTAAATGAAGCCCTAAGACGTCTGCATTGTAATAAATTCGGAAAATGTGCTAAAGGAATGAGCTTCAATTCAGTCATTTTTGGTATACCATACAAGGTTCGGAGATCCATTGACTCCATTTCAGGTTGTGTGCATGAAAAACTGCAACCAGGGAACTTAAATCTAGGAGAAACAAAGGCAAAATGCACAGAGAGAATACAAAAACAACAAAATTCATTGCAAAATTCAGGCAACTTTTTCACTGAAGAAGGAACACCTGCAAGTAGTAAAATCCACCTTTTTGGACTACAGAGCAGAACCTTTACAAACACATGCTCTAATCCATGGCCTCTCACAAACAATTGCTGAGGTTCACAGCTATTATGTTCTTTTTTTTTCCCCGTTGTGATTTGCGACAGCAATTCTGGCCAAAATGGATGGTGATTTAGATGATCCCTGAGGAAATAAAAGTCAGCCACAGTTATTGGTGTTGAAAACCAGATTTTCCCGAGGGCTGCTGAGAGCTGTCAAGAAGTCTGTCCTGTTGATCATGACAATTGCCTTTTCTGACTTTAAAATGTACTAATAACACACGACAAAACAACCTAAAGAAGGTCATTGAAAATTGGTCTAAAAATGGTGATGACTGTAACAACAAAAACTTCTGGGGAAAATTAAATAACATTCAAACAGCTAAACCCAGGAAAATAAAGCTGCTTGAATATTATCTCAAGTAATTTTTATGCATGGTCTGAGTGGACGTTAAATCACAAAGGCAGGGGAAGTCATGGTGAGCTTGTAAGAGACACATTTTATAGCTATTATGTAATGTAAAATAGGCAAATGAGATAGTGCTTATTTAAAATAGCAAGAGGATTTCTCAGCTTGATTTACTGAACACTGCAATTCCAGCGGCTCTGGATGTAAGAGAGGCAGAGGAATGCAGATTAGGGTAAGGAAGGGAGAAGCCTCCCACCACGTGGGGGCCAAGGCTCTAGAGAATATTTCAGGTGTGGTTTCCTGCCAAATATTTTCCGTGTTTTGCAATTAACAAACGAGGTCAGAGGACACAGAACTTCCGGAGAACACAACGAGAATCTGGGAATTCCTTGGACTGGAGCTGTGCAGTGATGAAGGTGTGGTAGAACCACCGAGGTGGCTTTGCAGAGGCACAAAATTCTGTTCCACAGCATTCCCTGTGCCAGTGGGGACATCTGGTGGGAAAGGAGCGAATCCCGGGAGGCTGCAGGCAGCCCTAGGCACGGCGGAGCTCTGCCATCCTGCTGTGCCCAGCGGTTTAGGGAAAGGGAAGGGAAGGGAAGGGAAGGGAAGGGAAGGGAAGGGAAGGGAAGGGAAGGGAAAGGGAAGGGAAGGGAAGGGAAAAGGAAGGGAAAGGGAAGGGAAGGGAAGGGAAGGGAAGGGAAGGGAAGGGAAGGGAAGGGAAGGGAAGGGAAGGGAAGGGAAGGGAAGGGAAGGGAAGGGAAGGGAAGGGAAGGGAAGGGAAAGGAAAAGGAAAAGGAAAAGTTCATGCAGGTGCACATTTTGGTCTCTTTCCATCCTCTAAAAGGACTGGGAGATCACTTTGTGAGGCACTTTGTGAAAGCAAAATAAATGAAAATGATGGAGCTTTCAAAATGTATTTCTAATCCTCAGATAGTAATACAGAAGCACTGTAAGCACTTCTGAATATCTCTAGAGGAGGCCCTGAATAGTGTAGATTTTCCACTGCTGTCAGGGAGGCTGAGGACTACTCTCCTAACTTGAGTTCCTACAGATGAGGTTTAAAAATTTAAAATTTAAAACTTAAAAGTTAAAACTTAAATGTTTCAGCACACAGATTCCTTCAACCAGAATGCCAATTACTTTCATTTGCAAATGCCAACCTAAATTTAAACACTATGCAAACATATTCACATTCACTTACTTAAGTACAATGACAAAATTATTAATTTTCATCAAATTATGTGTCTACTCTTCTGAAGAATTCTAAAATAAAGAGAACAATTAATGTTGACCCAGTGTGGAAATAGCTCCTGAAAATAGTTTACATTCTTGATAGTGAGTTCAAAATTATCTTAAAAACATGATGCACATCTGACATCAAAATAAATCCCTGAACTGAGTTGTTTGGGGGGAGAAAGCTTTTTCTCTGGATAATATCTGTGTGTCCATGGGAGAGGCACCTGCCTGTGCCAGAGAAATCAGTGATGCTGCTCACAGAATTCCATCAGGGTGGTAACTGCAAGAAAACACCTTTGTTGTTGGAGCAAATTCCTGCTTTTTTTCCTCTACTGACTCAAAAATTCACTGCTCCAACAGACTTTTAACTTTGCAGCAGTAACAGGGGTACAGCACAGCACTAGGTTGCTTTTGGCAGTAATTTTTGGAAATAAATTGTTAGCTCTGCCAGGTTCTGCTTGGATTTTGTGGTCACTGCAAAAGCTGTAAAAATTAATTTTAATCCTGTAATGGAAAGCACTATGTGAACCTAAACAAGTTTTATTTTTATTAAAATCTACAGGAGAATTTAATCTGAGTTCTGAAGAAGGATCTGAGCTCCTGTTCTGAGCAGCTCTCAAAAAACATGCTGAGTCCATAATTCCCAAGAATGGATGAGTTTAAATCTGCTTCTTCTTAATTCCCAGAGTTTGAATCCACTTCCTTTTAATTCCCACCTTCAATCCCAGGATGGGATTCAATCTTCTCCCTTGCTGCAAGATTTTCCTTGGGGAAATTGCAACTCCTACTTGTAGAAATATGTGCCAGAAACACCCAACATATTTTTTCCTTTGTTTTTAAAGAACCTCTTTTTAGAGATACTTGGTTCCTTTTCTCTTGTTTATTACACTTTTATTTGCATCTAGGAAGATGTAAGAAGAGCATACAAGGACCAAGAAGGGATAAAATAAAACCTTTCCAAGCCTTGGGGAAATAAAGTGCAGAACTGAGCTTGAAGTGTCCAACAGAACAAAGGCATTGCCAACACTAACGAAGCGAATAAAATGGAAAATGAGGAATTGCAGAATTTTAGTGACGTAATACAGCTGGATACAAGGATACAACCATCTGTAATAAAATTCCAAGTTTATTAAAATTTTATTTGTGAAATTCCTGGAAGGCCTATTCAGCCCATGCTGAATAGCAAGGTCCTCTATCCAAACACCAGTTCTACATTTGAAATGCAGAATTTGCTAAATTTCAGCACTGAAAACTCCCCTGATCAGTTGTCATTATGTGACAGTGCCCACACTCATCTGCTGGCTTTTCCTCCCAGGCTTACTCCCCATTTTGGGAGCAGCTTCTGCCAAATGGGTGCACTCCAAAATATAAGGCAGCTCTGGCAAATTTATTTTCCTGATAAAATGATGTGATATACAGAGGTTATGCTTGGTTTTTTTAGAAAACATAGCTTTTTTTTGTATTCTATAGATGAAAATTAAGGGGAAAAAAGGAAAGTTATCAATACAAACTCATGAAAAGCTTCAGGCTGGAAGGCACCTCTGGACGCCTTCTAGTCCCAGCTCGGGCTAGAGCAGAGCTAAGATCACAGTTAGATCGCTGTGCTCAGAGCTTGTGCAGTCAAGTCCCCAGTTACAAAAATCACAAAGTCTCTCTGGAAACCTATTCCAGCCACACCAGGCAATTCTTCTCTCTCTAATAATTCGGAATTTTCCTCGGTGTAACAAGAGCCCTTTTCCTCCCCGCTTTTTGCTGCGCACCTCTCAGAATTCGCCTCCCTTATCTCCATCACAGCAAACTCCCATCTAGCCCCCTGGAGCTTCTTCCTCCCGCTGAGCAAACCCAGCTCTCGCAGTCTGATGTTTTATAGCCGGGAGGGTCAGAGCCCGTCTGCGGCAGCTCAGGGTTCTGCTCGTGCTGGGTGCTGGGGCGGGATGGCACAGGGCTGCGGGTGACACGGGACAAGGGTGCTGCGGCGGGATGGCACAGGGCTGCGGGTGACACGGGACAAGGGTGCTGCGGCGGGATGGCACAGGGCTCTGGGTGACACGGGACAAGGGTGCTGCAGCAGGATGGCACAGGGCTGCGGGTGACACGGGACAAGGGTGCTGCAGCAGGATGGCACAGGGCTGCGGGTGACACGGGACAAGGGTGCTGGGGCGGGATGGCACAGGGCTCTGGGTGACACGGGACAAGGGTGCTGCGGCGGGATGGCACAGGGCTCTGGGTGACACGGGACAAGGGTGCTGCGGCGGGATGGCACAGGGCTGCGGGTGACACGGGACAAGGGTGCTGCGGCGGGATGGCTCAGAGCTGCGGGGAACGCGGGCGCTCCTGAGGCGGGCACTGCCCTCAGCGCGGAGTGCTGAAGGACGGGCGGGATCGCCGCATGCCGCTGGGACCGGGACCGAGATCGGGGCCGGCATCGGGATGAGCACCGGGGCCGGGATTGGGATCGGGGTCGGGACACCGATCAGCATCGGGAGCAGGAGCAGCCATGTTTGCCCTCAGCGCTTCGTGACGCCATCACCCCGCGATCGTCGCTCGTCCGGGCGCGCGACCGGGTGACGTCACTGGCGGGAGCCGGCCGGCGATGCGGGAAGTGCGGAGCGAGCGGCGCAGCCGGTGAGGGGAATGGGGATGGAGCGCGGCGGGTGCTCGGCACTGCCCCTGCCCCGGCCCCTGCCCCGGCCCCTGTCCCGGCACTGGCCTTGTCCCGGCACTGCCCCTGTCCCGGCACTGCCCCTGCCCCTGCCCTGCCCCGGCCGCTGCCCCTGCCCTGCCCCGGCACTGCTCCCACGGGGTCCCTGCGCTGTCCCCCGTGAGGGGGAATGGGATGGGGATGGGGATGAGGATGGAGCGCGGCGGGTTCTCGGCACTGCCCCTGTCCCTGCCGGGTCCCTGCGCTGTCCCCGTGAGGGGGAGCGGGGATGGAGTGATGTGTCCCCCGCGTTGTCACAGCCTCTGCAGCCGCCGCAGCCGGGCACTGTCCCCGCGGGGTGTCAGCACTGACACGGCCCCGCTCTGTCCCCTCAGCGCCCCTCGCAGGGTCCCACAGCCGCGGGCGGTGCGTTCGGCCTCAGGCGGCTCCCCGGGCGGCAGCGGGGCTGTGCTGCGAGTCACGCAGCGGCGGGCGGGGGCTGCTGTCCCGTGCGGGGCGGCCGGGCCGAGGCACTGTGCGGGGACAGTGCCGTGTCCATGGTCGGCTCCGGTCCCATGTCACTGTGCAGGGACAGTGCCGTGTCCGTGGTCGGCTCCGGTCCCTGTCCCGTGTCGCTGTGCGGGGACAATGCCATGTCCGTGGTCGGCTCCGGTCCCTGTCCCGTGTCGCTGTGCGGGGACAATGCCATGTCCGTGGTCGGCTCCGGTCCCTGTCCCATGTCGCTGTGCGGGGACAATGCCATGTCCGTGGTCGGCTCCGGTCCCTGTCCCGTGTCGCTGTGCGGGGACAGTGCCATGTCCACGGTCGGCTCCGGTCCCTGTCCCATGCTGGTCTTTGGTGTGTCCCGTGTCGCTGCGCGGGTCGGGTGACAGCGCTCGGGGCTGCCGGCACGGGTGGCTCCAAAGCGGCATTTCTGTGTGCCTGTTGTGGCTTTAGACACGGGGAAGAGTTTTTGGCACGGAAAATAGGCTTGATACTGGTCGTGAACCCTTCTCAGGAAGGGCAGGGAATGCTGGTTTCCTCTGCCGCCCCCATGCACAGATGCCTTCAGCACACCACCTCGGGGCCGTGGGATGGAAAGTTCGGTAAAAAAGCTGCAGATTTTAGGGTACGCTGGGAATTTCCATTAAAACCTGTAGTTTCTGGTACTTACAAGCACTGCCAAACTGCTAATTGTACTTTTACAACAAATTAATTAATTCTATCCTATCAACAAAAGGTATGAAAAGTGGGTTTGAGTAGTCATAATGTTGTCAATTGCATAGATACTTATCAGCTCTATCTGCTTTTACAGAATTGTGTTCGACAGTGATCAGCAGCCAAAAGCATGGCAACTGCCAGTGGGGAACCTGGCGATCCTGGGCTCTCCAAGCTGCAGTTTGCTCCCTTCAGCAGTGCCTTGGATGCAGGATTCTGGCATGAACTGACCCAGAAGAAGCTCAATGAGTACCGATTGGATGAGACCCCCAAAGTTATCAAGGGCTACTACTACAATGGTAGGGAAAAACTCAGCATCTTCTAGTAGGTCACGTTTCTCCTGGCACTCCTCTAAGGGTCTGTGTAACCTAGTTCAGGTGTTTTGATGAAACATTAGAAACATGACTGTGAATTCTGAATGTTTCCGTGGGTAACTTACATTTCAGAATGAGCTGTGAGTGTTGAGTGTTTCAATAGGTAACTTATATCAACAAAAAAAAGGGGGGGGGAAAATAATCGTATATTTCAGTTACAAATAAGCATTTTGCTGCTTTTTGTCCAGGTGATCCGTTGGGCTTGCCAGCTCGCTTGACACTGGAGTTTAGTGCCTTTGATATGTAAGTACATGTTGTGGTTTACCTTCATTTGTGTGTGAAGAACTTCCCTTACATAAAATTGATTTATCAGTTAGACAAGCTCTACATGAGAATAAATACATATTTTCATGCACTTCATAACAATGGAGAGACTGCTTTGAGTTCCAAACATGAACTCCTGTCTGAAGTAGTGTATTCATCTGAGGGCTGAATTTAAAATATTCTGAATTCTCAAATGCACTCACTATCTGCATGTATGTTTATATAAAATACCTTTTTTTTCCTATTTCCTCAGCTTTTTGCTTTAGGAAGGTTTTTTCAGTCATCTAACTCCTTCCCTTAAAGGTTTAATTAGGATTTCAAGTAGTTTTTGTAGTCCCTGGTTGTTACATTGTAACCTCTTCCAAAGTATTTAATTTTTATGACTGGAGAAATACCAGTTTTTGACAACAAAGCAGTCAATGAGCTCAATCAGACCTGTAAATTAAGGGACTATTGTAGGGTTTTTATCTAATTTATCTCAAAAATAAAACCCAAAAATAAAGCCTGGAGAGACAGCAGCCTCTCCAGCTGATGCTGTTACAAACTATAGAAGCTGCTGAATCTTTTGTCTGGTTTAGATTTCCTTTGAGGCATGTTTTAAACATCAATTTTTATCTGAGAAACTCTTTATGTGAGTACAATACTGACATCTAAGTTCAGCCTAAAATAGCTTTCCCTGTGAAAATCACATTTGTCGTGGGTAGCTTATATTTGAACAGAACTGAAAATCTTCAATCCATGATTTAGTGTCACCTTGCTTAGGGAAAATCCAGATGCCTGATCTGTTTTTGAGGTCGTGATGGAGATGTGTGTTTGCAGTGGTTATTATTATACCAATCCACATTGATAAAAATGTTTCCATTAGAGGTGGAGTTAATTTTGTTATTGTACCTCATCATTTGCTAATTCCAGGGCAAGGTCACACCATGGGATAGATGCTGCTGCTGCTGAGGGTTGTGTGAAAAGTGTTGGTGTCCAATTCCCATCAATTTCCTTCTTTTTTTCAGGAATGCTTCAATCCCAGCACGCTGCTGTCCTGCCTTTGGAACGCTGTATAACACCAACACTTTTGAGACTTTCAAATCCTGTGATAAGAAATCCCTTTTGGACAAAGAAGCAAGTGAGGTAAGATTTCAAATCAAGTCCCAGATTGTTTCCAAATCCTTTCTACCAGCTGAAGTGCTTTACACTCTGCCCCAGATATTGGAGATCTTCACTCATAGAGTAACTTCAGGATTCAGCTTATTCTGGAAGGAATAGCTTGGTGTTTGCTTTTTACTCTTCTCTACAAGAGGGTAGATCCTAATATAACTAATAATAATTAATTATCCATGGAAAACTCTGTCACATTTTAAGCTAAACAGTGCTACTGGAGCTGCCAGGGACTTGAATTCTGCAGAGCATATTTTTAGAATTTCTCTTGCCCCTCAGAAAGCAGCAATGCCTGGTTTAAACTCCAGCTTACTGCAATCTGTCTGTGACAAAGAGATGGGGAAGCTCCACAACAGCAAGAAGTCTGAGATAGAGCAAGAAATAGGTGGGTCAGATGGGCTGGACTGCACTGTAACCAGTTCATTTAATGTCATAGCTTGGGGAGAGGTGAAAGTAGACTTTTTACTTTGACCAGTCCTTGATTCCTTTAATTAATTCCCTTGAGTAACAAAGTTTCATGCATATCTTCACTCAAAACTGTGGAT
The DNA here is from genome assembly GCF_008360975.1 of Lichenostomus cassidix. Lineage (NCBI taxonomy): Eukaryota > Metazoa > Chordata > Aves > Passeriformes > Meliphagidae > Lichenostomus > Lichenostomus cassidix. The sequence goes on from NC_139493.1 coordinate 17,792,250, forward strand.
TTTTCACATTCCTGTGGCCTCCTAATTCCTTGTGTCTGACCTTTCAAATCCTTTTAACACAGATAATAATGGGTGAGATCAGTTAGCAAAGATCACAGTGAATGTTTACCTCCACACTTTAAAGGTAGCTGGAAGAATTACAGATGTTTGCAGCTGTTCTCATGTTTTCCTGTTGTTTCTCTGCCATTTCTCTTCCTTCTTGTCCCCTCAACCAATGACAGATCTGGGAATCAATCAAGTCTGGAGCAGCTCTGGAGAACCCCATGCTGTTGAACAGGTTCCTGCTGCTGACATTTGCAGTGAGTAGAGAGAATTTGAGTCTCTTACTCAGAGCACTGGAGTGGGAATGGTGAAGGAGAAATGCTGTATTAGTATATTTTTATGTTATTTTCTACGAATGTATCAGATTACCTGATGGCCTTACAGATAGCAGTGAAAATAAAGCAGTTGTTTCATGTTTAGGAAATGGAAAGTTTTACTAAATGCTTCACCTAATAAAAACTGAAGGACTGCACATGCATTGTCTGTTTAAATCTTAAACAAAAACATAGAAGTGCAGTCTTTTAGTATTTTTATGACCTTCAAAAATCATTGTGAGGTAAAGACTCCTGTGGTTCCTATGGTTAGCATCATAAACTATCAATTATAATTAGTATTATATAATTTACCTTGATATGTCTCTTTTTTATCTAATTTTACAATTTTTTTTCCTAGGACTTAAAAAAGTATCATTTCTATTACTGGTTTTGCTACCCTGCCCTGTGCTTCCCTGAGGGAATACATATAACTCAAAAACCTGTGTGTCTTGGGGACAGATTCTCCATAAATCAGGTATTCAAAATAACTAATGTGGTGAACTCTGTAGTATTAACAACTTTTCTGAGCTGTAAAAATATTTTTTGTTACCACATACTGAATTAATTTGAGACTCTAATGTCTTCTAAAATCTTCACTTTTTTTTATTTCCATGTGGGTTTTTTGTTTACCTTTTGTTTCGTGATTGTATCAACTGTCTCAGTTTAGATGCAGATACAGCAAGCAATTCTTGAAGAGGTGATTGTTAAGCTAAATATTATATTTCTGATATATGTATGTTAAGCTATATATAAAAATTAAAGTTAATATATAGTTATGTATATAGATGTGGTTTTGAAACTCATTTAAAAGAAACTTTTATAAGGGGGCAACCCCTGAGTGAGCCAAGTCATTAAAATTCCAAAATTATTAATAAAATGCATGACTGGGCAAGAAAAATAATTTAATTTTTTTAGGTAAAAAATTGAATTTTTTTCAGTTCATTACATATTACACTGCAAAATTGTCCCAGCTGTTGGTTCAGTTGTGTTTTCCCTTTCAGCTTCAAGGCCTGCAGAAAGCATACGATGACCTCTGCCAGAAGGAGGGGGTGACAGCCCTGCCTTACTTTTTAATCAAGTATCATGACAATTCTGTCGTGATATCCCTGCTGAAAAAGTGGGATAGCTTCTTTCAAGACCAAGGGGGAAAGGTAATGAGGATTTTATATCTTTTTATAAAATCATTTGTGAATAATTGTTTAATGTGTGGATGGTTTGATGTTCAATGTCCATGAAGAGGGGGAATAAATCTTATCAAATGACTAAATCTGAAAGCTGTGGCAAAAGCTTGGCTGAAATCTGATGTGACCATGGGTTAAATGTTTAGAAATATGCAAAATATGTGTGTAGGCCTTCCCTGTCCAGACTTTTCCCATTAAAAATGCCAGATAACATTTGCTGTGAACTGAATATAACTGTGGATAGATGACTTCTGATGCAGAGCAATTTTCTTTGCAGGTGACAGTTGGAGTTTATGACCCTTGTAATTTATCCCACTATCCAGGATGGCCACTGAGAAACTTCCTGATCCTGGCAGCCCACAAATGGTAGCTATCTTATTATTTCCCACCAAGATTATTAATTGGTTGATATCAAATGAGATCTTTTTCTCCCCATGGCATTTCACTCATATCACCCACTTGAGATTTGGTTTTTCACCTCAAGTGATTCTCATTTTGTACATTATTTTGGTTTTCACTTCTGTCAGTCTCAATTTCCTGTTAATCCTAATCTTCCCATGGATGATATACCTGGAAATACCTGCTTCACACCCTGCCAATACCCCCCAGCTGTTTCAATTCTTGTTTAAACTATTCTGTGAATTTATATCACTAATTAGTGTCAAGCAATAGTAGACTTACATTTTAGAAATCAGATATCCTCAGGTTTTTTTCTTGTACCATCTGGAATTGTTTTGTTGGGCAGAAGATGGGAAGGCAAGACAGAGTTTTACACCCTGGTTGAAAAAAAAATATAAAGTAACAAATAAATTCCGGTTGCTGTAACAAAGCTGTAATTAAGTTGCACTTTCATGGTTTTGAGTGTTACACTTTATTCCAAAGTTCTCAGGAAGGAGAAGTGCTGGGTTGGGTGAAGTGCTGGTTGTGCTGTACAGGGAGGGGAAAATGCCCAGAGAGCTTTGCACAGCCTTGGGGTTCAGAGGGGTTTAGGCACTGAAATTCTCATTGTTTGATTTGGGGGTTTGAATCATAAGGAGGAAAAATTATGTATGTTGAGAACTCAGAGGACCTTGGTGCCACAGCCAAATCCATCATGTCACCTGCTGTGTGCTCTGCTGCTTTTCTGCTTTTTATTCCTCTAAATTTGCAGTTTGTCCAGTATTGAATAAATGCAATAAAGGCTGACAGTGGCAATTGAATAAAGGCTGACAGTGGCATTGCTTTAAAGCTGTTTGACACCAAACCACTTATTTCTATCTACTTGAGAAATTGTTTTTATTTTTATACTTGATAAAGGCAGCAGTGTTCACTACTAAGAGCAAAACCTCATTCAGAACCTGCAAAGGACCAAACCTGTGTGAAATGCTGTTTAACAGAAGTCCCTTTTCTATTAAAGAAGTTGCATGTCTGTCTCTATTTATCTCTTTCTTTAATGGCAGGGGCAGTGTTGTGCAGAGGGTTGAAGTGCTCTGCTTCAGGGACAGGACCATGCAGGGGGTGAGAGACATCACACACAGCATTATCTTTGAAATCCAACTGCCACAGAGACCCCTGGGCCCAGGTAATCCATTTTCAAAAAATCCTTTCCATTTTTTATCTTCCCTCCTTCATCGCCGCAGAGATGGAAAAATAAATTGCTACTGCAAAATTATGACTTAAGCTAAGTTATTTCAAATGGATTTGAAATTGTTTGAATTTCTGTTAAATGTCTCTAAAGGAAATGGTTCCTTCTTGTGCAAAGAAAGAAGAGGGAATAATCTCTCTGAATTTTCAACTCCTGTAATTGTGCTTTTAATTTAAAAGCAAGGAAAAGCCTCGTGGTGTCGTATAAAATACAAAAAGCAAGCAATTAGACTCCTCTTTTTCTTTGTTAAATTTGTACTCAGTTCCTCAGGTAGGAAAAAAAGGATGTGATAGTGTATTTATGTGATGCAAACTTGCTAAATTCTCAAAATACTTCTAAAATGGTAAAAACCTACCCAAGAGTGGAACTGTTCCTTCAATCCCAGAATGACCAGGTGTCTTTTAAATCAAAAAATATCTAAAATCCAGGTGTATTTTAAATCAATATATTTGTAATGATAGAACATAATCTCATATTTGATTTCTGGGTACAGGACAGTATCACAGAATTACCTCATCCAAAAAGTTCTAAATGCTTTCCATATCATTGTTGCAGATTCTTTTATTCTGTCTAATTAGGATACATAATTCTGCACTGAATTTATAGATGGGGTCTAGGGAGCTTCAAGTGATGATGGAACTTGGCAGAATTTGCTGAGTTCTGAGTTCTGAATTTACTGAGCCTTAAAGCCTTAATTTACTGAACATTGAAGATCTGCTGGGGAGTGATGCCATCTCTGCCCTGGGTGTGAAGCTGAACAGGCAAAAGCAGCACCTGAGAGCACAGAAATTCTCCAGGAACTTCCAGTTGATGTATACAGCCCAATTTGTATAGCAGGTTGTTAAAATACAGGTTATTTACTGGCAGGTTTAGAATAATTTTTTTTCCAACAGGGTTAAATCCAACAAGATGTCTTTTTTCTATCCTGTGACATTAAGGTTTTCATTCTTTCCTTTTTTGTTCCTTTTTTTTTTCTGTTTTAATATGTCAAACAGATTGTCCAAAAGCTGTTGGATGGGAGAAAAACCAAAAGGGAGGCATGGGGCCAAGGATGGTGAATCTCAGTGAATGCATGGATCCCAAAAGGTTTGTTTATTGTCCTTTAAATTCCTACAATTTTCTTTACTTGGGCTGAATCCATAGCAAGTTGAAATGTGAAATAGGTAAAAATAGACAGTTACCCATATTTTGTATAGTTTGGAAATTCTTTTGGGAGGTCAGGACCTTAACAGAGCAGTGCACTGCCTGCAGCAGAAATCTTAGCCATTTTTGACTCCAGCTAAAATTTTCAAATGCATTTTACTTAAAACTGAGTGAAATGTAGGTCAGAGTGTTACAGGCCTGTGGTAGTTTCACTGAATTCTATACCCTGCAGGTTGTTAATGAAAAGAAGCATGGGGAGAAGTTCAGCCTTTGGGATTTGTCAGAGTGTGACAGGAAAGAGCTCAGGAAACGTGACCTTAGTCATTTTTATCCTTGTGCACATAAATGTCTGGGCAATGGACTGAAAAGGGTGGGGTTACAGTGTCTGCTCTCACTGACTGCACATGTCCTTGCCTCTTGGGAAAAACCTGTTGCTGTCATGATTCAGGTTCACATTTTGCCCATCAAACAAATCCATTTTTGTCTGGCAGTTGTGGCCATTCTCAGTGTCTTCACAGACATTCAGCAAAGTTCACATCAGGGCTCTGAAATCTTTAGGTAAATATAACTTGACCTTCTTTGCCTTCTGGGCTTCCCACAGAGGGTGTTGGTAAAAAGTCAGCCTTGACAACTGCCAGCTTAACTCCTTCTGGGACAAATAATTCACTGGATGCTGATCAGGTTTTTTTCTGATGTGTAAGGAAATGAAACTTGCAGAATCTGAGAGCTGTGTGACCTGACATGAGGAAAGTTTTTAACACCATGTCTTCTGATGAAGACAAAAATCTGCCATTTGCTTGAACATAGATTTCCTGCCTCATTTAAAACTTCCACAGAGAACTGCCCGCTTGTTTTAGGGCACAAGTGGAATATTTCCTGCTAAGGGCAGGTGTAACTGGATACAGGAAAGCAGTTAGTTTGAAAAAGAAATGAAAGTTTATCGACAAATGATCTGTTTCTTACCACTCAGCTTTGCAGGAATCTTGGCTGAGACACTATTTTTATTTTCATGCTTGCATCAATTTTATTACTAAAATTTTGGGTTGAATTGTTGCTTATATCAGAAACCCTTGTATGTCTGGGAGACTATTTTTCATATTACCTATGTGTTTAAGTGCTGAATTCTTTCTCTCCTTTAAAAACAATGAAATTAACTTATTCAGCTGAAATACCAGTAATTGCTTTACTGGAGAAACAGAAGAGGGTTCAGAAATGTGTTGTTCTTTATTCCATGGTGTAGGTTAGCAGAATCATCCGTGGATCTGAATTTGAAGTTGATGTGCTGGAGGTTGGTGCCTACTCTGGATTTGGAGAAGATTGTGTCTGCCAAGTGCCTGCTGCTGGGAGCTGGGACACTGGGCTGTAGTGTTGCAAGGACCTTGATGGTAAGTCTGGAGTTCATCTTACAAGTAATTTATGTTTCTCATAAATTCTATTTTTTTTTTTTTTTTTCTTATGTGTCAGCTGCCCTGACACATAAGAGAAAAATTGCATTCTCTGCATCAAAATACACCTATTTGCATGTTAGTTGCTATTATGAATTGCAGGGAAGAGGTAAGATCTGTAGCTGATGAAAATAACTGAAGTTCTGCTAATATTAGATAGTAAGGGAACCTTGGCAGAATAGTCCTTTATTTTGAATTTACATTAAAGATTAAACAAGAAATTCTGCAACAAATTAATGAGCTGTAAAGACCAAATTCACAGTGAAGCACTTGAAGTAACTGTGCTGATAATTCCTTTCAGGGATGTTCACCACATCCACTGAATTCAGCAGGATTTGAGGAATTTCTGTTCAATGCTGTATTTGGACCAACCGAATTTTCAGTTCCCTCATTTCAGTTGCTTTGAATAATTGCAGAAGCTTTCCTAGCTTGAAAAAGTGGACAAAACTCAATGCTGGATTTCTGGCACGACTCAAAACCATTTGTCTAAGGCTGTTGTAATACTCATGAATAAATCACCTTCCCCTTTAGGGCTGGGGGGTGAGGAAGATCACTTTTGTGGACAATGCCAAGATCTCCTACTCCAACCCCGTGCGGCAGCCGCTCTACGAGTTTGAGGACTGCCTGAGTGGGGGAAAGCCCAAGGCTCTGGCAGCAGCAGACAGGCTGCAGAAAATCTTCCCTGGAGTGGTAAGATCACTATTTACATGTTACTACAAACACTGGAAAAAACCCCAATGTCTTTAAATTGCTATTCCAAGTTCTGGTAATGAAACATTAATGGGGTAAAATGCTACACAGGTTTTTTGTTGGTTACCAAAATATTTTACTTCAAATCTCTGTACCTGGTAACTTTATTGAGGCAAATGTTTGTAGTAATGAAATATAATTAAGGATCATCTAAGTCATCTTGTAGCTCATTGATAGTTAAGTAAATTTTTTTCCTGTCTAGGCTATCCTAAGGCACTTTGAGTAATGCCAGGTCAGACATATTAATTGTCTACTGTGGGAGCAGGCCTTCATGGAGCTAGTAAATGTATTATTGAGATTTTCTATTACATTTTAGACCCAAAATTTGCAATCTTATCTAAATTGATTTTCTACATTAGAAGATAGTAGCTTAGCACTTAACTTCCAGCAAAGGGAAGTAATTCAAAGCAGCCCAGAGAAGAGATCAGTGTTGGCCTGTGACCAAAGTATTCCTGTTTTAGGAGCCTGGTGGTAATGAATTACTATCAAAATGAAGTAGTTGAAAGTGAACAAAAGACAAGAATGAGTTTTTGTGTTGTTTTAGAAGCTGTACAATGAAAGACAATGGCAGCCTTTATCCTTTTTGATGTGCAACAAAATGCATTATTCAGTGTACACATTCAGGCACAGCCAATTGCCAGTGCTGTTCAGTGATAATGTACACAATATGTGCTCTAAGGGGGGAATTTCTCCTCTACCATACACCTCAAATGTTCTGCATCTACCACTGCTTTCCTAGCACAATTCCTCCACCAGCATTTTGCATTCCCTGTTGTTTCCTCATGCCGTGGATGTGTCACCTGTGGATCAGCCTTCAGTGGACTCAAACCTGCTTTCAGAGCTTTGTGGCACAAATGAGGAGAAGGCAGTGGCACACATCCTGTGGACCCTTAGGAGAGAATGTTTCTAATGGATTTTTGTTCAGACTCCTTTCTGCAGTAGAATTCATGGAGAAATATCCTGCAATATCCAGAGGAAAATGTACCAGCAGCAGGAATTAACAGGGTTTAACAACAGGAAAACCTCTCGTTCAGACAGTTCACATCACCCTGACAGCCTGAGGCTCAAGAGCAGGCCAAGCACATGGATATAAAATAAGTCTTTAATGGCTGTGGGTAAATTCTTGGTGCTTTGGGCTGGTTTGGGCTGTTTGTACCCAGCTGAGCACAGGAGCTGCATCTGTTCTGCACACTGTGCTGCTGCTTCAGAGCAAAGCCCAGATTTATCAGCATAAATATCCTTGGATTAAAAGATTAGTTGGGCTGGGTTTTGAGCCTGCTCATTTCTCACGTACTGAAGGAGTAGCCAAAGCTGTCTCTTGCTGTTTGGAGACCCCCAGGGTCCTTTTTATCCCAGAGGAACCCAAACAGCAATGCCAGTTCTGAAGGCATTGCTGAAAACTTGGGGTTTCTTTTCTCTGCAATTCCCTGGCAGTCTAATTGATTTTGATTTCATTGTGAATGATATTTTGCACACAAAATACAGCTTCTCCTGGTTGCCTTTGAAATGCTCTGCTGCTCTCTGTGAATTCTGTTTTGTTTTTTTAATTTTACATCCTTTCTAGTTGGAAGAGTAATCACCTGGTCATTGCAAATGAAACAAAGAGTTGCAAGGAGCTTTGATTTGTTTCCTGCCACTTCTGAGCTTGTCATTAGCTGTAGCTTTGAGTTGTACTATAAAAAAGAAGGCAGGCCTTGGAAATGGCATTTATGGATTCTCAGCTTTTCATTCCAAGTAGGTAATGCACAGAGTGATCCATAGAGCTGCTGTGGAACTGAACTTTCTTCCCTCTCTCATTCAGTCATTTCCTGAGCTCTTCAGCCATGGAATTCCAGTGTATTTAGCATCTTGTCACCCTTTGCTCTGTACTGCATGGGGCCACTTTGTGTAGATCCTTCTAACAGAACAATTTCATGATGGCAGCACTTATTTCATAACATTCTCTGTACCTACACACTTCTGTAAAGGTTTCATATATTGAGCACAGTTATATTCCAAGTGATCTGAGCCATGGCTTAACCAAAAATGCAGAAAGGTAATAGAGATGCGAATAAGAATAAGAGAGGAGATTATGGTAGCACCACAAATTGCAATATAAGTATGTAATCATAATACTTTATGAGATAATAACCAAATATTTTGTCTTGGATAATTTGGAGGCATTTTAAAACTTCTGTTAGGTTCTGGTCTTAAAATCCAGGCCTTCTGTGAGCAGTCAAGCAAAATTCTTTTTATCATGTAGAGCCTCCTGAGCTTTTGGAATTCCATGGAATGGGTAAGATCTTTCTTTGGGGATATATCCATGTTTGCTCCTCCTTAAAATAATATCCATGTGCCCTTTGAGCTCTTTTTGCCAGCATTTGGCTACAAAAGTGCACCTCAGCCACTTTGGCTGGTGAGTGGTGCCTCTTATTTGAGGGGCAGTTATTCAAATAAAATTGTTGAAGCTGCCAGACTTGTCTGTATTCCTACAGCTACAGCCCCTGGATTGAGCTTTTTTCTGAATTCTGGTAAGATTTAGTATTTTACAAACCTCATTACCATTTTCTGTGCTGTTAATGTCCAGATTGTTTTAACTTATTGAACAAAAATTGCCCTTTTAAGTCACCAGCAGTGTCAGTTGAGCTTATCTACTAAATCAGCACTTGTGCAGCAAGGACTTGATGAGTTACCCATGAATACACTGCTCAGGTACAGCATGGATTAGGTTTTGTGTTCCTGCCACAACCTTTTGGAGGAGAGAATGACACTGAAAGGAAAACCACCTGCAAGAATTTCTGGAAGGCTGTGGTGATGGCACAGAGGGGGAGAAGGGGAAAAAAAAGGTGTATCCTTTGGTATGGTTAATGCAGAAATTAGCCATACTCATTTCTTCAAGCTGCTAACTGTGCCTGCTTCTGTTTATCCTCAGGGATATTTATGCTGTTCAGAATGTATATTCACCCTTCTGGCTGTCTGACTCACCTGGATTTATGAGTTGTGCAAATGCACATTCCACCAACCTTCCTTTCCTCTCTTCCCATGGAATTTTCTGCTTGGTTCATGCAGCTTTTACATTTTGCCTTTTAATTTGTTAGTTGCTTAGGGAGGCTTTGGCAAGGCTTTTGCCTCTGTAACATATATGAGGGATCCATTCTTCCTTGCAGCAGATGGCTGGCAGATTGTGCTAACATATTTCCAAAGGAGGGAGTTAATTGTTTGCATTGTCTGTGCATTGTGGATATGCTGATTTGGCTCAATATTTGCTCTCAGTATGTCTTGCCCAAATAAGGGGCTGGAAGAGGGAAATGTTTCTGCCACAGGAACAAACTCCTCCAGCATCTGCACAGTGCAAACCTCCAGACAGCCAAGCTCTGTGCTCAGAAGTGCTTTTCTGCTGTCTCAAGTTTGCACATGGCTGGGGGAATTACAGGGAAATCGTTTGGGGCTCTTGTTCCTCTCCTAAGGAACTGCAAATGAAGAGCAGAGTGTGTGATGCTGCACATGTGTCTGACTGTAACTGAGTCAAGGTTCAGCAGCAGAAACATCAACTGCAGCCTGTTCAAATCGAGTGGGAAAGGGCTGGAAAGAGAATCCTGGACAAGGTTTTAGATAAGTGTGACAGATCCTAATCATATGTAAATGTGGCTGCTTGGCTTTGGAGGGATGTTTGTAACCCCTGGGATTAGGAGGAGCAGTTCCACTGTGTTCTTGTAGGGATTTGCTAGGCCTGGGAAGCCTTTCCCAGAGGTTGGGCTGTTCTGGATAAATCCACAGAGAAACCTCAGCACTGCTTTAGTGCTCAGCACTGACACCCAGAGAGGTGGAAAGAGCAGAGCTGCCATTCTGACAAACAGGAGTTGGACTTGCACTCTGTGATTTGTATGGAATTCCACCAACAGGAATGGAATTTTACTCTATGGTTTGTGTTGAATTCTGTAATTCAGTCCCGAGGTTCCCTTTTTAACACCTGATGTTCTCTCTGCCTCCCCCTAGAGCTCAGAAGGTTACAACATGAGCATCCCCATGCCGGGCCACCCCGTGAATTTCTCGGAGGTGACAATGGCCCAGGCTCGCAAGGATGTGGCCAAACTTGAGGAGCTCATTGATGCCCACGATGTTGTTTTCCTGCTGATGGACACTCGGGAGAGTCGGTGGCTGCCTGCTGTCATTGCAGCCAGCAAGAGGAAGGTATTCTACTCATCCATTGATTTCTTGCATTCTTTCCTTGTTTTAAGTGCATTTCTGGCCCTGAGCAATGGGCTTTTATATGTCCTTATGGCTCAAATGAACTTCCCTTTGCCAGTGGAGAGATCAGTGTGGGCTTCACTGAATTAGAACCTCAGGTGTAAGTGTGTGTAACTTGATAACTTCATCAGTTCTTCCTTAATCCTCCTGCCCTTTCTGCAGTTTGCACATGTGGTCTTTCAGCAATCTTTTGGCTTTTAAAACAGCACAGCAATGACAAAAACAGTGAATTTGCAAAGCTGGCTATTGAGCTGGGAAGTGCCAGTGCCAGCCTGCTCTTCCATATGTATGATGGTTGATAATTTTCAGCAATATATTCAGTTTTATGTGCATATTTTATATGTGACCTGTTTGGTTCAATCAGGACAGAGTGGTTTTATGATCTCCAGAACTTCCCTCCCACATTTGCTTAGCCAGCAGAGCTCCTCTACATTTTCCTTGCAGCATTCAAATCATATTTTGAGGATAACTGTTGACATTTTTGGTGACATTTCTCTGTTGCTCAGTGGTGCAGTGTGTCTGCATCACAGTTGGCTGATTTGAAAGCATCAGTTTGATCTGAGGAGATGGAATTCTCTGTCACTGAACAAACACAGCAGGGAAATCTCAAGGTGTCCAAACAAATGCTCATATTTTATGTTGGTAAACATTTAGTGAGAGCTCTGCTTCAAATGGGATTTTGTATGGCACCTGGAGATCTCAAGCACTGCACAGTTTTTCCCCAAGGTCTCAGAACAGGCACAGAGGAAATAAAGAACATGGTGAGTGATAATTTGTGTAAAGTGCCCAAAAACAGCTCCATGGGTAGAAGTAAGAGTTGGTTTCCCCCCTTAATCACTCAGTTGTCTTCATGGTCTTTGCCATTCCTGCAATCTTTCCCCCAAAACAATCATCTTAGACAAACAAACCCCTCAAATGTTAAATCCTTGTGTCAGATGGTAAATCTCTGTTCCTGCTGAGCACTGGAACTTGTAAACATTTGCATGTGTTTAATTTTTTTAAATGCATGCCAAAAGATACACTTTTCCATTGTCTCTTTATCAAAACCAGGTGGGTTTTTTTCCATGAAGGATCAATCAGTTAGATTGAAATAGTTACCAGCCAGTAAACTGAGAAAAGAGAAACAGCTGATTGCAGTGGGAATTGTTTAGCAACATTATTAATTTCTGATAATATCAGCCATGGTTTCTTACTCATCTTTTGGAAGTGGGAACACCATATTCAGGTTTTAAAGGTAGATGCAGGGAGAAGATTCAGTCTTTTCATTGCTGCAGCCCTGCAGAGATTTAACAGTGTGGTTCCACTTCAGCACTGAGCAAAAATAAACTACTACAAGGTTGAAAGAGAATATCCAGAAAGTATTTGAAATACTGACAATGATGATGAGACTCACAGGCTTGCTAATTAAGATGACTAATTCTTGAGAGAGCTTTCCCTCAGAGTTTTCCTTTTAAATAATTCCTGCCTATAAGAATGGAAAATGAGAAACTGCTGCACTACAATTTCTGTCAAAAGTATCTGCGTGTAAAGCAATTTATCTTCCTTTCTATTTTACTGGCTGCAGTCATTATTATATTGATATTGTGCTCATCCCACAGAGCTTCAGATTGCTCTGTGCACTTGCCACAAAGTGGAGACAAAGGGGAAAATGAGGACAGAGGAATTGTGCAGCACAGCTGCTCCTGCTCCCCATGTGACTAAGCAGATGCAGATGAAGACCATAAGTAATCATTAATTGCTTTCCTTACTGAGCAGAAATTGTTTTGGATAACAGATGGGATTTCATTGCTTGAAGTTGCTGTTACTTTTTTTTTTGTCAGCAAGTGTGCATAGGTTTGTGTAACAACTAGAGGGAGTCATTCATTTGGATCAGATTTCCCTGAAAGGCACAGAAAAAGGCAAGGGCTTGTGGCTTGCTGAAACAGACTTTTATTTTGGTTTTGTTTTTTCTAAGTGCTTGACAACTGGAATTGTGCACCTTTCAGAAACTCTGTTGTTTATAGCTGAGGTGGTAAATATGCAGTTAATGGGTTGCTCATCCATCTACAGCGTGTGGGTTTTTTGGCATTTACGGTGAATAAAACCTTGAGGCTTTTTTTTCCCTCCTCCCCATTTGGCTCACTTAAAATCTGTTGTTCTGTCTTGATTGTTCACAGTTGGTCATCAATGCTGCCTTGGGATTTGACACTTTTGTTGTTATGAGACACGGCCTAAAGAAACCAAAACAGCAAGAATCTGGTGATTCATGTTTCAGCAATGCTTCTGCTCCTTCTGATCTTCTGGGATCCTCGCTCTTCTCAAATATCCCTGGCTATAAACTGGGCTGCTACTTCTGCAATGATGTTGTGGCACCAGGGGATGTGAGTAGAACCTTCTGCACATGGTGATTGTATCTCTCTTTTGTTGTGAATTGAATTTTTATTTGGCTTTGGTGGTGTTTCAGGAAGGGATCTGCTTTGTATTGATGTACACAGGGTGAAGAAACAGCTCATTTTGCTTAGTAAGATCACAGATACTAATTGCACAGTAGTAGATGTGTTTTGTACAGGGCAGGTGGTTACTTTGGAGATCCTTTTTTCTTTCTTTTGGCATTGTCTGTCTTTGTAGTCCACCAGGGATCGGACACTGGACCAGCAGTGCACGGTCAGCCGGCCTGGGCTGGCCATGGTGGCTGGAGCCCTGGCAGTGGAGCTGATGGTTTCTGTCCTGCAGCATCCAGAAGGGTGAGTCCCTGCTGCTCTTCAACAGCTATTCTCTGAGAAAAGGCAAATTTAATAGAATCTTTAGAGAGGGGGGAGGAGTTACACCTCATGTAGGACAATTCTGTAAGGTGTAATGTTGTCTGTAAATTGTTGTGATGTACAGTGTTTGAGGGAAGTGATTCATCAAGTCTTAAGTTTTTCTCTTCTTCTCTCTTCTCCTCTTCTCTCTCCTCTCTTCTCCTCTTCTCTCTCCTACCTTCTCCTCTTCTCTCTCCTCTCTTCTCCTCTTCTCTCTCCTCTCTTCTCCTCTTCTCTCTCCACTCTTCTCCTCTCAAGTTTAACAGTAGAAAAGAATTGAGAATATTTCAAAAGAAGAAAATGTTGCTGTTAGTGGATCTTGGCTTTCCTTTGCTGAACAATATTTGAGTGGAATGAGGAGCTGTTGTAACCACATATGGCACATTAGGGGCTTCCAGATAAGCCCTGTATTGCAAACCTTATTTGAAATGAAGTAGGTGTGATACAGAAATTCCTCTGAAATTCTGCACCTTGAAAGTGAGGCTTGTTTCCTGTCTTTAAATCCTGTGAAAGAAAGGGTGACTTAGCAGTTGAAGGTCTGTTAAAAGTCTCAGACTGAACCTTAGTTCCTATGAAACAGACTTTCCACACAGATTCCTTGCCACGTTCTGAGCTGCAGCAAAATGCCTGGGAGCTGACTGGAAATGTTGAGTGTGTAGTCTTGCTCTGATTTTCCCTGTTGGGTTTTTGGCAGTGGTTATGCTGTGGCCAGCAGCAGTGATGACAGAATGAATGAACCACCCACTTCTCTTGGACTTGTTCCTCACCAGGTATATGATTTGTGGGGAAATGCTTTTGTTTAGGAGCTGGGAGCTTATCAGCACAGCCTTTGTCTCCTGAAAATCTGATTCCATTCTCCAAAGGAGTGACTCTCAATGTTTGTTAAAAAAATAAATATAAATAATGCTAATCCATCACACAGGCCCAGGCAGTGTGTTCCTGGCATTGTGTTTGTGCTACTCATGGACACACAATTCCTGCTCCCTGCTTAGCTGAAATTTGTTTGGAGCAGGAATTATGTGAATAAAGCAATTCCTGACTTATCTATTCTCCATCAGAGCTGACAATATGAGCATCTCAAAGTTACCTTTGTTCGCTTTTAAAATCTCTTCAGAGTTTGAAAACAATTCAAATCAGCCAACTCAGAATTATTATAGTTCTCCAAAATATTCATGTAGTTTTAGATACAGATCAGCACAATTTTCTTCTATTCAACCCAAACTCTAGTTACAGATGTGTTAAAGATACAGTTTTGTAAAAAATTCAGTTTGAAATTTCAAAATTAAGGTATTATTATTTGTATTGCAGTTACTTAAGTTTTGGTCTTTGTGACATCTCTTCATTGTAATTGACCTGGAAAAGCACAGAATAAAAAGGAAGATCAATATTCCAAAGAGTTCAGAGTTGAAATAACCAAACCGTGCTACAAAGTGTTTTCAATGCTCCCTCTGCTAGCAGAAATAGTGGTCTGAAATTTTAAAATTATGTAATTACCCTCATATCATATTAACTTCATAATTGAGGAATGCGCAGCAGTGAAATTTTCAGATTATAGGTTATAGAAATCGGGAAAAATGTGTTTAAGTGATCATCAAAAGAAAAAGAAAAAAAAGAAAAAGGCCAACTGCAGATGGTGCTGTGCCTCTATTTCTGGTGAAATTGTGCTGCATTTAGAAAGTTGGGCTATTATTTGTATATAAAAAAGCAGTAATATGTGCTTAGCATAAATGTACTACAGGTGTTCCTGGGGGTGACTGTTAGAACATTATAGATATCCTTTTAATTGGATGTATGTATTCAGTTCGTGTTGAATTTTGGAAATGTTTAAAATAGCAAAGTAATTTTTTTTTTTTTTATCTTCTAGATCCGGGGATTTTTATCCAGATTTGATAATGTTCTTCCAGTCAGCCTGGCATTTGATAAGTGCACAGCCTGTTCAGCCAAGGTAAGGCTGAGTTCGTCTGGGCTTTATTTATATATTTGTAGGTCAATTTGGGGGTGCTTTTGGACATTTTCTCTGACTTTCTTAGGGATGGGAATCCTTACTTCAGCTAAAGTTCTTTTGCCCTCATACCCTTTTTTTGTAGTTGTTTTCCAAATTTCTTTGGCATCACCTCTTAGCATGCTGCACTATTTATTTCCACATAAATGCTGTCGTCAGCTGAAGAATCCAAGCAGAGTTTGACCGAGGCATTTCTGAAAAGTTTATCACAGAAATACTGTCAGCATCTTTCAGCTTTGGAGGAAGGAATGAGATTGGGATTGTTTAAGAAATCCTTTCTGATGTCTGATGAATAAACATCTCTTTAGCCTTAATGTCTTTACAAATAGGCAAAATGGTCTAAATTTCTGGTATGTGATACAAAACAGACAAATAATGAACAACTGAGGGGAAAAAACTGCTTCTTACCATTCCTTTACTGATGAGATTGTTCATTTTGCTGCTGGTGCTGCCAGTCCTGAGTCACCTCAGAGCTCCCAGCTGTTTTTTGGCTCTGTGTCCTGCCAGAGCACTGGGGCAGCTCTTGCATTGTTTCCCCCTCCTGTGGCCTTGAAAAGTTGCCTCTGGCAAGCTTTTTCTGGCCATGGAGTGCAAGTTGCAGAAGTTTTCCCTGGGATGTCTCAGTAGGAAGATTCAGAGGGTTTGACTCGTGGTTTGAACTGCTGGGCAGTGCCATTAATGTCATTCACTTTCCTGTACCTTGAGATTCCCTGCAAGAAGTTCTTTCTGTTCTTTCACTGCTCTTGTCCTCCTTTCAAACAGCCATCAAAAATAATGGGGCACTGTCATCTTCTGGAGAACTTGCACAATAGCTCCTTCTACAGTATTCCTTTTTCTCCTCTGGGCTATCTGGGTACATTTGACAAGTTTTGAAGGACTTTTAATGTGCTTTTTCCCTTCAAAAGTTGAAGCCCTAAACTTGGATGTTTCTAAAAATAACGGCAGTTTTATCTACGCTCTTGAAGAGCTGAAAGCTCAGCAGTAGCTAAAAAACCTTGATGGTGGAGCCTGAGAATTCCAATTGTTAGAATAAGTTTTTTTCTTTTTCTCTTATTTTCTTCTTATCTCCAATTCAGGAAACGCTGCAATGTAAAAACAATATCAAAATGTGCATCCAACAGATAAATTCAGTGTGGGTATCAATTTTTTGTTAGCAAATCATTTCCTCTTGGAGGTCATTTTAAGAGAGCCCCGTTTTACATAAACAGACTTGATGATTTAATAAAAACTGACTTGGATTTTAGCAGCTGTGCTATTCCCAGAGAGATCACTTTTCATGTGGTTTGGGTATTGAATTACTGGTGTGCTGAAAAGGTTGCTTCATTGGCTCACGTATTTCCTTACAGTAGAAACACAGCCTTTGTTTATTTTGCTAACTTTCTATTTATTAGCATAAGAATATGTCACCCTGCATTATGTGGAAATCTGATGCTAATACTTTGAAATGACAAATCCAATTACAGTTTAATTGCAGTCTGTATATTGGTTTGTTGTGTGAGGGTTTGTTTTGTTTTGGGGTTTTTTTTTTCAATACAGTAATTTAGCATAATTTCATCCTGCTCTGTGTCAGCTTTACTGTAGATTCAGATTTTCAGCACAGAAGTGGCTTTGCTGATATAATTGAATTTGCTGGCACTGTTTTGCTTTTGTCAGCATTCTCCTTCTTGAGCTCTTGTCACTCTGTAACTCCTAAAACAGAAAACTAATGAATTAGGAATTTTAGAAGAATTCTGGTACATTCTGAAGCCATCCAGTCCAGCTGGAGGACTTAGGAGAAGCTGCTAATGATCTGCATGTTTTGAGATTCGAGTCCTTTTCCTTTGGACTCAGTCATTCCTTCATTTCTCTGCTTTTGAAGCTGCAGAGTCCAGACAGCCAACTTCTCCTTACCCAGAACTGTCCTGAGCAGGCTGCATGCCAGAGAAGCTTCCCGCAGGCAATTGTTCAGGAATTTTGGGATGGTCGCAGCAGCAAACCAATCTATTTTTATTCTGGGCCAAACTTGCCTTGTATGATTCCCCCACTGCCTTATTCTGGTTGTGCAGAAGCTGGGCTGGAATGTCAAGTATCCCTGTCAGAGCTCAGGGCACTGCCCTGCCACTGGAGAGAGCAGGGAGAGCTGCTCTGCTGCCAAACTCATTCTGGCACTGACAGGGGAGACTCCAGAGTTCTTCAGGAGGAGATTTATTTGGAACAACTGCTTCACTTACAGGAGAGGATGTTTAGCTTATTACTGCCTGTGCTAATTGACCTGTTTACCCTGTTGGGAGCAAAATGAGGCTGTTTTCTCATGACATTATGGTGAGAAGCACTGCAATTCCTTGGAAGAGTGAAGTGCTCCTGATGCTGTGCTACCTGATCTTTGTGGATGACTGGTTAAAGCCTTGGAACAGGAATGTTAAAATATGGATGGATTTTAATGCAAAACTGCCAGTGTTTCTGTTTTAATGAGGGTAATGAAAATGTTCTTGTTATTGCTTCCCTGTGCTTCTTGTGCATTGTGGAGTGGACAAGGAGACCCCAGAGATGCAGAGTTCAATGTCACAAAACCCACCTGGATGTGGAGATGCTCCCTCTGGTTTTACAGACAGCTCACATTTCCTCCAGAGTCAGGATTTAGCATCCATGTGCTGGAGAGCCGACTTATTCTCCTTAAAGAGATTTTTCTCCTTCCCCTATTACAGTCATTCTCAGTGTAATTATGCCCATGATGAATTTATAAAAATCAGCATTGATATCTCTGCTAATTTTTGAGTTCTTTCCCAACTCTCTGCTTGGTGTGCTGGGAGCTTGAGCTGCCAAAGTGGCTTTTAAAGCTCTGAGTGATCTTTTTGAGTTAATGCTGAATGTTTTTCAGTTTCATTGCATGTCATGAAGGGGCATTTGCTGGGATCAGGAATGGGATTGCAGGCATTCTATTCCAATTTCTGTTTTCAGTCAGGATATTGCCCTGCCCTCGCAGATGTTTTCCCTTTTTGCCATCCCAGGAATACACGAAACACTTTTGCTGTGACATTTACTGAGTGCTTGGGTTGCGTAAGTTATTTATGAGTGTTTCAGTTTTGAAATCTATCATCGTGGAGCCTAACAATGCTTTCATTGTTCTCCTCTGCTAACTGCTGTGCATGCAATTTTATTTGAAATTGTTCTGATCACTCATGACAGCAACCTGAAAGATTCAGTCGCTTACTGATGTTTTTCCGTTGAGATAATTTTTATTTGGATTCCAGACCCTGCAGATTTGCCCTAACTGCACTAAGACACTCCTATTTGTTTTCTCCCAGTGGCAGGGTATGATCTGTCACTGAAACTCCTCTGAGTCTTTTTATATTGAGCATTTCTCAATTCAAGTATTGTGTTGGTGTAAAAGTCATGGGGGGAAAAAAGCCTTGGTCTTTCCTGTACTTAAAAACCCAAAAAAATCTCCTGCAGAGCTTGCAGAAATGATGAAGGAAATGAGGAGAAATGTTTGTCCTTCAGGAATGAACATTTCAAAAATTGAAGAGAATGTTTTAAAAGAGTTATTTCTGTAGCTGTGCTGTAACACGAAGTCAATGAAACATTTTGAATCCATTTTGAACTTCCCTTATTTCCTGGATTTCCATATGTGAACATTTGACAAGAGTCTGTACAGTGCAGTCTCTGTATTAATATTGGAGAGATTTCACTGAGACTTGAGGAATGCATCATTAATACACCTGGGCATATTTTCAGCCTTCTGAGTTCAATGTGGTACTTTTCTTACTCTTAAGGTGGCAGAGAAATGAATTTTCCCATTGTTACATTTCAGGGTTTAAGGGAAAGAAGAAACCTTCCATTGTTTAAAACAATGGAATCATATTTCTGACAGGTTGTATTTCTGTTGCATTTACACGAAATTTTATGGGTCTTAAAAGGTTTTTTGTTTGGATTTTTTTTCTCCAATATTTCTTCTTCCAATTCAATGACATTCTAACTGCAATTAGTACAAAGTAAAGGACTATCAATCAGGAAAAAGACAACATCACTGCAATTATCTGCTATTGACATGTTCAATATCTACCTGTGCCTAGAATGTCATTTTTAATTATCAATGGCAGCTGGGTGCTATCTTGTCATCTCTGTGAAGCTGTTACAGTTTCCTTTTCTGTCAGGTAAAACCAAACTGAGCTAAAACACTTTGGCTTGAAATATCTGCCTGCAAGAGCTGCAAAAACAAACCTGGAGAATACTGAACTGGATTAAAACTCAGGAATATTCAGTGTGTGGTGCTGGGATGATGATGGTGGAGTTCATCCCAGCACTGCTGAGTGTAGGAACAGTTCCAACCCTCATTCTCTAGGACTCCATCTGGAACTCAGATCAGTTGATTATTTTGCTGGATATGAGTAATTTGTAGTTCAACTTTTTAATTCTGTAAGATTTTTGCAAGTTTGCAGCCTAGTGCTTTCTATTCCCATGTTTATTGTTATTCCAAGGATTCAGTGCATATTCATGGACTTTTCTATTTTAATTATTATCATTGTTTCTCACGTTTTTCTGCATTCTCATTGCAGTCTTTGACAGGTGCCTGTCTACCCTGATGCCTGTTTTCTTAAACTTAACTAATCCCCAGCCTTGCTTTATTGGAAAACTGGTTTTGTTTGCAAATATATTTGAACAGTTTAAGTTAAGTTTGATTTTTATTCAATATTCCCACATATTTACAGTGCTGACATATTTGTCGTTATTGAATTACTTCTATTTTCTTTGAAACTGGAAAAGAGTGGAGATAATTTAATTTCAAAATCTGGTAAAATAGCAGAAACTGATGATATCCAGTAAATATGGCTTTGAAGAAAATGCTGTTGCTTCTCCAGTGCTGTTTTGCATAGAACTTTCAGCACACCCAGACAATAAAACCCTCTGCTCTGAAATAGTCTACAAAATATGGATTTTGAAGCTGGAGATGTAGGTTTGGGAAGTACTGAGCAGCAGCACTTTGTGCCTGAGGCAGTAGAGTTTAGGGTGCTCAGAGTCT
The DNA here is from genome assembly GCF_008360975.1 of Lichenostomus cassidix. Taxonomy (NCBI): domain Eukaryota; kingdom Metazoa; phylum Chordata; class Aves; order Passeriformes; family Meliphagidae; genus Lichenostomus; species Lichenostomus cassidix. The sequence goes on from NC_139493.1 coordinate 17,812,757, forward strand.
GACAGATCTGCTCATGGCTGGAGTGCTGCTGGCAGGGGAGGCTGGATGGAATAAATGACTTTCCATGGGCACTACCCAGTCACTGCTGCCTCCTAGCTGCCTGCAATCAGCCCCGGGCCACTCCTGCCTTTGTAAAACCCATTTGTGCAGCAGCCAGAGCCTCTTTCAGCACCAGGCATTGCTTTTCTGGGAGAAGAATTATTTCCTTACACGCTGGGGTAGTATCCTTGCTGCCCTGCCAGCGTTAGGGGTGCTGCAGGCAGTGGTGCTGCTCCTGCAGGGCAGAGCTGAGGATGTGCTCCAGGTGCATGGATAAAACATTATCCAGCCCCAAATGGTCAAGGGTGGACTTCATGGGCAAGGATTAGATCCCATAACTGGCATTTCTCTCACCTGTGGAAATGATGAAGCAGTATGAGAATTCATGGTTTTTTCTCGCTAGGATTTCCTCTAGCAAAGGTGCCTTGTGATTTCAGGGCTTTGCTGAGGATGCCTTGCATTCCACTGATCTCATCCTCAAGTCCTGCTAAGGAGCTGTCAAACACCAGGCTGGAGGTGTCACTGGGAACCTCTGCTCTTCCCATCCCATGGAATTATGGAGCGTGGATCGAAATAACTTTGGTTCCTCATTTCCATCCACGAGTTTAATTCAGTGTTTCCACAAAACCCGTAGTAGCAACCATACAATGTATGCTGTATATGCTTGGGAATATTTCAGGTTTTTAAAGATGTGGTAAGAAGTGGTCTTAAAGGCAATTCTACACCTTGGGACTGTTTTGATAGGATATAAATGCTGCCTGGGCCTGGGAAGGAGCAGGGCTTTCTGCCTGCCTGCACAATAGAGGGTGACTGATGCCAGAAGGAGCTGCAGCCAAGCATGCTGGAACTGCTGATGAGCTCATCAGCAGCAATTCTGGACAGGAAGCAGAGTGGGGATAAATAGAGTTGTAAATATCCATCCGGGGGAAAACGTGCAGTGAGCAGGGGGTGGCTGGGAGCTGGCTGAAGGGTGTAGCCATGTGTTCACAGGGGTCAGGACTCAGCATCTCATGGGGTTGGCTCCAAGAAAAAACCCTTTTGTTCCTCTTTCTCAGTCTCTGGAATGGAGATGTTGATTTTCTTGGGCTCTCTCTTTGTCTTTTTCTTCCCTTTCACTTCTCTGTATTCCTGTTTGCAGGCAGAGAATGCCTTCAGCTTGTGTGCTGTGCAGTAAAACTTCCTTAGGCTGGCTGGGATCTGTGGATGCTGTTACATTTAAAATAATTTGGGGCAAATATTTAAGAAAGGCGAGAGCAGCTAAAATCGAAATCCTGCAGTTTTATCTGTCAGTTCATATCAGAGAAAACAGTTACTTGATGAAGGACATCAAGATTATTCCAAAAAAGAATGCATGCAGCTCCCCAGAACCAAACGTTGACAAGACCATGGTTAAACTGACATTTCTTAAATTTCTAAGATCTCCACTTTCTTCCTTTTCATTACTCAAAAGAAACTGAAAAATCCCAAGCTAAAACAATCCTGTTGAGAGCTTTCAGAACTGATTCTTCAGGAAGTTAATTCTCCATTTTCTGTCCATTGCAATTCAAAGTCAGGGTAGGAGATAGCAACAGGCAAAGCACATTTGTATCACTCCTTTCCTACCCTCAATTAAACCAGCAATCTCTTCCTTAAATGATTTTTCAGCACCTTTTACTTGGTTTAGTTAAGGTTTTATACTGATTTGCTTTCATTTTTCATACTGAGTATGGGAAGGAGAGACTTGTGTATATGCAGAGAGTGATTTAATGATTTGGACATGAGCCCAAAATGATGCCATTTTTGCCTTGTGCTTTATAAGTTCCCAGTATTTCCAGCATGGCCTTGTTCAGTGCACACCTGGAGCACAGCTTTCTGCACAACTTTGTTCTGGGGTCTTGTCCTTAAAACTTAATAGTGTGTGAATGCACACACATTTAAAGTCATTTTTGGAATATTATCTTTTCTCTGTTCGTGTAATAATGTCAGATTTTTCTGTTCCAAACCCTTGAGCTGAGTCCCTGAAAAATCATTACCTGATCCTCAGAAAAGTGCAATTTTATTGCATTCTTTTTCATAGCTGTGTTACAGCATCACCTTGTTAGACTTCTCTTTATGGCTTTTTAGGATCAAATGGCACTAAAAATGGAGAATTTCGTGAAAAGGCAAGAGTCTGGGAATGAGGATTTTTTAAAGGAAATCAGAATTATGGCTTGTGTGGTAAAATGTTGAACATTAGCAGCACCCAAGGTCCCAATGGCTCAGCTTATTCTCTTCTTATTTAGGAGGATTCTTCACAGCCTTTTTGTCTTTCATTAAATTTGCCATTTTAACAAATGTAAACTGATTTTGAAGAGTGCAACTGGCAAGACTTTTTCATGCCTGTCTTATTTTCCAAATGTTTCTTTCCAGCAAGTAAACAGTAATTTTCTGCCCTTTCTGTATGGTCTGTGAGAACCAGGGAGTTAACAGTGTGCAAAAAAGAAAAAAATATCCAAGCCTGTCAAATTTCTAAACAGAACCTTGAATATTGTGATTTTTGGGGACTGTGAAACGTTTAGTGAAGGATTTGCCCCCTTTGTGGGAGGGAAGGGTTTAAATCCAGGAAGAGTGTAAAACACAGCACTCTCCTTTTTGGGGGATGAGTTACCCAGAGATCTTCTTTAGTGTCAATAATCCAGCTGGTAGCATTCATTCCTCATTTTATTTTTTCCTGGAGAGTGAACAGCACTGTTTCAAGCCCTACAGATGAAAACTACTTTGAGAAGGAAAAAAAAAGCCAAACCAAATGTAAATAATGGTAAAAAAGTTTTACATTTCTGTGACAGAACTAAAACAAGAGCCAATTTTGCATCAGTAGCCAATTTCTTTGGGTTAGGAGCTTGTTTTCTGTATTTTTGCTTCACCAGATATTAACTTTTGTGCTCTAAAGCAATCCTGGAGCCAGATTTCTCTTTCTGAATGTCTTCCTACCCAGCAATTGAGACTTCTTTGTGCAGAACACTGTTAAAAAGAATATAACACCAAGGCTGCACATCTGTTTCTCATTTCAAAGCAAGCTCTTTTACTCTCAGCCTGTATTTTCTTTTCCTCCTGCCATGAGATTTGGGGCTTTTTTAACTTCAGTAAACAGGCCAGGATAACAAGATTGCTCATGAAATGGGTTAGTGGGTATCATTTACTCAGAAATCTTTGGCAGGGCCTGAATTTGGGGCTGTTGTGAGGATGTGCACCCACAGCTCGATGTGTGAAATGAAGACTGGGACAAGACTGGAGAGATTTGCTTGTGTCAGGAGAGGGTGGTGTGAAAATGTGGGTTCTCCTGGCAGTGCTTGGGGCAGCCATGGAACACAGAAGGAATTGGTGCTTTCCAGCTCTCCAAAGCTCTGAAAATCGACCTGCAAGTGAGGAAAAGATAAGTGTTCCTCAAAAATCTTTCCTGCTCCAGCTTGCCACGCTGGGTGCAAGAATTGTATGTTTCTGGTTCTTTTTGTTGTGCTTTTACAGTTTTTTTCCTGCTTCAGAAAAGGAATTGCTGCTTAGTGCCATGTCACTGAACGACTGTTTATTTATTTATTGGACATATTTATTCCCTGAAAAATTCAGGTGGGATTTTTTACAGCTGTGGTCAGACAGTAACAGCTTTGAGATCAATAATAATAAAAATGATAGTATCTCTCAAGTGTTTTCCTCCTGTAAAGCTGTTCCTCAGGAGGATCCCAGTGGGACCAAGGGTGGTGTTTAGCAGTAAAGGGAATTCTTCAGAAGGGCAAAAGCAAATTCATGCCAGCCATGGGCCTTTGGGCTCTGCTGGACATGATTAAATAGGAGAAAATTTCCTTTCCATGCAACAGCAAATTGGTCACTTATTAAATCTGGAAACATTTTTTAGAATTATTCTGTGTCTATTTGTTGTCCAGACTGGCTCTATTCCTGTGTGATTATTCCCTGTGTGGTCTCCTGGCACAGGAATCTGAGATGAACTTTATTTTGCCTCATTCTTTTTTCCCTTTCTGAGGTCCATTCACTGGCTGCAGAACAAATCTGGGCCCTGTTACCTTTATCAGGGAAAAACTGCTACTGAATTGGTGTAGGAAAGGGTAGATGTGGGCAGCTTAATGGTGTTCCTCCCTTTTGTGGTGCTGGAAAGTTTTAATCATCTCAATTGGGAAATGAAGTCCCTGAGGGTGACAAAATGTTCTCCCAGTCAGTGCCTATATTAAAAGGATTTCATTCTAGTGTGTATCTTCTTTAATGGCACCACCACTGCTCAGGGAGCAAATGTGGTGCTGCAGGTGATCCTTGGGCTCCCTGATAGGATGTTTGTTGGCTCCTGTGGCAGAATTTTGGATTTAAGACAAGTTAACAAATACTTCTACTCAGCAGGCTGTTCCCATTGTAAAAAAATAAGTCATTATAATCAGCAAGTACACTTTTTAATGCAGCTTTTCAGGCTTCTGTAGTTGCTGTTAGAAGAAAAAATGTTCTTTATTGTTGTGCTTTAGGTTTTTAAGATAGTATGTGTATAGTCAGATTTGGTATCCAAGCCTGAATTTGCCATTGTGGCACCATGGAAAGTCACTGCTGCACAGTGGTGTTGCTACAGGGGGGAAATAAGTGTTAAATCCTTCCATAGCAGTAGATTTGGTCATATTGATATGTTCTACCACTTGTACCCAACAAAATAATCTACAGCTCACAAGGTCTAAAATCAGTGTACCTGCAACTCATGGATCTGTGATCTTATTAATATTTTATTAATGTTAATACTTGCAAAGGCACTCAGTGGGAGACTTGCTGGTGATGACAGCACAACGGGCCCTTGGGTTTAATGTCAGCTCTTGCAGGTGCTCCATGCCCAGCCAGGGCTGCCCAGGGTGGGTGTCTGTGGCTCTGGGGGAGCTCAGCAATTCCTGGGGGAGCTCAGCAATCCTCCAGGCCCTGGCAGGGGCCGTGGGCAGGCCGTGCCCAGCGCTGAGATAAACCAGGGCACGTCACACTCAGCACCCTGGCATCTGGGGCTGTGCCCTCCCTGGGGAAGCAGCACCTGGAAATTCTCACTGCAGCCTCCAGCCCCGGTTTTTGGGAGTGAGGATCAAAGCAGAGCTCGCTGAGTAACAACCCAGGCAGGGTTGAGGGCTGCTTGATGGACGAGCTGTGTACAGAAAGCTGCTCTCAGTCCCTGCCCTGCTCATAATATTTGCATAGCCCAAGGTGGTTTACAGCTTTGAACGAGCTTTACCTCTGGGCAGAGACCAGAATATCTGCCTGGTGTTGTCGCTGCGTTTCTCTGAGGTGCTGTAATACTTTAAATTAAGGCTGGGGATGGTTTCAGTGGGCCATGAGCTCTAATCTGTCCTGCATCACCAAAAATCTGCCAGCTGAGCTCTGGGTTGTGCTTCCACCCAATTACAGGAAAAGGAGGGTGTTGGATAACCTTGCCAGCCTGAGGAATTCCCACAGGAAAGTTAGAATTTGGTGTCTGTAGAATGCTCCACAAAGAGCCAGATGCAAGGGGCTGCTGCACTGGGGTTGTTTCAGGAGAATTTTGAAACCCAGAATAGTCATTAATGTAGCAATCCACAGTGAAATAATACCATATTTCGTGAATAATACTGATTATTTTTTTAAAATATGGTATAATTACAAAATTGATTCAGTCATCTGAAATGAAATGCTGAAGTTGTCCAGCTCTCTGCATCACATTGTGAACATTCATGTTACTTTGTTTATCTCAGGAATAAAAAAAAAACCCAAGAAAAATACCAAGAAATGCTCCCAGTAGTTTTTTTTAAATCCTTTTTTCTTTTTTAATTTCTGACTATGATAGACCACTAAGCATTGTTAAACTAGGAAGGAATAAGATTGTTGAGAGTAAGGTTTGTTGAATTCTAATGGAACTATTTCCACTCTTAGGAAAATCCTGCTTCTTCTGGACCCAGGCTGACCCTGGTGATCCTTTCCTGCCTCTCCATCACCAGTGTCATCCATTCTGCTCCTTTGTGTTTAAATCTGGTGTGGCTTTGAGCTCCCTGCATCCATCCTGCTCTGCTCCATGAGGTTCTGGAGGAAAAGCTCTTTGGAATGCATCAGCTGGGAGAGCAGAGTATTAAATGATCAGAACTTGGAACAAAGATACAAAAACAATGGATACTGGGATTGCTCAGTGCAAAGTTCCTTCCAGTTTCTGACTGCCTGCTGTCACCAAACGTGGAGAATTGTGTTCATGTTTGATATTTATTGTCTCTTCCCTCAATCCCCATTGCACTGGGTTGAAATCAGCCTGGCAAATACTTACCTAAAACTGCACAAAATCACATTCTTCATGGCCAGGGACTGAGAGGAACATAAGCTAAAAGCTCACTGTTCTTGTAGGAGTGTGTAAGGTTGTCCAAATAAAAAATAACCTGGGAACATTAGAGCAGGCAAATAGAGAGTGCTTTGAGATCCAGTGGGCTCAGAACCATGGATCTCTGGGGACTGGGAGGATGTTGGGCTTGGACACCTACTGGGGGAATTTTCCAGGCTGGCCCAGCATGGTTCTTCCCCTGAGCTGATCCACTGGAACTGAACACAGCCTTTTACTGTGTTTTGTGCAACTCAAATGCTCCTTTCATGGCTTTGCAGCCAAGTTTTCCTCCTTGCCCTATCATCTGTCTTCTTATAAGCTTAAAAATGTATTTAAACCAGGAAATCTTAAACCTCACTTCTCTTCCCTCTTGCTCCCACCTTTCTTCACTTCACAAATGGAGTTGGGAAAAATGATTGTTCTGTTCTCTGTAATTTGTACCTTAAAAATCATACCTCTACCAAAAAGCTGTATATTTGCAATATACACTCATTTTCTGAGTGTTCAGGAAGATTGTGCCTTTATTTTGTGACCCAAATCCCATAATGAATCCTGATTTGGATATTAGATTTGAACCTCTTTTCTGTTTGTTTATTTGGCAGGTCCTCGAGCAGTACGAACGAGAAGGGTTCAATTTCCTAGCTAAAGTTTTTAATTCTTCACATTCCTTCTTGGAAGACTTGACAGGTCTAACTTTATTACACCAGGAGACACAGGCTGCTGAGGTAAGCAAATCAGATTTGGATGTTAAGAATTAACCTTGTGATCAAATGAATCCCTGAGAGAATGGAGCAGTGGCATTTGATTTACAGATTGATTGACACAATGATTTAGACGCTCTCTTCAATTAATTGGAATTCTCTGTATCTAGGTTTTTAAAGTTGCTTTTAAAGGAAGCAAGCGACTTGTGTGGCATAAGGAAATCAATTGCAATTTTAGGTCAGTTAAAATGTAATTATGCTGCTTGATGGATAATAATATGGGGGAAACAATGCTGTTTATTTGCCCAGTGACAAAAAGGGGAACGTGGGAGGAAATTGGGCTGCAGCACTGTTATAACTCAATACTGAGTTGTGATACTGAATGTGCTCCATGAAAAATGTAGCAGGTAAGTGCCCTAATATTGTATTTAACCATGATTTGTATTCCATCCTCCCTCTGCCAATATCTCTGCCCTTCTAGATCATAATTTAACTGTGGCATAGCTGTATGCCAGGGATGTTTCTGGAGCTGAGCAGTGGTTATTCAGCCACTGCAGCCTGTGCCAGTGCTGGAGCTGTTTTCTCAGCTGCAAAGGGCAGCACAGTGTTGCTTAATAAGGTTTTGAGGGGATAATGATGACTTGGCTCTCTGTTTCATGTTTTAACCTTTTAAAATAACAGATGCTGGAAACATGAACAGTAAAATACCTAATGCATTCTTAAATCAGCCTGCTCATACTAGAAACATTTGAAATACATACCTGAGAGAGATCTAAGAAAGGAAAACAAGCATCTTTCAACCCATTAACAGTAAGAATAATTCTAGTCTGATTGCCAGGCCTGACTTTCAGTGTCTAGGCTGCTAATATAAAATGTAGAAGCAATTACAATTAGTCATGTATTATTTTGCAGATCTTAATCAATTAATCCCTTTTGCAGCTCCACAATGTGTAGAGGTGTTTGTTAATGAAGTTTTAGATATCCTACCAAATGTAGAGTCTGCTGTGAGTTTATTGCAACTTCCTCAAGTTCCAAGTTTTGCTTAAACCCCAGAATTAGGGTCCTTGCAAAAATCCTGGGGTTCTTCAGTGAGGTTTCTGCAGTGAAATCAGTGCTCAGAGGTGGAAAATCTGACACACAAAGTATGTGCAGAGCTAATGCTTTCGAATTAGGTTAACTACCAGAAAACCAGAGAGTTTACTTGATTGAGTCCCTGTAGTATTGCTATATTTTGGGGGAAATTCCTCTCTTTTAGCAGGATTAAGTGGTCTAATAGTTGATGAATCTGTGGTTGTGAATGGCAAGGGCTGACAGGCAGATTATTTGGAGATTCTGGAGCACTCTTGCTTGCTTTGGATTAAAAACCTATTCTTTATTCCATGTTGCCACTGTTGGCTCTGAAAAACAAGGAGGTTGTTTTGTGCTCCTCCACAAGTCTCAGTTCATTATCTGGGTTGTAAGTCCCAGAAAGAGAAATTTAAAAACTTTTAAATTAAAAAAAATTAATTTTGTTAGGTGCACGAGAGAGTGTTTTTAAGATCTTTTCTGTGGAATTATTCTACTATCTTGAGCTCATTATTTTCTTGTATTCTGAGCTCCTTTTTCTCACGCTGCAGCTGAGGAGTGTGAGGTCTGCAAAAATGCTTTTTCAGGTTTCTGGCTGCTCTGGAGCTGCTCTTGGCAGAAATTGTCCCCTAAAATGGAGCCATTCGATTTGCTAAGATTGCTGCTCCTTTGATTGGAGATATTCTGGTTCCATTCTAAAGCCTGCAGCAGAAGCAGGGAGAGGTTTCATAAGGTGTGGATGGGCTGTTTCGTGATGGGAATATTTCATTTTTCTCTTGTGAAGTTCTGTGCCTTTCTCCACTCCAACTCTTCAGAGAGATTTTGTGGATTATTGGTGCGTTTGGAGACCATAAAAATGGCTCTGGTAACTGCAGATTTTCCTTTCCTCCTGTCTATTAAAATTTGTCCAGTGCTGTTCCAGAACTATAAAGAAAATAGACTTGTAAAGTTAGATGTCATCCAACCTTATATTTACTCTGTAACATCATAATTGGGTTGTAATTCCATATATAAAATCCCTGATATTTTACTAATAAACCTGCATCTGACAGGGAAACTACTCAATCTGGTGCTTTTTCTTAAAAGGTTCACTGTTAAAATTCATTAAGAGCATTTAATTGAACTTTTTGCTAAAAGTATTTTGTTGTGGTCAGAAAAACTGTCATGCTGCTCTTAAAGGAACCTTTTTAATTATTATTCTGTACTTGTCATTCACCTAAATGCTTAGCTGCTCTCATGATGTGTGTGTAAAACTGCTTTAATGAGAAATTGCTTCTAAGTTTTGAGTTTCCCTGAAAGCAAATCTGGGTAAGTTGTGCCTGTTCCGTGGGAGTGACTATTAAATACACAATTTTTGGAATGGCCTGAATTTCCATGAAAACTCCCCCAAATTATTAGCACAGAGTGTGTTTGCCCAGGTTTAAGGAATACAATTTGCATTGAGATATGGGAGACTTTTCACTTCCTGAAAATCTTTTGTTTAATTCTGTTTAATTCCTCTTCCAGGGCTGTGCTGTTGAGCAAAATATTATAATACAGATTTAGTGTGGTTTAAATTTGATACTACTTGCAGCATTTTTAGATGTGGTTTAAATTTGATACTAATTGCAGCGTTTTTAGTCAATAGAACACCTATTTCTTTAACATAAGCTGCATCAGGAAATTAAAAATATTCTACATGACAATTAATAAATAATAACACCAGCAAGCATTTCTACCCTATCTCAAAATGACACTGCATTGCAGGCATCTGCTCTTTCTACATCTGGCTTTAATTTGGGGTCTGTGGAACATTTTTGGGGGTTTTTTATTTGAATCCCAGTTGGCTCTTTCAGTGCAGCCTGGGCAGGAGCCCCTGATGACACTCCTGGCTCCGAAGGCCACTGGAAGCTGTGGGAAACTCCCCTGTCAGCACTCAGCCTGTTTCCACTGGATGCAGTTCATCTGGGGAGCTGCCCGAGCTGATGGAAGCTGGGAGTTTCTGCTTTCCACATCACTGTGCTTCCTTTCAAACCGAAACCTTTAAACTTGACCCTTGCTCGCCGTGCAGTCAGGTTTAATGGCTGGGATTAAAATAGGGACAGCCTGAGCATCCTTGGGTTGTTACCCACAGGCTGGAGGTGCAATTGCAGTTGGAACTGGAGTTGGAATTGGAGGCAGAACTAGGGAATGATTTGCAGGTCAGAACTTGGCTGGGCTGCCCAGGGCTTTCCATACCAGTGCATCCCTAAAACCAGGTTTGCTCCCCAGGTTAACTCCAGATCAACCCCAGATTAAGGGGGTTCCATTATTCCATTCGATGATTTTCCATTGAAAATTTCTCCTTCAATTTAAAGTTTTTTGATCTAAAATGACAGCTTTCCTGATATCACTCATTTCTCTCTGTGGTTAATAAGACATGAGTGTAAATCTAGTTTCCTCACTTTGGATTTCAATTCCTTGGATGCTTCACTGCCCTGCTTTCAACAGGATGGAAGATGATTATAAAACACACGCAAGAAATAAAGTTTTCACTTGGTTTCATGACTGATTAAAACACAAGAAGGAGTAAAAGTTTCACAATCTGTGATGATCATAAGGAGCTTTGGAAAACAATCAGATGTGGAGCAGAGTTCCTATTTTTGAATGTGACTGTAAAGGTCAGATATTGGTGCCAGCAGGTCACTATGGCTGTGTTATTTCACTCCAGTCATGCTGCAGTTCAAGTTTTTGTCTCTTACAAACAGTGTGGTGTCTGCAGTTCCTATGACAAGTTCTTGTGGTCACTGAATGAGGCCTGCTTGGTATTTCCAAAATCCCTTTTCTGTGCTGCTTTACTGTATCCCAGACAATCCTTCTTACCCTTATTAATGAAGGAAAAAAGGTATTCAAGCTGGTAAAATACTTGGAGCTCTTTGACCAGGAGAAAATACAGAAAACCTCATTTTATCATGTTTCTGCACTTCTTTGAGGTTTTTGCTTGACCATTTTTTACTCATTTCTTGAGGAATAAGGCTTAGCTGTGGAAATGAGCAGCTGGTATTAAAAAGGAACTTTGTGCTTATCCTAATTTGGAAGAAAATTCAGAATTTCCAGTGTGCTTCGCTATTAAAAATATCCTGCTTGTTTCTGACTCTGCATTATATTATGCAGTGTATTTGATGCTGAAACAATAACATATGACTAGCCAAAAAAAACCCCAAGCAAAACAGAAAAACCCAACTACAACAATATTATAACAGTAAGTTCTGTAACGTGACAATTTTTATCTGTTAGCCAAGTATTATTCAGGGTTTAATTTTATTTGGTGTTATGAAAACTTCCTAAAGAAATCGCTACTGATGGGTAGCCCAAAATTAATATTTGAGATTTTTATGTGTCCATGAGCTTTTTTTGTTTTCCTTCGTGTTTTTAATCTGGTGCATTTCAGGAGAAATTCATTTTGACAGATTCAGGCCTGCCCTGGAATTTCTTTCTTGAGAGATTAAGAGATTAATTTGTTTTCTTTCAGGAGGTGGCTTGTTTTTTTCTTTTGGAGTTTTCTCATGATGTCAATTAGTGTCATCATTTTTCTTCGTTCATCAAGCAGTGTTCCCCAGATCTTTGAATAATGGTAATTTATTTTGTTCTGTTGAGCACAGCCCAAGTGAGAAATGAGCACTGCTTATGGCAGATTTTCAATCTATGCAGATTTGCAGTGCTCTGAGGTGATTTTGCTGTGCTGTGAAATGCCAAAAATAGATGTAGTGAGGTTGTCCCTCACTCAGGGCTGTGCTGAACATGGGATTTCACTGCTGACATTGGGCCAGGAGGGGTAATTGTTCCATCAACACACAGCACTTCAAACAGAGTTTTCCAGCCTTTGAACAAACCCCACAATGGCCTTTCTGCTGAGACCTTCTGCTGCTTTTGGAGGTTGGAGAAATACCTGTGAAGTGGTGCCTCTGTTTGGTACCAAAACATGATCTCCTTGTCTTTCCCCTGATATCTTTACTGATAACTTCAATTATTATCATTAATTATATTCAGATTCCCTTCCTGGGACTTACGTCAGCAACTGATGTGAGCAAATACTCCTGTTTCCTGATTTATCTGAATAAATGTATGTTTGTCCCTTCAGGGCAGGGAGGGCCTTGTGCAGACCTTTATTTTGTTGGAGCCAAGGGAAGGAAGGGGAAGGACTGTTGGTTGGTATCCAGTTATCATTTCTGTTTGAAATGTTAAATATATGGAGAAAAATAACCCAAACCATTGAAAGAAACTGAATAATGGCACCTGGGTTAGCAACAGATTTTGTTGTTTTATATGTTTTTTTTTAATGTATTTAACTGAATTGCTGTCCTAGTGCCACAACGTGGACTTTAAGTATCTATATAAAATTTCCCAGTAAATCCTGTGTGACTCTAAAATAAAAAGTGCTACTGTGAATAGATGTATTATCTGATCAGTTTTTATGTGAGGGGGAGAGGCTATGCAACAAACACCTGGACAAAACCTCCGTGAAACTGCAGCAGCACTAGTGTGAATTCTGTGCTCTTCAGGAGGCTTCTGCAGGCAGGAATTCCTGCTTGTTTTCTCTAGTTCAGTGTTGCTCAGGGGAGGTGAGCAGAGCTCAATATCTGACATTCTCTCCCAAGGGAGCTCTGTGCTCTCTGGGGTTTCCTCTTTTAACAAGAACACCACCTGCAGCACAATGGCAAAGGTGCTCTGGGTTTCTTTATGACTCATTTTAATTGCCCTCCTTAGATCAGGATCTAAACAAGGAGGATTTGAGCTGATGAAGTAATGTTTTGATTTGTGCTGTGGTAGTAAATGATATTCAATTGTACTTTATTGAAGACTTTAGAGTCATTTTATCTAATGAGGAACAAACACCCCCAAAGTTTGAAGTGGATTGCTATGATGAAGCAGTAAAATCTTAATTTTGGGGGGCAGGGGAAGCAATTCTCTTCTAGAAAGCTTTTCAAACTCTGTTGACTCCTTTTCCTTTGAAGGAAAAATCTCCAGTAAAGAAAAGAGAAGTAAAATAACTTAGGAATTAAATCTCTTCCATTCCAATATAGTTTGTCACAAAGAAGAATGAATAGACTGTTCAAGATGCATTCTATTATTCTCATGTGAAGAATAAGAAATTACACAACACAGCCAAACACACTGATGAATTCTTTTTTTTCCTAATTAAGAACATAAATTCTACAATGTGCATCTCAGTCCAAGTGAGCGTTTGCAGAGTATATGAGCCCTTGTAGATCATTCAAATAAAAAAAAAAGAGAAAAATTTGCTGCTGGCCAAACCAGTGCCAGCTGCAGCTTTCAATAAACACCAATTGTTGCAGCCTTACCCAAAGGTGCTGTGAATGCTCAGCATTCCCTCAAGTGCTGAATGCTGAGTGTTCATTGAGTTCCTGGACTGGGGATCAATGCTCTGCTCATCCTGGAGCCTGGGAAATGCTGCCCACCAGAGGAGTTCATTGTTTGCCTCCTCCTGACAATCCACATTTCCTCTGGAGACATCTCCCAGACTTCTCTGAGGGTCTTCATGTCAGAGAGAACCCATGCAGGCAATTCTCACATCCACCAAGCGCATTGCTGCTTTATTCTCTCATTGAGACCACAAAGCCTTTCTGCACAAACAGCACTGCCTTCTTTTCAACTTTGGAATGGGTTTGCCTGTAAATATAGGTGGTGATAAATGGTCATAAATGAAGTTGACTGCAGTGGGAAGAGTTGCTGCAAAACCCTGTGCATTTGGCACAGCCTCTCTTTAATGCCAGCAGTTGCTAATTCACACAGGAAATTAAGCACCACAAATTTGAATAACAGAACATCAGTTTGAAGCCATACTCCTATGTGGAAAACGGTTTGTGAACTGCTTCTCAGCTTAAATTTTCACAGTCTCAGGGTTTCTTCCTTTGTGAACTATGAAATAAATTTTACCAGTGTGTTTGTTTAAAGATTTGCATCCATATTGCTGCTGTAACACAGATAATATTGGCTGAATTTTGGTTGGCACTAATTTATAAAACCAGGCAGATTTGAGTAGCCTTTAAAATTAATCCTAACCTACCTCTTACTGGCCTGAGTTCTCTTTCTCTTTGAACATTTTCCTGGTGTTTGCACCTTATTGAACATCACTGCAAAGTGCTGGTGTTTCCTTTCCCTTCCTGTGGTTCAGGTTTTCCCAAAGTTTCCTTTTTCCAACGCTTTTTTTCGAACGCATTATAACTTGGCTTCCAGCTGAAATCTGCCATGCAACACAGTTGTTTTTATGGAATTGGCTGGAGTCCTGGAGAAACCACCTGATAGCTTATGAGTGAGGAAAATTAATGACCAATTCTGTCGTTCAAACCCAGATCTGATTCCACGAAGAGCCACTTTGTGCCTGAGAAGATAAGGATTGGTTCTCTCTTACCACTTCAGGGATCATTTGTCCTCAGCAGTGACTTCTCTTAGTTGATTTAAGGTCAGACTGAGTGGAAAGTTATGTCTTGTAAATTGGAAATGCAAGTTGTACCTGAACTCATGAAGAGACATCCAAAAAGTCTGCATTGTTGTGCACACAGTAAAAAATTTGCCAAGAGAAAAGTGTCTCACTTGTAAGTATGGAGAGCATAACATTAACAAAATAGGTTTTAGGATGAGTTTCTGTTTTCTTGGTCTCCCAACCTTTAAAAACCCCGATCTAGGTGTTAAATAGTTAATGTGCTTCAAATTAGCAATGAGTTGTTGCATTCTCTGGTATTGAGTCTGGGACACCAAAGCTACTCTTACATGAAGCAAAAGCTGCTGGGGAGTTCCTGAGTTTGTTGTTATTTTCATATACAGGAAAACTTTCTGTTATTCTGCAGGTGTGCTGATGATTTTTAGTTGTTTTGTCACACAGCAACCTTTAAAAATGCAGTTTTACTGGATAAATAGGAGTGGTTTTGGTGAGGGGAAAATGCTAGAGCTGGAAATCTAACAACAGAACTTTTAAAAAGCTCGGCTGAGCTGCAAGCCCTGGTAGGAAGGAAATTGATGGCTGAAATGTGATAAGGATCAACTCACAGAGCTGATTTAAGGTCTGTGTGTAGCAGTTCTGCTGCCATCTCTGTGTAGGAAGGTGTACATGCAGATGTTGTCTGATTATTGAAGTGTAAAATATTGCAAAAAGGCCATTTAATGGCACAGGACTCTCTAAGAGACGTGAACTGACTCAATTCCAGTTAAAACAGAAAAGTCAACATAATAAAACTGGTCTAGTTGGAATGAATTTAAAGCTGTGAGATTATGGAAATAAACTTGGAGAAATACTCTGCGTGTGCAAATACATCAGTACTTTGTCATCTTAAAATAAGGGTTCAGTTTAGGCACTTATTATCTGCCAAATAAATTTCTGTAATTGTAAAGTACTGGCTCAAGCCCACCAGACAATGGATTTGATCCCCTGCAAATCAAGTGTGAAATCAAATCAGTTAATCAAGAAATACAAAAAATACATGGTTAAGAAATAGATACAAACGGTGATTTAGGTGGAGATAACTGCTAAATGCTTATTTATTTATTGCAAACTAAAGAAAGTCACAGAAATGGAGAAGGGAGGCACAAGAAAACCTGTAAAGAATTAAGCAATCACTTTGCAGCCTCTCAAGGGGGTAGGGGTTAAGAGATACAGTTTTAAAAGTCTTTATGTTGCTGAAAAGTTTATTTGTCTAATGTCTACTGGGACAGTGTGCCAACAACAGCAAACCCAAATGCAAGTTAAAAAGAGAAAGAGAAAACTACTACTGGAAGAGAATACGAAGGCATAACAAAGCTATTTAGAAGTATGACAGTGCAGCAGCTGGTTTTGCTAATGCTTCTTGGTTATTTAAAAAAAAATAATCATCTAAGTCCTAATTCCCTTTGTCTCCTCGCTCTGAGTAGCTGCAGTGTATGAAGCTTGCTGGCCCATGACTCATTCTTCCCACTAATGCTATTTCTTTGAATAGCCCTTGTGAAAACATGCATTTTGTGTTAGCTGTCTTAGCTGGCAACTGGGGAGAGGTTTTTTTCTCCCTGGGTGAGTGATTTATGTGTGCTAATCTCTGGATCTGCCTTTGCCACACACAGTGCCTATGAAAACTCTGGTGATGCTGTACCTGGCATTGCTGTGCTCACCTTCCTGCAAGAGCAGCTCAAGCACTAAAACTCATTTAATCTCTTCCTCCACAGGCAATAGGCTCATATCTAATGAATTCTGATACCTTGGGCTTGTTTTCAGGGCCAGGCAGTCCTGAAATTGAGGCTGCATTTTAATTCTTGCTAGGTTTGAAAAGGGTGATGGGCAGAGAAGATGCAACTGCAAAATAAGATGTTATTTCCAACCTCTAAAACAAAGCCCTTTGCATGAGTTTGGTTCACTGTAAGAAATATGGAAGTAAATGACTGAGGCTCATTCAGAGGAAGCATTAAAGAGCCTCTGTTGCAGCTTTTGTGTGTGAGGGAGTGCTGGTGTGCTGTCTGAGCTGTCCCACTGTGGGCAGCAGCCCTGGCAGTGCTAAAAGGCCAGGCTGGGGCTGCTTTCCCAGCGCTGCCCATTGTCCCTGCTGCTCCTGGGAGAGAATCCTCCCCGGAATTCTGGCTGCTGCCCCAGTGTGCCCAGCTGTGCCAGCACACATCCATCACTGGGATAGGGATATGGATAGGGGCAGCATCCTCTCCAGCTCTCCTGGGCTCCCTGCATGAACTGGGACAGCCTTTGGAACGAGTCCAAACTGTAAACCACAAGCTCACATCCTGAGGTGGGTAATGAAATACCTCCAACCCTGCCTTTCTTGGAATTGCAGGTTCAGCATTGGCTGGGGCTGCTTATTTGATACTTGTGCTCTCTGGATTTAATCTAGACTTTAGTGTTTGGATCGAATTGTTGAATGCATTTAATATGCAATTTAATATTGTTTAATGTGTGTTGAATTGGTAGATTTATGCCTGCAGATTATATTTGGATTGCTCAACCAAGTAAAATCTTGATTATAGCCAAACATTGATAAAGTTCAAGGAGCTGACTGTGACTTTTTATGCAGTAGAAATTAGAGATGGTTATGGGAGATTTGGAAAAGGAAGTAGTGCTGTTAAATGTAATTTTAGTTAAATTGCAGTGTAAAGGTCACAAAGTTTTCTGTTAATTGAGGTTAAATTCAAGCAAGGTTGGTCACTAGTAACATCCTTGTAAGTGGAGGATGCTACAGGAGTTTTCTGGACCATGCTAGTAAAAAAAATGATTTGGAAAACTGCTAGGGTTTAAGCTCACTTATGAAATAGAAGAATGTTGTTTTCATTGAGGAATTTCTAAACTGAAAAATAAATATTTGGCTCGTTGTATCCTTTGCATTCAAAGCAGAATGATGTTCCTAGCTCTAGCATGGAGTCTGCAATCCTTCACTCTGGTGGGATTTTTCTTTGCTCTCTGCTGTTTAAAAGCAGAAGAAAAGAGCTAATGGCTGAGCAAAGTGCCTATAGAATAGAGTGCGTGATCAGAATTGTGATTTTGGTGTGAAGGGCTGAGGTAACAGAGCACAGCAATAACCAGCAAGCTGGACTGCAGTATCAACACCGCCACAGGCCTGATCTTTATTGGACATCTTGGAAATTTTGGGAGGAAGGGGAGGGGGGGCTCTGATTAGCATATCTGTTTCAGGAAGAGTATCAAGAGTGCTCCAATTTCACATTTAAATCTGGGATCTGATTAATACTTGTGGCATGCAAGAGAGCTCTAACATTGAAGGCTGCTGTTACTATAGTGAGATGCTATTACAGACATCACAAGACTTGTTATACAAGGAAACATGATTACTCTGGATTAAAGGAGTTGCCAAAGGCTTGAAGGATTTATTGGTGCTGCTGCTTTGGGTTATATATAACTTCATTATTTGGTTGAAAACATTTAGATCTAGAATTAATGAAGCACCAGTAAATGCTGATGAAATGAATCAGCAGGTTTGACAGCTTTGAACTGACACTGAGCAACGGCTGGATTTTATGGGAACGTCCTTTAGGTCTCCAAATTGCTGGATAATGTACAGAAAGTAATAAATCCAGCTTTTGCACGGAGAAATGAAGCTTAATGAGTGCAGTGAGGTGCATCAAGGTTGATGTGATCAAGATCATATTTCTTAACTGACTTGTCATTCCCATGCTGGTAGGGGAGGCAATGGCCTGAGCTGCTGGGGATGGTGTGGGGATGCTCTGGTCTCTGGGATAAAACCTTCTGGGGGCAGTGGGGACCTGCAGAGATGGGAGCAGGAGGCACAGGATGGGTGACAGCAATGAGCATGTGGCTCTGAGCAAGGCGAGGGGAAGTGGGGAGTTGTGGCTTTAGGAACAAAGCACTGAAATTGGCTTTTTTTCCCTGCAAAACTTAGTCATGGGTAGTGTAATTAGAGGGGAGATGCAAATGTGTACCAGCTCTGTGGTGTGCTGGGCTGCTGCAAGGCCCCTTTTCTATGGGAATGAGGAGTTCAGTGCAGATCACAGCCATTTGATCATTTCATTAATCTCAGCTGTATAAAACTGGCAGCATTTTGACATTGCTTCACTAACCCAGCTCAGAGAGCAGTGTGACATCCAGAAATGTTTTCTAGACAACTGCATTCCATCCCATTCTGTGAAATCTGCAGTGCTGCAGAGATGTTTCAAAATGATTATTGTTTTAACAGATGATTAATTGCAATTTTTTTATTGCCTTCTTAATGTTAGCTCAGCAGTCATCATTTGCTCCTGATACCGTGATGCAGAATGAGTGCTGTGGGTATTCATGGGAGTCTGCATGAGAAATGAGCCATAATCAATGATGAAAGGTTTTCAAGTTTTGAAATCCTCTTACAACATTCATTTCTTACAAGCAAATATGTAATGGCAGAAATTGCTCTTGAGTTGCCTTTGACTCTCCCTCTGTAATGTGACTCAGGAATTTAGGTTTGTAAAAATATGACTAAGTCCCTTCTGCCTTTGAGGTATAGACCTGGGTGAAATCCAGTGTGGGATTGGATTTCAGTGAAATGGATAAGTTCTTTCCCAGTCTTTTTAACTTTGAATTTGGGACAAAGCTACATCAAAAGCTGGAATAGGTTCCTCATCTGACTGTTCCATGACTGAGTGGTTTTTTTTTTCTCTTCAGACAGTGTCTGATTACTAAATGAAGCTCTCAGCATCAATAAATCATTTCCCTGCAGAGTAAAACCTGCAATTTTTCAGACATGTTGTCTTTTGTACCCTTTGAAATATCCCTCCTGGGGCTGTGGAGGAACTCCCTGGGCAGGTACAGCAAAGAGAGAGTGAGAATGAATCCAGGTGTCTGTGGGGGTGACAAGCTGAACACATTCCAGAGGATCTGCAGGAGCTCTGTGAACTCCTGGGAGCATCTTGGGGTTATGGGGTTATAGAATGAGGAGCCAAGCAGGGCTCCTGTGCAGCCCAAATGGGGTTTTCCAGCAAAAAACTGTGGTGTGATCCATGTAGGGCTCAGCAGGGCACACCCAGGAAATGGGGGTGGGAAGCACAGAGGAGGATCACTGCTGATCCTGCAGGAGCATTGGGGTTGGAATTTGTGTTCTTACCACCTGGAGGGGAAAACAGAGCCTGCAGAGCAGAACCAACTGTGTGGGAAGAAGGTCCTGGCTGGAAGTGTTGGCCTGCAAAACCCACATTCCAAAGGGAATATATTAGCACAGGATTCCTCATTCCATGCTCTGAGGGGCATCACAGAATGGAAATCTGCAAATGCAAAAGTGTTCTGGATGTCAAAGAGATGGAGGGCAAGGAGGGAAGGATGGAAATAATCTCTTGCCCAGATTATATGTTAGTAGCAATTAGGAGAGCTCTGTTAGTCCACAAAAGCCAGCAGCTGGGATTTCTCCTGCCTCACAAGCTCTCAGCTCATTTTTCTCCCTGTGTCCCACCCCAAGGTATTTTTAAAGCTGGATGAAGACAGCTCTCATTCTCTTCTTGTGCTTATATTGACACAGCCCCAGATGTTATTGCTATGCAAACCACTGCTATTATTTTTTTCTCTTAAGTACTTTCCTGGTTTCCCTTTTGCTGTGACAATTTTGTCATTGTTGCTGGGAGATGGAACTATTTCATTCATGGGCCACAAATGTTTTCTGTTAGGCATTCAAAACCTCCCATCCTCCTATTGTGCTTTTCCAGTTTACTATAAAATGCTCCAGCCCCATCCCATAGAGTTTGGTTTCAACCTTCCCTTCCTGTTATTTTTAACATTTTCTCAGTTTTTCTTTAGTTCTCCAAGATGTATCACTGCTGTGAGTTTAGTGATGAAATTCTTCTGTCTCATTCACTTACTTCAATCCCATCCATTGCTTCCTTTGTATTTCCCTGTATCCCAGCACTTCTCTCATCTCCTCTGTCATCCATAACTTCTCTTTTTGATTCACACCTGCTTGCCTTGGCTTTGAATGTCTACTTTGCATCCTCTGTATGTTGGATTTTAAGGGGGAATCTGCGTGGCTTGAAATAAAAACGTTCAGCTTTTCATCCTCCAGATTTACAAACTGATTTTGAGTTATTTGTTGGTAAACTCTCCAAATAAACAGTTGTAGATTCCTATTACTTTGCTATTCTTCTGTTCTGACAGTAGTTGTAAACTGATGTAGGAATGCTTCTAAACAATTTACTTTTGAATAACGGACTTGGTTTCCTGTCAGAATGTTATTAAAAAATGTTGCTCATTAATGGTCTTTTCTTGCACTTTTTCTGAGTATATTGCCATGTTAAAAAAAAAAATCAGACTTTTTCTACGTTTTTTTTGTTTGTTTACAATAATCTGGGTAAGGCAGCACTTATTCTATTTATGCTTGCAAACACTTCCATTGTAAACAACTAGTGGACAAATGAATTGCATCAGTAATACTGTGGTGCTGTTAACTGGATTACAATTTTTTTTTTTTTTAATTTAAAAATTTAAATTTGCTCTTCACAAAAACTGGACTTAAGGTTAGGATCAGGTGCTGTGTTTTATTCCATTTGCTTCTACAGTGATTTGCTGGCCTCAAGCACCATTGCCTTGCCCAGCATTTGTCCTCTTTTCCCTATAAAGTCAATTTAGTGTTCTGGTGGATTTTCCATTCTTCCTGTACAAACATGCACCTTCCAATACCTGCATCGCCGTTGAGCAAGAAGAAATTGTCAGTACCTGTTTTTCCTGCCTGTTGAGTATCAGGTGTAATTTAACAGCCGTTTTTGGGAAATATTCCTTCAGCCCATTGCCCCTTGTCAGCAGCCTGGGGAGTTATTCTAAGCCACAGCTCTTGCCAAGGCCTGTTACCTCCAAATTTGACAATTAAACATCAAAAGTTACGCTTGAAACACTAACATTTATATTAAAAAAGCTTTTTTTTTTTAAATCTTGTTTTTTCTCTATCTTTTTCATGCCTGAAACTAAAGTAATTTCTTGGAAATTGAAGGCTGTCCATGGGATACTGATGGCCTCAGATACCTTTTTTTTAAAAAATATTATATTTGCATTGTGAGAAATCGATGTGTGCCCTCATTCAGATGTGACTCCATCTGCTTCTGCCCCTATTTTCCTGTCAGGATTTTGTCCAGCCCTTTCTGTACTTTTCCCTGGAGGTTTTGCTGTTATTCCACCCCAATTCCATGGAATTGTGGAGCACAGGGAGAAGCTGAGCTAAATTGCAATTCTGGAGCCTTTTGTCCTAAAGCTGCTCTTGGGTTTTGTGTGTTTTTGTTACAAAGCAGAGCATGTTGACATCACTGACAATTCCCCAATTTGTTCTCACGCCCCTCACACAACCAAAAAGGAGAAGGAACCCCTTCTATTCCCATTTTTTGTCCAGCTCAGGTCTGTCCATAGCTGTTTCCTGAGCAGAAGAGCCAAGGAAGTGAAATACCAGAGAGAAGTTTGTTGTCCTTGTTTTCACTATTGACTCCAGCACATTTAAAATCGAGTTTTTATCTCTGGCAATTGAGTATCTCTTCAGAGGAAAATACTGGAAGTTCTTGGAATTACAAACATATCAGGCCACGAGCCAAGCTTTCCCTGGCTAAGCAGTGACAAAAGCTGCCAGTGGAGCTGAGTTTTATGGGGTGTTTTTTTCTGCTGAGAAACTACTGTTCTCTCTGAGATCATCGAAACTTATTGCAGCTAGGATTCAATATTGGATTTTAATCACAGTTCCAGAGTTAAAATGGGAATTCTCACTTATGGAACACCGAGCAGATCGTGGCTGAAGTGGTTCATCTGGAAATTTTAAATTAAATTTTATCCCAGCGTATTAGTAATTTTAGCAGAATGTTCTAATCCAAAATGAAAAGCAGATGTGCTTCATGGAAGTAGGGAAGTCCAGACAATGGGTATTGTGTTTAGGTTACAAGACTTGTGGTCTTCCTTTTTTTAATTTTATTTTCATTGTTTACATTGCAGGCAAGTCTTTGTTCATTTTAAGGAATAAAGCTATTAGCTTTAAAACATTTTTTTTTTAAAGTTTGTATCCAAAAATATTTCTCTTGAGTTGTATAAAAAATCGGGTTTTCTGGAAATTCATTGCCCTCATGAATGGACTCCTGGCGAGTGAGGAATTTTTATGACTCCCTTAAAAAACAATTGCAGGCATTCCACAAATAAACAATACATTGATTGGGGGGGCATTTTAATGACTATTTTATAACTATTTGTTCTCCAGTGTTTATTTCAGTATGGTATGTTGTAATTTTTAACTGAGTTATCCTAAGAATTCCCTTGTACGGCACAGTTTGGAGTGTAAGCCAATGCTGCTCCAATCCCAGGTGACTGAGATTTCCCTGATTTCCATCAGTGCTGGGAGAAGAGCTGGAATAGTTCAGTGGCACAGCCAGCTCCTTCTTTTTGCACCTTGCTTTGGCCATTTTGACCTCTTCTCCTCAATCAGATTTTATTAATGGAAAATTTATTTCTCTATCTTCCATTAATAAATTCCACACATGATTTTCTTAGGTTTTATTCTCCTCCTTTCAGGGCTGCTTGTGCTGAATAGTTGACCACAGTCAGAGCTCCCTCGGATTTGGCTTTTCCTGTTTAAACTGCTGTGAGTGACAGCTCTGATTTTCCTGGCACAATAACACCCTGTTTGTGTACACAGCAGCAGAGCTCCTGATACTGCACAAGAGGCTTGTTGGAAAGATTGGGGCTGAGGGGGGCTGAACATCCCTGGATTGCTCCTTGGCCCACAGGGAGCAGCAGTTAAATGCCCATGGAAGCTCTCCTTGTTGCTTTTGGACAGGATTGACTTTCTGCTGCTCCATCTGCAAATAATCCAGGAGGTGCTGTTATCACCAGAAGTGCAGTTTGTGATTCAGCTCACGCTCAGTTGCTGCAGTCATTCTGCAGATTTTGAGTCACGTCAAGAATATTTTGTTCACCCTGAGAGAGCTCAGAGGGAAAATGATAGCATTTGGAATCTGAATTGTGCAGCCAAGGATGAACCTGTTGCCTGGCATTTCACACGTTTGGGTCTTCATTTCCCCTCTGTCAAACCTGTCTGTGTGTCACTTTGTCCTCAGCAAGTTTTCCCTCAAGTCCTTTAATCCATGAGGTAGAATTGCTGCAGTTTCTTACAGAAAAAACCACCCCATCAAACTCAGATCAGCTGTGAGTGTTTGGGAGCAGGAGGGGCTGAGCAGAGGGAACTGAAGTTGCCTTCTGTGTCTGCACATGAGTAACAATAGAAATGTGGACAGCACTGCCATCAGTGCAGAGATTCTGATCACATTTTGTCACTCCTTCCTCATTGAAGGGAGCCTGGCTGACTTTCAAAGCTTGCTGCTGTCAGAAAATTATGAAACAGAAAAAAACCCAAATCAAAGATGCCGTGATCTCCTTCCAACTCTGGGAGAGCAGAAAGTCACTGTGTCAGAAACCAGATCACTTCTGCATTTTCCAGAGCAGCACAGGGACAGCATCAGACAGCAGAGCTGACAGGGCTGCTCTCATGTTCAGGGGGCTCAGGAAGGGAGCAGAATGCTGTGGAACAACATTATTCCCTGGGATTTGTAACTCTCTATTCCAAACATGCTCATGAGGGTTCCTTATTTTCCTGTCTGAATCAGTATTTCTGACTGTGACAGAGTGATTTATATCCCAGTTTAGTTCTGGCTGGGCCTCAGCAGAAAGATCAAAGCAATGGATGTAAACATCAGAGCAAGAATAAGTAGGTGTCCAAAATGGGTCCTGTTGGGTGTTTTTAGAAGGTGGAATGAAGCTGGGTTTGTGTAAGTTCAGACTTGTCAGGACTCGATGATTTCTTATTAATTGATGAATTTTACAGAGGGTTTATTTCATCAACATAAAAACCCTTTGCGAAAGAGAAATATTTTCATTGCAGAGGAGCTGAGAAATCAACTTCTTTGTGTACCTCTCCCCACTGGGGTTTCTACAAAACTCCCAGCAGCAGAGAGAGAGTCATTGAAAAGCAGAGTCTCTTGCTGCTTTATTGCTCTACTAAAAATTGGTATTTGCACTTTTGAGTGACTAAAGAATGGTTGGAGGGATTTCGATGCACTCAGCCCTTGCAATCAGATGGTGCTCATGGAGTGGGTGGGATGCTGCAGGAACCACAGGCCTGTTCCCACACATCAAGGACAAGCCCAGAAAGTTTATGGGAGCTGGGAAATCTCCCATCCTCTCTGCTGACTGGGAGATGACTGGGGAAGCCACTGGGAAGGAGCAGTGTGTCAGCACTTCCAAGGAATTAAAGGAGAGGGGAGCAGAGTTGGGTGAAACTTGGGTGTCATCTATTAATAATATAATCCTGAAACTCAGGACCTTTTCAAATTCCAGTTGCAACAGCTTCAGTTTTACTCAGCTGTGTGCTAAAGCCACATTCACACTGATCTGAAAGAATTTGTCATTGCTTTTGCAAACTCCTTGAAAATTGTATTTTTTAACTCCCCAAACAGTTCCCCAAATGAATGCCTGCAAAGAGATTTCTGACTGCTTTGTTTCATGATAGAAAAGCGAATGGGTAAGGGAATTATCATAGAGAAAGCAACTTATTCACGTTGTGTTTCCCTCTGAGTTCTTCCCAATAGAAAATGAACGTGCAGCCTCTGTTTGAAATAATTAGCCGTGGTTTACTGGGGGAATTTTGAGACTTTCATGTTGCACTAGCTTTTGATCAAAATTTCCCTGCACTGCCTTGTTTAATTCTGGCCATCTGGATTAAAAGGCTCTCTTAATCTTAAATACAGATTGCAACTCTTTCTTTTGGAGTGCACTGCCATAAAATTCGGGCAAGGTTCCAGCTTTCTTCATTAAAGCTTTTCTTTATTATGGTTTGTCGGCCATTAAATGATTGTTATGCACAATGGGCACTTGATTATAATTTGCTGGAGCTGGGAATCAGTTCCAGCAGTAATCCAGTTCTGTAATTAAAAGGAAGCATGTTTGTACCTGCTAGGATCTTCTGAGAGCTGCTGAGGGTGAGGAGAAAACAGAGTTGAAAGGCAACAATTTCTGCTAATAAGACATCGAAAGGCTCTAATCTGCCAGCGTTCTGCGCTGGGTTGGGGAAGTGTGGCTTTCTGCATAATAACTGGGTTTCAGCCCAAAGCTGGGGTTTGTGACAGGGATAAAAGGGCATTTGATTTGTCAGAAATCTCCCATCTTTCAGTTTTGTTTGGGGTTTGGGAAGGAGTGTGCATTTCTCACAGAAAAGGAGCAATTGGGGATCCTCGAATCCTCTCCGAGTTTTGTTTCTGCTCTTGTCGGTTTTTTGTCAGGGAGCTCAATCTCACTTCTAGTGTTTTTTCACCTGGAAGGTTTTGAAAAATTGTGAGAAAATTGCTACCTTTAAAATTATTTTAAAAGGGAGTTTTTCACAGGTGTTTGTGCCATTTACTTTTATATTTTGGCTGTTGTGGAGCTGAAGGAAATCTAAGTTTGTCTAGCTGATGGTGTAACTGTGTCTGATTTTAGCAGTGTGTCATGGATAACCTAAAGCACATATAGGAATATTTAATAACCAGGAGAAAAGATTTCTTTATAACATTGAAGTTATGTAGCAGCTTTGTAATACTTCTTTCCCCCTACCTCCTCAAACTCCATCTCTGAGATTCCTTTTAGAAAATGTGCACCTGGGAAACTTTTCTGACAGCTCAATCTGTGCACATTGGGTGAGATGAAGCTGCTAAATGAAATCATTTCACTTCAAATTTTACAAGCATCTGTTTGGCTGAAAACAATTTTCTGCCCCAGCTGAGAAGTCAAGAGATGCAAACACTGAGTGTGCAACAAATTCTTGCAGTTAAGTATTGGAGTGCAGGAATAGTGGATGCAGTAGGTCAGAAATTGCCTTTCTAACATCTCTCAAATTGGAGCTGTTTAATTAGCAATTAAAACATTCCCAGTGGACTGAAATAGATGACGATGCAGGTTGTGGATTTAGCAAGATGGTGCAGAAATCAAGGAAACCTGCAGAGTTGAAGTGCTCTCTGCCACAATTCTAATCAGAATTCTAGCAACAACAATCAACAAAACCAATTCTGATCAGAGTTGTCGATGATGTAATCAGGAGTTTTCAGCCTTGCTAAAGAAGTGAGGAACACAGACTTGAATAAAAAGCCTTTATAACTCTGTCTTTGCTCGCCATGGGAACCCTGATGTTCTGCTGGACACACAATTGAGACGTGCAAGTCTTCTGAGGAAAACTGTAATAACTTGGAAATTCAGATTTACCTGAAAAATCCCTTCTTTTCCTTTTTATGAGGGTTTATTTTTTTTAATACCTTTGTTGCTTTTGGAAAAAGTAGAAGGCTTTTCTTGTGAATCTCATCTTCCCCATGGCAAGCCCTTGCACTGCCTGTGCCAATAGTTTATTTCACATGTATTCAGTCCAGTTTTCTTCTCACATATGTCAAATAACATTTTGGCAAGTGGTAAACAAAAGATATACAGTGAAGAAAAAGAGACTTGTGATTTTTTTTTAAGTGAAAAGATACATTTTATGAAATAATCCTCTCATTGAAGTGAATAATTAAAGCTAAAATAAATAAGATCTTACAAGAGATTGCACGGTAATTATGTAACTTTTGAGAAAAAAGAGTTGATGGTAATGAAGTCTTTTCCCTTTACGGGGTTTTTCTTGGAAAAGTGCAGCATCATGTGATGATGTACCACAGAGTGTGAGAGCAGCTTGCTGCTGCACAATCCAAACATCACAAAGGGATTTCCAGAGAACAGATATTGATCAGTTCTGTCTTCTGCGAGGGAGCAGAAAGGTTTTCATTTAATTTAATTTAATTTAATTTTACTTTATTTTATTTTGTTTTACTTTACTTTATTTTATTTTATTTTATTTTAATTTTTGCTGAGTGCTTCTCTGATGGAACTCCCCAGTGGGAATTGGAGCTCCCTTGGGATTTGGCCAAACCCTCCTCTCCTCTTAGCCATGTCCTGAGAGGACTGAGGGCCATCCCTCTCATTAAGGCAGCAGTTAAAATACAAAATACACTGAGTTTTTAGGAGTTTGAACCTCTGTGAGGATTTGACCCATGTGTGAAAATTCATGAATTTTTCCTGTTGTGTTGAATACAAACTGAGTCAAATCAGGAGTGTCCCCAGAGCGTTTATGTGACCCCCAGGGACATTGTGAGGTGATTTGGTTTAGAATTAGCTCAGCTGGTCAGAGATGGTGCTAAAAACACCAAAGCTGGGGGTTTAGTCCCACAGTTTGGGATCCCAAAACTTGGTCCTTTATGGGCCATTCACTTAACAGTTGGACTTATATTATTATAATTAAAAGATACACTGAAAGATACTTTAATCACATATCTACTGGTCTGCTTCCACAGAATAACTAAGATTAATTAACTCAAGTTGACTTAGATACCTAATCCTTACAGATAACATCATCATTTCAGGGTGAAAGGGAAAAGCTGGAAAGCAAGCAAAACCTAGTTTAAAATATATATTAAAAAAAAAAGATGGCAAAATGAAACCAAATGTTGTTTTTTATTTGCTGTGTGATAGTTCTTGTTCCAAACCAAAAAAGTAATGGCATTGAAACTGCATGTTCTGAGCTGGGCATGCATTCTTTTACCATTTATTTCTACAGCCCAGCAAGAAGAGATGTATTTTTCCAAAAATCTTCTTTACAATCTGTTTCAGCATGGCTGTGTTTTCTGTGCTTGGGTAGAAATGCAGCTGCACTCGATTGGACATGGGCAGGCACAGTCTGACAGCAGCACAACAAAAATTCCTGGGCAATGAAATGGTATTTTGGTTCCTTTTTATTCTGAAATTTACATGTCGATCTACAATTTTGGCAAATAATGGAATGTTTTTATAGGAATGTGCAGGATCTTGGTGCTGATCAAATGTGTTAAGGTCCCTCCTGTGCAAATCTTGTGGGGTTTTGGAAGGTTTTTGCACAAAACCTTTTACATTGAGCCCTTTGCTGAAAGGGATTTCTTTCAAAAATCAAGATCCAAGAGCTCCTGAGGGCTGCAGCTCCCAAAAATGCTCCTTCAAGCTTTCCTGTTGTGGTGTATTGCTAATCAAGTCAGGGTTTAAGGCAAGGTCTTTTTATTACTATAAAGCTGATTTATTCCTGCAGTTCTTTCCAAAATGCAGGCAGATCCTGTTGTTTGTATTTAATGGAGGGATCTGTAGTAACAACCAATTGCTGAAATTACCATTTAAAATATATTTAGTGGTATTTCTCTTTAATGCCATCAGGTGCAGTTCCTTTGCAGCCACTCTCCCATTCCAAGGGCTGTGATTCTCTCTAACAATTCCAAACCATTTACATATTTCCAGATAACTTTACAAACTCCAGCTCTGTTTGATTTGTTCTGTTGAAGGGAATTACTGCTGATAACATCTGAAGTATTTCTGTGATGCTTTACAGTACAATTGTGTCTTTTTGAAGGATTAATTGGAGAAGTGAAGCCTCTGGGGTATTTCTCAATATCTATCAGAATTTTCACACGTTAATCTTGAACTCCTTGAAGTTACTCAATGCCAGTCAATATCTTGGGGTTATAAATTAGTTCCTAATTAACGTAATGGAATTTTGACAGAAATTAATGAAGTCTTGAGAGCTCTTGCTTGTGTAGCAGACTTTTCCCAGCTGTCCTCCGTGACTTCTCTTGGGAAAAGAAATCCAAACTTAGTAAGCAAGAGTGCAGGTATTACAAAATTGGATTCCTAATTGCATTCTCTCACTTCAGCTCAGTTATCATGTCTCAGGTGTCATTGCTTTTACAGCATTTTCACATTCCCCTCTCCAAGAAGAAAGAAATACAAAAAAAGGGTACCAAAAAATGGTATCTTCAGCAGCTGGGGCCCCAATATTGTCACTTCTCCTCCAGCTTACTGATAAATGCTGTTCTTTAGGGACATCTGTCACATTTTGCTGCCCAGGAGAGAAAAGAAGACACTCTAGCAGTGATGACATAGGTGACAAATTCACTTTGGTATTTATCTTTGTTGTGCTTTGCCACTAAGGAAAGGATTTGAAAAACCAAAATATAAAAACTCTGTTGGTTTTCAGTCGATTTTGGTTAGCATCTTACATAACCCAGCGCCAGAGAAGTGTCTGTAGAAAACAAAAACAAGCCCTCCAACAAAGAATTCCATCTTTATCCCACATTCCCAAGGCAGTGCCCCAGCTCCAGGCTGGATTCACAGGTAGCTGGTCAATTCACCAAAAAGCCAAATCAAAGCCTTGATCAGCTCCTGGATTTGCAAATTGCAAAATTGGACTGAAAATCTATTTTTCTCCATTCAACAGTCAAATGTATCACAATTCCCTTGAGTTAAAATATTCACCTTCAGATCTTTGGGTGTTTTTGTGGGAGATAAATGACACTAAGTGCAGATTTGGACAGTGCCTCTTGTATGCACTCAGCTCCTGAGCTGCTGCCACTGCCAGGGACAGTTCTGCTGCTTTTCCTGTTCATCCTTCAGCCAAACCCATGGAGTTCCACATCTGTAGAGTCTCAAATCAGCATTTAAGCAGAGCACTGGGAGAAATGTCAGCTCAACCAAGCGAACCTGGCAGCAGCAGGTTGTCCTCCCTCTGTGGGGACTCAGCATTTTCCAAGGGCTGCTGCTGTTATCCAGCAAATGTTTGAGGAAGGGCAGGAGAGGAGGGCTTTGGCTGAGCTCCTCAGAGCTTTTCTGCACAGAACAGTAGCTCTGTGAAGTCCTTGTTTCCAGGGAGAGTCACAGCAAAGCAATTTGACAAAATCAACCCAGCGAGGACACCCAGCTGGGAAATCAACTCAGGACAAGGCTAGGGATTGGATTGTGAAAGCTTTTTGTGGATTCATCTGCCT
The DNA here is from genome assembly GCF_008360975.1 of Lichenostomus cassidix. Taxonomy (NCBI): domain Eukaryota; kingdom Metazoa; phylum Chordata; class Aves; order Passeriformes; family Meliphagidae; genus Lichenostomus; species Lichenostomus cassidix. Next base: position 17,843,180 of record NC_139493.1, read on the forward strand.
GGTGCTCCCTGAGCAGCAAATGTGCAGCTAATCCTTCCCTCCTCCTCATCCTCCTCCTCCTCTTTCCTCAGCCCCAACGTGTTTGGGGTTCCTGGTGCAATTCCAGGAGCTGATCAAGGCTTTGATTTGGCTTTTTGGTGAATTGGCCAACTAGCTGTGAATCCAACCTGGAGCTGGGGCAGCGTGGGCCTTGGGAATGTGGGATAAAGATGGAATTCTTGGTTGGAGAACAATTCTTTGTTCTTGGTTTTATTTCCTACAGACACTTCTCTGGCTCTGGGTTATGTAAGATGCTGAGCAAAATCGAGCATGTTAGAATATATTTGGACATGGAAACTCAAGCTTCTGCTGTATGTGGTGGTTTGAGAATTAACAGGGAAAACCTTCTTTGAAAAGGCTCAGTCAGTGCTGGATTTTGAAAGTTTTTATGCTGTCATCCTGTCTTCGGTTTAATTGTCTTAAATAGAAAAATATATAGCAATCAGGGAGTTGTTCTTTATTGTATCCAAGTTGTCTTTCAAGGGATTTTCATAATTAAATGTGTGGAATATTTTAATATTTAAAGCAAAAAAAAAAAAAAAAGCCATAAAATGTCATTTGAATATAAAAATATTCCCTTTCTTTCTGCTAGGAGAAAAATAATCCTAAATTGAGAGGTGTCTTTAGCTCATTTGGACTTGTTAATCTTAACTAAATAAAACAACCTCTTAACTGTTTGTATTAAGTGAATTTTTCCTCCTGGTGAAAAAAGTAAGATTATACCTGTCCACTGTTTCCTTTACTATAGGGTTTGTTATTATATCGTTTAGGGGGAAGTCACATCTTGAATGGCTATTGAACCCTGGTTTCTGACTGAGGTTAAACTTAAAGAAAAGACTTCATTTGTGTGAGGCTGATCAAAAATCATTCTGCTCTTAGGGGAAAAAAAACACCTTTAGTCTTAAACATTTGGGATTTACAAAGCAAAAGTGGGGAGTGTTGGTTTTGGTGTTAAATTGCCAATGCAAGCAGAGGGGTCTTCATTCCGAGGGAGCTTTCCAGAGGATTCTGAGGAGGGGCATTGGTTCAGAAGTGATTTCATTCCACACTTCCACACTTGGATCTAATTTTTTTGTTTTTAATAATCCCACAGTGAGGGCACTGCACTTGGAACTCAACATTTCTGTCCTTCTAAGCTGTCAAAGGTGGGGAAGCAAAAGTGATCTTATCCCAGAAGAAGAAGGTTTGAATGGGATGAGTTTCTCATACAGTAAATGACCTCCAGGTGTCATAACTTAATTTTTTCTCTAATTCTAAACAAAACTACAATAATTTTTGAAGAAGGACACAGATCTGTCACTGCATTCTATTCTTGCATTTCACAAGCCTGCACTTGTGAAAGCTTTAATGAGTTCAGCGTTTGAACTACACTGAAGTCCCACATGGAGCTGAAGTGTTCAGCCATGCTCTGAGTTCACCTGGATTCTATTGCTTCATGAAGTTTTTCATAGCACTTTCCTAAAAATTATGTAAAACTTTTGAATTCACAGATTTGGCATTGATGGCTTAGGGGAGTAAATGGTTTTTCTGCAGTGGAAATGGGCTGATTCTGTGGATGGTTGAACATTCAGACACAATTCCAAAGGGGTTGTTTTTAAGCACAGCACATGGTATAGAGGATAAATATTCTTGTCCACATCAACTATTCATGAATATCCTATTCTGACATTGGGGCTGTGTTGACACATGCAAAAAAACCCCAAAAAGCTCTACTTTTTTGCTAAACCTCAGCTTTATAATTATCAGAGCTATCTCTGGTCTACCAGACCTCCTGTCTTGCCCTGTAGCAAAGCTGCTGTTTCTGTTTTGTCAGGATGAGCAGTTTTGGAAAAGAATTACTGTTCTAAATTAAAAAGAGAAAAAGGAAAAACTCCTACTGGACAGTGTTGTTCCCATCTCTGGCTTCCTTTTTGGAGAAGTGATTTGTGCTCACAGTTCTGGTGGTTTCTGCTGCTAGGAACAACCCAACAATTTCTGTAATTTGCATTCTCCTCATTAATGGAATATATTGTGCATCAGAGGAGCTTGGTTTGGGCCTGGCAGGAGTGCCCAGTGCCCAGATCTCTGCTTGGAGAGCTCACCACATTGTTTTTGGGCTCAGACCATGTTTTACTGCTTTCTGTCCATGGACAAAAGGAGCTTGGAGCTGAGCTGAACAAGTCCAAACTGTGTTGAAACCACACTTAGGAACAAACACACAAAACCAGTTTGGAACACTTGGCCAATTTTACGAGAGAGCCAGAGGAAGTTTTGCTATTGAGTTTCACACAGGTTAATGAGGTTCAAGCCCTCCTTCATCTGTGTGAAAACTGACTCAGCTTGTGGGGGTTTTGAGATAAACTAAGGGAAGGATCATGAGTGAATGGCAGCAATTTTGGTGAACTTGGGAGCTGCAGAATTTTTTTGTGATCTCCACAACCTGTTTTCCATAAAAATCATGGGCAAAGAAACTCATGCACTTCGAAACAAATAAATATTAAGGTGGGTTGAGAAACTGATAAAAGATTCATCAGTTCATGTTTACAGCTACAGAAAAAGCTGTAGCAATTTAGAATGTACACTTCAGGCTTGAGGATGTGGAAGTGGAATGTTGTGATAGATGGTATTTCAGAGGAAATTCCAAGCTGTGCACTCAGGAATTAATGGTGCTAATTGATGCACTGGTCAGACATGTGGCCATTAATCACTTTAAGAACATGTAAATGTACAGCTTTGTTTGAAAGTTTAGTGGGATGCTATCTGGTGTTGAACAGTCAATTCAATATGTGGATGATTTAGGAACATTTTTGACTTTCCCTTTCAGTCTCACTACATGAATAATTGAAAATTGGTTCTAAGCTGTTCCTGCTGGAAATAGGTTATGAACTAGATTACTTTTTCTAGATTAACTGGCAGTGAAGCTTTTGAAAATACAATTGGGTGAAAATAATGCAAGACTTGTTTAAATTCTAGTTTAAGCCACACACAAAACAGTAAAAAACCATGGCTAATGTGTCCTAGCCCTTAAGTTTTTTAGGTCTCAGCAAGAAAAGGCTTTCAGTTTCCTTGGAAAACTTGTATTTCATACTCAGAGCCTGTATCTAAAAACAATACATATCATATAGTAATTCAAGTCCTGGAATCTTTTTATAACCAAGAAAATGGTGACAGCCTGATCATTTTCTGAGCTGATTTTCAGCACGTGTTTCACTATTGGGTGGAGCACTGCTGAAATCTGGAACTCTCAAAGCCACTGTTCAAATGCTCCATGTTTTCTGTGGCTTTGCTTAACCTGGGAACAGATTTGTACAGCCAAATCTCATTGATTTCAGCCCCTCTTAACTCTTTGCCTCGTGCTGCTAAATTAACTTTTCCTTTCTCTGCATGGTTCCCCTGACAAGAATCTCCATTTGCTGCTCTCAGTTCTTGTGTGAAGTGGAAAATGAGGTTCTGTGGGTTCATTCTCAGTCAGCATTCATATCTCCCCATTCCAGGAAAAGCACCACCCACTATTGTTTGCCAGGCTTTGCAGCTCTGATGTGCATTAGGTAGTTTAACTGGGATAAAAAGTCATTAAAACCAGGAGTTCTTTTGCTCCCCACAGAAACACTGTGTTATGGTTTTTGTAATATGTATGCAAATTTAAAAACCAAGTCAAACAGTCATATGGTTAGCATTGTTAGAAGTAGACACAAAGATTGATTTCAAAATGATATTGGAATTTTATCATGGCTGTGTTGTTGCTGTGGAATATATGGAATATTTGGTGGTTCTTGCCATGTTACTGGCTGTTAACACTAAGTACTCTTAGGTGAGATAAACACAATTGGTGTTTGAATTTATCAATTACATATGAACAGAGCCATCCTTGCAGTGTTTGAATATTATTCCCTGATTTCTTATTAACCCTCAATTTACAGATGCTAAGGTTTGGTTGGGTTTTTTTGGTTTTTGGGGGTTTTTTTTCAGATCAGTTCACACCTCTGGCAACTGGTTTTAAATTTTGCATTTTAAAGGAAAAACTGGGTCGGGTTGGTTCTCCAATAAAACCCCTTAACGTAATGGAAAGATTTTAAGGTGGATTAAGAACAAAGAATGGAGAATATCTGCTGGTCTTTGTGCCTATAGCAGAGACAGCAAGATGGGGCAACTGATATTTATAGAAATCTTACAGCTTTCAAAAGTCTGTAGAAATTGAAATTCTGGAGAATTCATGCTTGTAAATAATGCAGCAAGGAAAAAGCAAGAATACAAGGAATGCTGGAGGTCAATGTTTTATAAATATGTTCATGCAAGGCTTCTCAGAGCTCTGGAGTGGTGCTGCTGAGGATTTGCTTTCATTTGATCTTTTCACCTGTGCACTCTGCAAATGCATAGATTGTGCAGATATGGCAAATGGTTGCTTTCCCTTTCCCCTGGAAGCCTTCAGCTCTCCTTCCTGCTCCATCAAATCCTAGCTGTGATTCTAAACGAACCTGGACAACAGCAAATTATTCTACTGTGTTGAGTACTGAAAATAAATGGACATGGTGGTAACAAACTGCCATGGAAAAAAGTCTTATTTTCCACTCTGATTATTACTTAATACTTTTAGAAAGTAGTGGTAATAATACCCTCAGCATTTTGTTTTCTTCTTGTTTTTCATTGAAGCAATAGAATTAATTTTTGAACAATAAATATCATAGCTTATCTTGAAAAGGATCCTTTCTTAAGGGGAAAACCTGGGTAAGTTCATGAACTTCTTCCAGCAGTAGGATTAAGATCTTGCTGGGCCAGATTTATCAAAGCCATTATTCCATTAATGAAGATGAGAAACTGAGCAGTATTTCAGTGCTGCTGAGTCTTTACAAGCTTCTGATTGGGATGCTTGCAGGAACAGGAATGAAATGAAATTAAATATGAGGAACATGTTGGAGCCCTGCAGTGCCTCTGCCAAGCAGCACCACTCTGCATTTCAGCTGGGAAAGATTTGCCAAATACTGGGATGAGCCTGGGAGCCTGCAAATAAATATTTTGATTGGCTGTGTCTTTAAAATGCATTTCAATTGATTTTATTAAGACTGGCATCCTTCCAGAACTGCTGAACAAACACTTTGGGATCTGATCCTTCATCATTTAGATAAATGCCGAAATTCCGATTGACTTCAAAGGGAGCACAATTAAGATCTTAGTCCCCAAAAGACACAGACTGACTTTTATCTCCTGAACAGGAGGCTCACGTGTGATTGTTTGTTTGGCAGGTAGAAATCAGGACCTGCAGGGAGGTGGCAGTGAGTCCTCTGTGTTCAAATCACCACTGAAGGCTTGGGGCAGGCTGGGCTGAGCCTGATTTTAAAGATGTTGGCTCTCATTATTTAGATTTATTGTTAAGCAGTCAGGATGGAACAGCTTGCTCTTCCCAAGAAAACTCCTTCAGTGATCCAACTGTCCAAATTCTTGGTTGCTTCAATCTTTTTAAATCTGCTTCTCCACCTTGACTTGGTGATGTGGATCAATTAATGTCATGCAGCAGTGGCAGGCTAGGGAATAAGCCCAGCAAGGTTGGCAGAGTGGGAAATACCTTGTTTTGGGGGTACTGAGGAGTTGGAAAAGGAAAATAGAGACTGGGATGGGATAGGATAGGATAGGATAGGATAGAATAGAATAGAATAGAATAGAATAGAATAGAACAGAACATTAATGTGTCAAGGAAAAGTGGCAAGATTTGGGATGGCTGGAGCTCCATCATTTACTCTGAGACTGACTGAGCTCAGCACAACTCCTCATCTCCATGCTCAGTCAGCCATTCCCCTTTCCCTTTTCCTGTCAGGACTGGCACTGGGTTCTGTCTGGGTTGTGTTCCTCCCAGGGAGCTTCCCTCTCCATTTGGCAGTGGCAGTGGCAGGCAGGATGTGCAGTGGGAAGGCAGGTGTGGTGCTGAGCACAGCAGTGACTGCAGAGCATGGAGTGCTCAGGTGAGCAGTGAGAGCTCAGAGCTCTTTGCTTTCTGGGCACAGGGGGATGATCTGATGGGAGCTGTGCTGCTGTTGATAGCTGGATGCTGATTTTATTCCAGGCAGCTTTGGCTGCTTTTCATTCATCTCGAGACTCTTGGCTGTAACACATCTGCTGGAAAATTTTAGATAAAAAGCCTAAATATAGCTCTTTGTTAACTTCCTCCTTCCAAACTCTCCACATCTCCTCTCCCTTCCTGTGTCTCACTTTCTCTTCTGAGTCAATGATGGCAGCCATGCCCATTTATCATTTTCTAGTTTAAACAAAATTTTCTTGCATTATGCCAAGCCAGGCACCAGTATTTGAAGCTGCACTGATTGAAAAAATTATTATTTTTTCTTCTGCATGTGGCTGTTCACAACTCAGTTAATACATGACTTATGCAAGAAATGATCCATTTAAGAATCATGAACTGAAGAGAAAATTTCCACTAATTACCTCTTTCTATTATAAAACATTTAGGAGCAGCCCTAACATTAGTAACAATAGTTCAGTCTCCCACACTCAATAATGTGCTTATTTTCTTGCATTTCAAAGTCAGATCATACAGATATTTGTGGGGAGAATGTGTGCAGCATCCCAAGACCCAACTCATAGGTAAAAGTTTCTCCTTTTGATGGGTGACTTCTTTCTAGTTAAACAAACAAACAAAAAATAAGAAGTTTTCCTTTGAGCCAGAGATGGGAATTTCATTCAGCTGTGAAGACAGCTGATGTGCCTTGGGGCAAAATATGGGAAGAAACAGATGGCCATAAAAGGAGAAGCACTGGGGAATCAAATAATTGAAAATTTCAAACAAGAGTTTATAAATAAAATCTGCCAAAGCTTACTGTACATAAACAAAAATCTGAGTTAAGAATCCTGCATGCTATGGGGTGTCTTAAAGGTAACTTTAAGGTAGGTTACCCAGGTAACTTACTGGCTTTGCATTCATAACTGTATTTTGGGCTTTGTGCTCTATGGAAAAGTTTTGCCATGTTCCACGGGGATTTGCACATCGTGTGAATAACAAATGTATTATTTTAAATTGAATCTTACCTGCATTTGTCTGCAGGATATTTTGACTGTGTTTGTTAGAGTGTTTTCTGCTCATAAAAATTAATGACAGCGTGAGTCAAAACATTTAAAAATTCAAATTGGCATTGCAGTGTTGTGAACTCCCTTTGAATTTTGCAAATTCCTCAAACACATTCTCTTTGGACCTTATAATATTATAAATATTTCTTGTTGGGTAGGGGGATAATTCTTCAGGATGAAATAAGTGACTGTTCAGGCTTTCTGTGCTGGCTCTTGGTGAACACTTAGGTGCATCCAGCCCAGGCCATTTTATGATTCTATGATCTTAGTCATGATTTTAATGATTCTATTTGAAAAGTCTTATTTGGGTGTAATTTGGACATTGCTGTGGGTATTCACAGAATATTCTGTGATTCTTGGGTTCTGTGATAAGCTGTTGGGGTTGTGTGTCTGTCTGTCCCTAATTCTGATTTATGTGCTGTCAAAGGTATTCTCCTCCTGAAACTGAACTTTTGTTCACTCATTGAGGGGAAAAAACCCCAAACTCTTTACCTGATATGTGTAGGTCAGCGTAAAACACTGCATTTTGGCTTTCTCTCAAGAAATCCTCTTTATCCCTCCCTGGTTGTTCCTTCCAGTGTTTCTGAAGGAGGCAAACACTGATTAACCAGCCCTGCACACCTATCAAAGGTGCAGAATTGTTTCCAGGGACGTCCCTTCATCTCTACGGCGTAAGGATAATTACAACGAGCTTGATTTCTAATTGCTGCCAGAGCAACCATTCCAGTCTAGTCAACTTGGAGAAGGTTAAAAATACGATGGGATCAGCCTGGGCTTCAGCCAGAGAGAGCAGTGCTGTTGCTACTTGCCCAGAGTTCCCTCCTGCCCCTCTGCTCCTCCCATAGCCACGAGCACTGCTCATGTTGACACTGGCGCTGCAACTGCCTCGCTGCGAGTTTGAAAGGAGCACTTTTATCATTGCTAACACGCAGCCTGGGGCCAAAACAGACCGAGAATTTGGGAAGGACGAGGTTCAGCAGGAGGCTGGAATTGCCATTGTGCAGCCCTTTGGGAAGAGGGGTTGGGAGCAGCTTTTTGTCACAGTCCTGAGGGTTGCTGTCCCTGCTTGGTCAGCTCAGCTCCACCGAGATGCAGTCCTTGAGCACTGCAATGTTTGTTAGAGCTGGCAGGATTCACCTGCCTTCTTTAATCCAGTTCCTAAACTTCAAAAGTCGTAATATTCCTATATATCACAATAGTTAGGATTCCCTTATGTTGTTTAATCCAGTTCCTAAACTACAAAAATCGTAATATTCCCATATGTCTCAATAGTTAGGATTCCCTTATGTTCTTTAATCTTTAATTCAAAAATCATAATATTCCCATATATCACAATATTAGGATTCACTTACGTTGTTTAACCCAGTTCTTAAACTTCAAAAATGATAATATTCCCATATATCACAATATTTAGGATTTCCTTACATTGTTCAATCTGATTCTTCAGCTTCAAAAATCATATTCCAATGTCTCACAATATTTCTGAAAGACGTTGGTGCAGATCATTGTTGTGTCACTTCCTGATTCTCCACCCACACTGAGGATGACTTTGCTGGCACCCAGGATGATCTTTGTGTGGCACTGATATTTTCTCCTCTCCAGGATTTTCTCTTTTATTAAGCCCCATATGGCACTGTCCCCACAGTTTTTGTCTCCCATGGTTTACCCTTGTTTTGCATGAAGGAATTTTTTAATTCTAGCACTTCTTTGTCCTTTATATTGTCAATCACCATAACTTGTGCCATATTTTGATCTGAGCATCTTGTGACCAAACTCTCAGCTTGTCTTAAAAATCATTTTATTTTCTATCAATGTCCTTTTGATCTCTCCTCATGCCCACTGCTGTTAGCTTTCTGACACCTTCCTTCTGCAGGATGCTCCTAGTCTGGGGTGATTTTACAGCCCAATTACTCTGTTTTTCATCTCAGTTTCCATGAAATACTAATAAATCTCGAACTCATTTTCAGAGAGAGCTGTAATCAATAATCAGACAACCTAAATGTGTTTATCCTTCAGTCTCACTGCTGCATGATTTCATCAGTTTAGGTGCTGCACTTTCTGGGGATCTTTCTGATTTCCTTTTTTTATGGATTGTAAGTCAAGGTGACACCACCATTTTCTCAAAGTAACAAAAAATCCCTTTATTAATGCAATTGTGCCATAGTGTCTACATGGAGGAACCCAATTGTATCCCGTTGTCCTTCTGCTCTGATGCTCTCTGAGTCCAGTTGCAAACACGAAGAAATGCAATAATTATCCCATTCCCCATTGCCTTTTAGTAACCCTTACCTCACTGCATAATTTTCCATAAGTTTTTATGGCACTTTTCATCTTTGCATGAACTTTTATAATTATCATAACTTGGAACTTGTTCTGCCTTTGGAATGATTTGTTGGGTTTTGACTTCTTTCTTCTTGTTAGCAGCAATGGCATAATTTCAAAAACAAATTCCCCCCAATGAAATAATGGGATGTGCCTGCCCAGCTCTGCACTTGGGCTCCATATGAATTTCATTTCTCCTCGGTGTGGGAAAAGTTCTACTCTAGAGATAAATCCCTTTTTGATTGGCTGCTCTAAAGAAAGCAAACAGCAATTGTCTCTAAACTAATGTCACTGATGTTATCACTGCCCCAGATTAGAACTTGGAGACATTGATGGAGATAAATAATTTCTTTTATTGAAGCTGATCTTTTAGGGTTTTTTTGCTTGTGAAAAATGAATCCTACTCAGTCATTTAATGAGGCATGAAGCCTAGGCATAGTTTTTTTGTTCAGAAAGGATGAAATTTAAAGTAAGTTAAAACTATCTATTAAATGTATTTTATATATTCATTAAGAATTTGGTAAAACACTTATAAATTATTTCTGTCGGTATCACCGGTATGCAAGGCTGAAAATTCTCCAGAATGCAAAAAGGAAGCTGAAGGGAAGATGCTTCCTTCAGGAATGAAGAGGGTTTGGGTTGGGATGGAGATCCCACTGGCAGAGCAGGAAATCACTGTTTGGCTGTTGCAGATCCCAAACCCACCCTTGCTCCTTGCCCAGCTGATCTCCACCAGATCCCTGCTTGCTGCTTTTCTCTCTTTTTTACATCATGCAATACGTGGGGGAATAGCTTTTGGCTGGTTTGGAACGTGGATGAATATATTGCTGGAATATATTTTAGAAAGAATCCTGTTCTAGCTTGGAAAGAATCCTTTGAGCAATGAAGAAAGCAGTTTGAATTCATCTCCCAGTCTGATCTGCAGTTCCTGGGGTGCAATAGTTGCAATATAAAAATGTAGCTCTGCCAGGTGTGTGGCCAACCTGGGTGACGGTGACCATGGAACCAGGGGGGATTCTTGGATGGAAAAAAGGGCTGGAAAAACAGCTTTGGAGAAGGGACTGAGCAGTGTGGAAAGAGGCAGTGCAGATGTGTTGTAATATCCTCCCCTGAGCAGACATGACTAAACAGACTTTGTCTGCTCCCAACAATTAGGGAGTTTGCCAGGCTGTGCAGGGCCCCATGCGAGTTCCAGCTTGTTCCCAACGGGGAGAGGAGTTGTTCAGTTTGTGCACAAATGCTTCAGCTCTTCATGGCCTCTTCAGTTTGGGGTTTACTGAAGAACTTTAATTTTTCAAGGAACACCTTAATCTCTGACACTTGTAGCCTCTGGATTTTTCAATTTCCTGGAAGCAGTGCTTAGTACAGCCCAAAAGCAGGCCTTGCTTTATTTGAGAACAAAGTCAGAAAAGCCAGTGATGTTTGTTCATGACCACAGCAGCTTTCCTGTCATCGTGACTCACAGAGAGACCCTGAGAATCTCTGCTCAGCCTTGCTTTCATGTGGAGACTCCTGAGTGTGAGCTGAGAGCTCTGCACTGACATCCCCAGGATGCACATGGAGGCCTGACGCTCTGCAGGGGCAGCTTCTTGCCTAATTAATGAGAGAAGGAGCAGCGATGTCACTAATTAGAGCTCAGACAGAAATGAAAGAGGTTTTTGGTGCTGGCTAGGGTGATCAGCTGGCTCCTGGCCCAGGGAGAGGCTGCTGTGGAGGCTGAAGGACTCACTGCCACTGCAGGTGTGGCTGCCAGTGGGAGAAATCTGTGCTGGGAGCAGCTGGAGAGGCTTTTCTTCCCTGCTGGGGAAGGCTGACAACCTGGATTTGTGACAAGGGCTCCATGCTCTGCTGTCCCTCATTCCCTCTGGGAGCTGGAGAAGTTTTCTGAAGTGAGGCTGAAGTCTTGACTGCTCTTCAAAGGAACCATGGCAGAGCACGAAGCGTGCAGATGCAAACCTCAGATAGGGTTGTGGATAGCTGGATGGGTTTTGGTCCCTCAGTCATGCTGCTTAATGTTATGGAACTTGGTTGGTGTGGGTGAGGTTTTAATGGGGCTGCACAAAGACAAAGGGATAGGAAAGTTTCCATGAGCAGTTCCTTCCTGCCACCCCAACGTCACTCTGAACAACCTCTGGGTCTCACATCAGTAGGAAATGAGTGCATCACACTCAGCACTGAGTCCTTCAGGAGCCTTTGGAATTAGGAAACAGTTCCATGACTTCCAAAACTTTCATTATTATTAGAATTATAATATAAAGAACTATAAAAGACATAGAACTCTTACATGCCAGTTTCCCTCGTGATTAATCCTGTCACTTTTCCTGTCACATAAAATACGTGTTTGTAGCATGTATAGATTATTTGTTTGGTAATAAAATAATGAGACAGTATTTGGTTACATATTTAAATTTGCTATTTAGGTTTCTGAGCTGGAAATGGAAGTTCACTAGGAGCAGCATGTGAAAAAGAGATGCCATCCCCTCTTTCCCGTAGCAATCCCTTCTCTGCCACCAATAAATAAGCCTTAAAATAAAATTCAGTAAAGATACTAACCCCACTGGAGGATTAAATTGTTCATAGCAAATATGACCAAGTCATCTGAGTAACAGAATAATGTCAGTACAACTCAATTTATTTAACAAGTTCTTAAACTGGCTGTGTTAGAGAAGGAAGAAATTGGTTTTTAAAAGGAAGTTATTTATTTAGGTGAATTATATGTGGCTAGGAAGATTGTTAAAGCTTGTCTTGTCCCACAGAGCGCACTGATAGAGCTCTGATTTGTAAAAATCACCATTGCAAACAAGTTTATTCTCTCCACTAGAACTGTGTTTGTCTGGAATAATTTATCAAGGTTGCCTGTGCCAGGTTTTGGTGACTTCAAACTTTTATCTGAGAAGAAACAGCTCATGACTTTAAAGATGAAGGAAAACTTTGCTTAATCTTTACAATGAAACCAGACCCTGGGTCATGATATTAAATGTGGTGCAGAGGGGCAGAGAAGAATGTCTCTAATTCAGATTTAGCTCGTTAGAAAATATCCTCTGTTACCCATAATACAAAATAAAATGGGGAAAACCAGCCATCCTGATGTGGAGGAAATCAAATCCTCGGGTTTTAGTTACAATATAATAATTTTATACAGTTATGAGGACAAAGAACTCCTTCAGTAGAATAGTGATGCATTTATTTATCACACCAGGAGAGAAATATCAGAGCTACAAAGGAGTTCTTAGATAAATTGTGTGCTAAAGCAGCAGCACTTGAAAGGTTAATACAGGAGAAGGGGTCTGAAAATAGAAAATTCACTTTTGTGAGCTCCCAGTGAAGATGTTTGGGTGGAATATTGCTCCTGGGAAAGCTGTACTTTGTGTTACATGTCTTTCGTGGGGTTGTTTGGGTTTGGGTTTGGGTTTTTTTGAAGTCTCTGCGTTACACAATAGTTGAATGCAGCACTGGCGTTTTGCAAGAATATTCCATTGAGGCAAGAAAAGGGAATGAAGGTTTGCTGTGGAATCAGAGAGGCTGAGATGATCCCATGTGGAGCTGGAGTTGGGATGCAGCTCAGCACTGAGCACTGCAGCTAAAGGCTTGCTCAGGGAAAAATCTGTATTTCAGGGGTGGGATCATAAAAATCGTCAGAGTAAAGAGATGATCAAAATATTGCTTGTAAGGTGTTTATTGGGAATAAAATCCTTTGCCTGCCTGAGTCTCACAGTGTAGCCATTCAGATGATACACTCTGAGTTTCTCAGATTTAGACCCAAAGATTTCACAGAGTCATGGAATGGTTGGGGTTGGAAGGACCCTAAAGATCGTGGTTCTGACAGTGCTCCTCAGATTTATTTTTCCGTTTAAAAAGAGTTGTAATGAATAGTGCAATGTTTTCATTATTTATAAAGTACCTTTTGTGCTTTGGTTTCCATGGCAACTTCAATTTTCCCCTATCCAACATCCATAATCACCTGTTCCTACTAATTTTGGTTAATTATCAGCTCTGTGAGGAATTGAAAAGCTTTATGAACTGAATAAAATGAATTGTTTTACTCAGTACTGATGGAGCCACTCTGCTCTGGAGCCAGGATGGGTCAGGTGTTCAGAATTGTGCACAACAACCTCACAAGTGTATTCCAGGTCTTTCTTTGCAGGGGAAGAAGAGGTGAAGTGGGAAAAAAAAAAAAAAAAAAAGATAGTCAAAATAATGGAGATTTAGTGAAGAAGTATGGTATGTTCTCACAGTGCAGGAGATCTGCTGCTTGTTTTGAGATGAATTTTATGGAAAATTCATTTCCCATCTAGGTCTGCAGTCCCATTTTGAAAACATACTAACTCTGTTTGCTGCGGCAATCCAACTTTGCAAAGTAGCTTCTCACTCTGTGGCTCCCAGCTGGACTGCCATGCTCTCTGTGCAGCCTGTGGATCCCATCAGCTCATGGAATTGCACTCATGGAACAGGCAAAGACATCAAACATCCCAGATGGGGGGAAAGGGGCTGCTGAGCCAAAACAAGCTGTTTGCCTTGTAAGCAACTGGGAGCTCTGCTGGAGCACATCTGTGCCATCCTGGCTTCCCAGAGCTGCTCTGGGGCTCCATGGCAGGAAGGGCTGCAGCTGGGCTCTGCTAAGCCTGGCTTGGTTAAACAGGCCTGCAGTAACAGGCTGAATTTGTTATTGGATGGGTCAGATGGCAGGGGGTGTTCCTCTGCTTCTTCAAAGCTCTGGGGTACAAACAAGGAAGTGCAACACCTTGGGGTTAATTTGGACAATTTGCTGCCCTCAGAAACAGCAATTGGTTGGGCTGGTCATGTCCTCATCCAGCAGCTTTGGAATAAAGTTCCCACAACCAGGAGCTTGATAAAACCTTGCTTTGTTCCTGGGAATGAGAAACCAGCAGCAGAGCAAGTGGGCACTCACTTTGTCCCAGCAGGTCCAGCAGGGTGGATAAAAAATTGAGAATTAAATCAGGAGATTTGATAGCTAGGACACAGCTCCGTGCAGGCAATCTGTTAGGCCAGCAGATGTTGCAATTCTGTGGTCAGAAAATCAAAAGCAGTTTTGAAATGGCTTGAATAATCCAGAGTCCTGCAAGACCCTCGGGGCTCAAAATCTCTGCACGGTCTCATCAGAATTCTTGTTTGTTCAGTTGTTTCTGTATTAATGGAAGAGTTATAGGAATAAATCTGCCCCTTGGACAAGTTTCCAGCTCAGTCTGGGTTGGACATATGGTTTCAGAGCTGTTATTTAGCCAGTACATAAGTTCTGCAGTGAAGTTAGGCTGCCTCTATTATTTATTGTTAATGTATGGACATAGCAAATATGCTGGGAAATATTTATTTTTTTCCTTTTTGATAAACATGATGGGAAAAGTGACAGGATTAACCCTGAGGGAGACTAGCATGTAAAATTTTCATACAAATGTATTTATTTTCCCTAAGTTTCTGAACTATATGACATGAAATAAATCTGCCAGTCCAGTATTCTTTGAGCATTTAATACTGCTCAATACTTTGAGCATTTAAACCATGTTCCTTTATTCACTCAACTTGTATCTCCAGAAATTACTTTAGTTTCTCACTACATGAAGAGCATTCCTTCTGTAAAAGAGGAGAGAGGAGAAAGTTTTCCATAACTTCTTGCTGCCTCCTCCACAAGATAGAAATGTTGTGTATACACCACATGTATCTCCATGGAAGCAATGATGAGATTAGTGAGGTCACTGGATAAATCACAGTTTTAATGAATTAATATTTTGATTGCATTTCAAGTTTTCTATTACTTATGTGTTACAGACAGTGCATGAGAGGAAGTCTGGTTATACTAAAGCTGTGCACAAACTACACATGTGAGATGACATAACTGCACGTGGGAAATGTGTTAATTTTTTCTGCCAAATGTTATTTTCTCAGAATGGGAACTCAGCTGAAAAGGATCCCTGTTGTTGGTTTTGGAATTCTTTAGAATAATGCATTTTTTGCTTGTGTTTGCCAGCTACCCTTTGGGAAGGGGGAGCATGGTTGGTCAAATGTGAAAATGCTGGAGGTGTAGGATTGGAACTTGACTCATATCTGGCTAGCTGACCTCCCAGTAATGCTTCCTATTGTTATGGGAATCTCTGTCTCAGCTGAAAATGATCTGTGTTCTTTAATCAGTCAGTAAAGCCTCAAGGATTTTCTATGGAGAATTTGGGAGTGTTTTGAAAAGAAGAGGAAGATTTTCCCAGTTCTCAAGGATCCCCATCACATCTGGCAGTGTCTCTTCATGATCTGGTTTGCAAATGTCAATCTTAGTCCCTTCTCTCTCCCCAAAATCTCTGATTCCACAAAGAGTGGTGGGGATGATTGATCCAACAGCAAGTGCTTATGGCTGCAATTCCTTTGGAATATCTTTCTTTGGATTATCAGGTTTTTAAGTGGGCAGATCTGTGTCATTCAGCATCTTGAAGCTGTTGGAAAGACATCTTAAAGATGATGATAACAGCTTAAACATCATGGTGATGATGATAGAAGCCATATTGATGGCTGTGTGGTAGATATTGGCTCATTTAACCAAGATGATCCTTGTTTCAAGACAGGATTTAATCTCAAATTTGTAAAAATATTAGAGGAGGGTTCTTGGAGAAGCCTGAGAAATATTGCAAGCTCAGCTGGACAGAGCATTCTGCAATTCTGTGGTGATTCTCTGGACAGAGCCCTGAACAAGCTGATGCAGCCCTGCTGTGGGGGAAGGATGGACAAAATGTGTTCCAGAGGAATCTCCAGCTGAGCTCAGTGATTCTCCCTGCCCTGTCAGAGCACTGGGTGTACCTGAAGCACCATGGTTTGTAATCTCTTCATTGTTTCAGGGCTGTTTATTGCTGCAGTTCAGCCGTGGAGTTAATCTGCTGCTGGTTTTTAATCAGTAACTTTCAACTGTTGGATTGTTCTGACCTGAAAGCTCATTGACAGGCCTTTGACAGCAGTTCTGCATCACCTGTGGCTTAAAAAGATGCAGTGGAACATGGCAAATGATGGATTTACAGCAAAACAAATACAGTCTGGGCCCTTGGAAAGGCACAGACTCAGGTGTAGAAATGGGTTAATTCTTCTGAGAGCCATTTCTGTACCCAATCCACATTTCCTGCACAAGACTGAGATACCCTTGAAAGTAAACTTGCTTTTATATCTGTTATCAATTTTTGCAGGATTTATAAACGTGATGAATGTAGACTTACCCACATTTTTATTTTTAATGTAAAACCTGGGCACATCAAAGGGGGAAGGTGATAAAGAATTCAAACATACACTTTTATACTCTACAATGTTTTATTTCCATTTCAGCCAAAGGCTTTATACCAGATCTAATCATTCCTGTGACAGAATTTACATTAATTGTGGCTTCCTTCAAACACACATTCTCCTTGGCTGGCTGCCTTTTGGTGGTAGGAAAATGAAGCTGCAAATCCCACACAGAACAGAATAATGGCAATCATCAGACGTGCTTGGGGGTGTGTTTATTTGTTGTCACTCTTGTTTGTTTGCAGTTTTTAAGAGCCTGAAGAAAAGGCTGAGTAGTAGAAACTCTCCTCTTAAATATAATCATTGCAACAGCTCAGTGCTGTGCCCTGAAAAATGCCCTTTTCAGCTCAAAGCACTTCTAGACAGGAGAGAAATTGGTTTTGTGTTTGCTGCTTCTGTGCTTTGGGTTTGTTTGGTTTTTTTTTTCCTTGTAAAACAAGAAACAATGGAAGGAAATCTGTCTGAGGCATTTTTATACCAGAAAAACCCTAGTGTGCATTTTTTGTTTTTTCTTTCTTGGTATTGTTTCATTAATTGTTAGTCGTGACCAGAAAAAATCCTTTTTATGAATGTTTTAATATAATTCTCTGATGAATACCTGGGAAAACTGCTGTAAACCCAGAAGGGACTAATTACTGTTGGTGCTACTATTTACATATCTGCTTGGAACTGGAGATATTAAAAAGAATTTCTAGCTGAAAGTTTATTGGTAAACAAATATTTTCTGTGCTGTTTACTTGCCTCTTTCTGTCTTGTTCTTAAAAATAGCTTTCAAAGTCCTTCAGATACCAGTTCTACAAGATATTTAGGCTTTAAGGTCCCTTCCAACCCAAACCATTCTGTGCTTCTAAGTATTGTACATCTATTTTTTAAAAAATTGCATACAAGAGGACCTCATAGAATAGTTGCTGTTGAGATGAAAATGAGAATGCCCCATCCCTATGACCTTTCAAGCTATGGCTCTGGGCTGAAAATACAGAATTTTGGAAAGGCTATAAGGGCAAAACAGGCATCAGTCAGGGCCACCATCACTGAAAACAAAAAGGTACAAGGGTGATGGACTTGATTTTATTGCTAGACATTAAAACATTCAGACAGGGAAGGCTGTGGAGGCAGACACAGAAAAACTGAATTTGTGGAGGAATTTGTCAGCCAGGTCAACTAGCTGGGATAGGGGCATTGTCTGCAGGGATCTGGAGAAATTATCCTCTCTTTTCTCGACCTGCTGCTTAAATAAAGCAGCTTGAAGAAAGAAATGCAGTTTTTCTAAACCTTGGGTTTAATTTGTTTTAGGTTAATTTGCTCATGTTTAAGTTTGTAATTTGTGTGTCAGCTGAAGGGAGACATATCTGCTAGTTAATAATTTAGATTCAGCCAGAGCTGATTCTAGCTAGAGTTTTAGAAAGTTAGAAGATAGTTTTGAAAACAAATTGGGGAGAATTACTGTAGCTCTTGCCCTGGGAGCACAAGTGATCCCTGTTGGAGTTCATCCCTTGGAGCCTGGGCAGAGCAAAATGCTCCTGTTGGTTCTTCATTTCTGGCTGTTCTCCCTGCGGGAAAAGGGGATGGAGAGGGAATTGTTGGATTTACAAAAGGCTTGCAGTTTGCTGGGTTTCGGGGAGATGGAGGGAATGCTCACCGTGCAGAGGGAGCCGAGATGAAAGGAGAGTGCTGAACTTTCTCATTCTCCCCCTCGCTGGGTGCCAGAAAGGCTGCAAAAGCTGCAGGTTGGAACCTGCAGGAGTTGCATGACTTTCAAGGTGCAGTTTGATTTTTGTTGCTGTGCCTGAGCTGCAGCCAGTGGAGCCAGAACACGGAGCAGATCTCACAAAGTGTGCTCATGCTCTGCCCAGGGCACCTCAGCACCTTTAGCCACAGATCCACATGGATGTTCAGCCAGATATTCACATTGGAAAGGGATTTAGGCTGCCCAGAATTCTCATCTGCTGTCTCTGTCCTTGAGCACAGAACAAGAACATGATTAACTTCATATCTATCCAAAAACTCACATTTTATTGCTGCAAAATAGCAAAAAGTTGATTAAGTGTGTTCTCTTTTCATTAAAAATCCTGATTGTTTCTAAATCATGGACTAAAGTTTGACAGTTGCTCTGGGAAATTGTGTTCTCATGTGATCCTCAGCTGTGCTGCTTGATTGATGCAACATTTCATTTTCAGCCCTTAGAAATTTACTCTTTACTCCTCACCATATGTGAAGCATTTATAACATAGTAAACACTGTGGTTTGCATAATAAAACTACTCCAGGTTGTTCTGAGCAGGGAATTTTGGTCCATGTGTCTGCAAATCCATCTCAGTTGTGTGCAGAAAACAGCATGTGTGGGGTTTGTTTGTTTGGCAGCTTGGAGACAAGAAACTTCTCAGAACCCCCTAAAGGTATATTTCTATTCTTGCAAGATTATTTATAAGAAAAGCAGTGATTATCTGTTGGAATCATATATGGTGATTGGAAGATGCAAAGCCACTGCCTGGGTAGGTGAGCACCAGTTTTGGAGCTGCTGTTGTGGAAGTTCAGCTGCAGATACCAGGTGTTACTGGGGCAGGGAGGAAATGCAAAACTCTCTATTCCATTGGATTTATTCAATGTGCAATCTGTGGCAAATCAGTCAGTGGGAATTCGTGGGCTTTCTCCCTCCCCCCCCCCCCCATTTTTCCTATTATTTACGAAAATAGTGGTTAGACTTGGAAGAAAACAAGGAATCCTTCTCTTCTCCTGAACAGCCATAATTTGCATGTGAAATTGAAGAAGCTCTGCGGAGCAGTTGGACTCCAACAGCAGGTATTTGAAGGAACAGGTGCACTCAGGTGATGTGCCCAGATCTGTGCAGGCTGGGTGGGGCTGACAGCTGCTGCATTATCTCCCATTTTATGGCTTCTCCTGCCGTTGCCTGTAGCTGTGTTTGGGTTTGCCTCACCCAGGTGTGCTGCAGCACAGAGGAGACGTGAAAAAATCCCAATTCACGGCTTGCTTTGGAGATCAGATTCTTTTGACAGTCGTTTTACACATTGTCTTTCTTGGCTTGGTGTGTTTTGTGATTTCCTCTCTTGAAAGGTTCACTCGTTTGAAGTAATCTGCAGAGTTTGCATAGTCATCGTCCATTAAAGTTTCAATGTCTTTCCATGAAAACATGTATTGCTCTTAGTTAGGAGCCTGTGATAATTGAGCTGTCAGCATTTCACACAACTTCCTTTGCACAATCCCACCGAGTTTGTTTTCTTTAAGGTAATTTGCAATTGTAAACGTCTGCATTGAATTTTTCCCTTTTGTTTTGTGTTTTCCTCTTCCCTCTGCATCTACTTTGTTAAGGTACCACTGTTCTTTACAGACCTTTGTAAACTGGACACAAAATGCTCTTCCCCATCCCTGGAAGGGTTCAAGGCCAGGCTGGGTTTGGGTTGGAGCAGCCTGGGATAGAGGAAGGTGTCCCTGAACATGGAAGGGGCTGGAATGAGATGAGCTCTAAGGTCCTCCCAGCCCAAACCATTCTAGGGTTTAATGCTTCTGACTTGAAGTGTAAACCGTCTTATAAAACTGCCTGTTCTTCTGGAGGGAAAATACTTTTCAAACATTTCAAAATTGTCCCACTCAGTCTAGGATGTTTGAGTATGGATTAAATACCTGGGAACCTCAGTTTCAGTGTTTCTGTGGCTATTTTTTGTGCAAAGCCTCCTAAAAAAGAGCTGCTTTAGCTAGAGGAGAATTTCCTTGTCAGGGCTGCAGTCTGTGGGCTTTGTTTTCACAAACTGGGCTAGGGGGACTGTCTGAAACTTGGGATTTCTGCTTCTCTCTGGCTTGAATCATACCATAAACTCTATTTAAAGATTTGGGTTTTTATATTTATTTTCCACATCCCTGACCCTGACTGGCGAGCTGGACGTTTGTGTTTGCCTTGGCAAGCTCCAGGCTGCTCATCTAGGGCAGGATGAAAACTCTTTTTTCCTTTTGTAAACAAACTGTTCCTTCAGTATTTTCCATAAGGATTTACACCACCATTTTGTGACGCTTCTAGGAATGGAGAAAATCTTGCCATTCAGAGTTTTCATTTTACACAGCTTGCACACTGCAGAGAACTGTTTGATTCTGTGTGTTTGGATTTGCAGAGCTTTTTTTTTTTTATTTTTTAGAACATTTTCAAATCCCAGAAATATTCCATTTTTTTCCTGTAAGGGTTTATTAAAGCTATAGGTCAATAGGCATTGTTGCCTGTGTAGAAAGGAGGTTATTTGTATTTTTTATTTGTCTGCCCAGCGCAGTGAGAACAGTGCCCCATTGTCACAGGCACTGCCTGCATGTAAAACACTGCTTTGTGCCCTGAAATTTACAGCCTAAATAACTGTTCCTGCTCTGCTCTGGGGTGGGGTTTGATATATTTCAGTGGTCAGGATGTAAAATGAGAGAATAACTCAGCTGGCCGCTGTGTGCCAACACACGAGTTGTGTTTGGGAACAGAGGAACTGAATTTCATTTCCCCAGGGCCACAGAAGTGCTGCTGCTCCTTTGCTCAGGTCATGGCCAGCGAGGGATTTCTGGGAGCTGTGTGCTCTGGAAATGGCATTTTTTGTGCTTGTAATCAAAACCACTTGTCATGTGTCATCTGCAGCACTGCAGAAGGGTTTTTTCTGCATTGAATCGAGGCAAGTTCAAAATGCTCCCGGTAAAATGCAGTTTAATGGATTCTAAACTCGGCATTATTGTGTTATTAAACCCAGCTCAAAGCTGAGTATCCATGTTAGCCCTAAGCCTAAGATAGAAAGAGGGTATTTGCCATCAGCTAAAATTCTAAAATATCATCAAAAGGTTTTCAAGAGCACCTCTGTTTCTCTGGAAGAAGAAGGTTGGAGGATATCTTGAGAGTGTGTTCTCCTCCTCAAACAGCTCTGCAAGTCCCTGGTCTGAATTTCTACCACTCCACCTCAGTGTGTCCACAAGGACACCTTGATATCCTGGGGAAATATTCACTCTTTTTCCCCACTCTATAAGCACTTACTGGCCAAGGGCAAGCTGGAAAGTAAAAGCACAATTATGTTGTGCTGCAGAAAAAATTGTGTAGTTTTATTTCTTCTTTAAACCATAGAAAAATACAAATTTCCATATAACTTCTTGTCTTTAAGGTGCTGTTTATGAGATCTAATATTTGTGTGTAAAGTGAACAATTAGTTCTTCATGAATGTCTAGAAATTTTTCTGCAGTGCTTAGTAAAATATGCTGTTTATTAGAAGTTATTACTCACATTAAGCGTGTGCCAATGAGTCAGCAAAGCAAACCAGAATGTCTGGGGTTTGATCTGAGTCTTACTGTAAATGATAATAAATAGCAAACAGCCAAAGTGACAAATGCTCAAAAGTGTATGGTAAAAAACACCCCCAGGATGACAAGTAAGTATTGGTGTGTAGGTTGTTAACAGAAGCAAAAAACACTGAATTTTCTGTAAAGCTCCATTGGTGCTAGTCAACAGTCCATAAAATGCTATTTATTATTCCTTTTAAACAGCAATGTGAATTTATAAGAGCGTATTAAGAGCATATTTCAACTCCACAACTAAAATTTCCCTTTTTGTTGCAGATCTGGGACATGAGTGATGACGAAACAGTGTGACCTCAGGTGGCTGAGCAGGAGGAGAAGGAGGAGGAGGAGAAGGAGGAGGAGAGGAGGAGAGGAGGATGCCCTGCTCAGGACTGCAGCCTGCCTTTTATCTCTCCTTTGACAAGTTAATGATTGCTTACCCCTCCTGGCTGCTGGAAATGCAAACAAATAGAACCCACGTTCTGACATGAATAACTTCACTTTCAAAGCAGTCAGTTATGGACAGAACTCGCCATGTTTTCCTTTTTATTGTGTAAATAACTGGAGCAATGTGGTTATGTTTAAACCTGGTCTCTTTTTTCTTTTTTTTTTTTTAATTTCTAAATATGGCTTCCATATAAAATATGCTGCTTAAGTAAACTTGGGTGGTTTATTTGTGCCAGGTTTTATTTTGCTTGTCAATGGCCATGTCCAAGCAGCATTTCTGAATGTCTTTTTTCATCTCGCTCAGATTTGGGCCCCTTCAGTTGGAATTTGTTAAGATTGAAGCATTTTCTGCTGTTGGGAGTTAAATTTCACGTTTAAAGGTGGGCAGGAGTGGGTAAAGCCCTAAACCTAAACCTTAGGGTAAAACCCTAAACCATGGCTTCTGTTTGCAAACGTGGATTTAGGGTTCAGTTGTTCTGGATGTGTCCATGGAGTTGTTATTCCCTGTAAAAATCTCATCCTTTCATGCTATGGAAACAATGTGGTATGACTGATTTTTGCCCAGGAAAGACCAAAATGCATTTATATCATGATTAGGCATCCCTGAGTTCAGAGAAGGCTTTGTTATATGGTAAAAAATTGCTTTAGGGGGTGGTGAGCCATTGATTCAGTCAAAACCTGTGGGGAAATGCTTCACTGAAATAAGAAATTTGTTCTCTGCCTTTGCTGTTCTTGGGTGTGGTCATGCAGAACTTTTCAGGTCCTCAGAAGAGCAATGCTGTTTTCCTATTTAGTTCATTGGAGTTTTTTTGATTCAGAGATTATGGCTGAGCACAAAGGGGAGTTTGGGAATCCTTGAGTTTAAAAGATAGCTTGAGGAAAAAAAGGAGTTCTTTTAAAATATGAGAGTACATTACTGCAAAATTGAATCTATTGATTTTAACTTGCAATAGGTTTTAGGAGGACATTTGAAATCCCTTTCCTAGCTTTATCTTGTGGGGGTTATGAGCTAACTCACTTAGAAAACATGCAAATCACTTTGTCTGCCAAGCAGCCTCTATTTCCCATATATATTATGAAAATCAGTTGGTCAATCCAATTATTTTACTTCCTTCCTTACCATAAGCCCTGAATATTTTTTAAAGAGAATTTCCCAGCTTCTCTCCTATGCCACATCAGAAGTTCAGTCAGGTCAAGGATCTCTGCAACTCCCATATTCTGATCAGAAAAGAAAATTTATTGAAACATAGTGAGGTTTGCACCAACTATCTAAAATAGCCATTATTGTCTAAAATAGCCATTATTGTCTAAAATAGCCACTATTTCTATTTATTTGTTATCACATTCATTATATTTACATTATTTCTTATGTCTAGTTTAGGTAACTCCATTGTAATATAAAAATATATATGAATGCAATATATTTTGGAACTCAAAGCTGGTAAGCAGAGCAAGTCATCTTTTGGTGTTTAGGCACTGAACACTGAGAATTTACATTTTTAAAGTACAGAATGACTTTGGAGCTATGTTTTTAGCCATGCCATAGTCCAGCTGGAGCCATGGGTTGGTGCCAGGGGAGTTTAAAGGGAATAATCTGCTTTTTTTATCTTTGGGAGTTGCTGACCATGGAGTGTGAATGGCTCTGCAGTTTGGGGTTATCTAAAACTTGAAAGCTGCACATCTCTCAACCTGGCAAACATGAATAATTGTTTGAAATCCCTGAAACTTGGCTTGGCTTGGTGAAGCTCCATCCTAGCTTTCCTTGGGAAGTATCTAAGTGCAGGAGAAGAGGAGGCAGAAAGGCTCAGAGCTCAGGGTTAATGCAATGTTTCCTTACCTCTGGAATTCCAGTACCATCCAGCTCTCCCAGGCTGGGCTGTTTCCTGTCCATATGCTTCCCAGATGTCCCTGATGTGCAGAAACCCTTCACTTGGACTTGCAATAACTTCCCTTGTCTGACTAGAATGTTGTTTTCTTTCTCCTTGCGGACCAGAATTGTTCTTCTTTGCCTTTACTCAATTTCTGGGCATTTACTGAGTGAGAAATGCTGAGAATCCATCCCAGTGAATGAATGAATGTACATTCAAATACTAATAGCAGACACACACATGTATTTGCTGCCCTGGATGCACTTATCACAGGATTTCTGCACAATCCCCAGCTGCAGTGTTTGCTGATAGTGGGACAAGCTCAACTTTCCCTTTCTGCATGGAGGAGATGGATTTTAATGTTATTTGTGCTGCCAGGAGCTCTTCCACCATGGCACCACTGAAGAACCTGAACTTGGACTTTCTGTGTAGAACCAACCCAAGGCTTAACCAAACGTGTTGGGAAGAGAGAATGAGCAGCCTCAGAGGATCCTACTCATGTTCTCATATTCCTAAATATCTAATAGAGATACACTGGCACTATATGGCAACCTGCAGCTGTGACAGCCACATGCCTCACCTGGGGACATTCAGTACTGTCAGGAGACCACAGCTCTCAGCGGAGAGCTCTGTCACCACTTTTGTCCTTGAGCATAAACTCATGGAATGACAGCCTGTGTTGTGATTTCCCACTGCAACCAGCTGGAGCTTTCCCTCAGGGTCAGCCCTGCAGTGTGTTGTGCTGGCTGAGGTTTAGAATTTGTGACATGAATGTCCCACATCCATCAGTGACGAACTGGAGATTCTCTGGGAGAGTTTTCTTCCCTGCAGCTCTCACTTGCTCTCATCCTTGCTGCCACAGTCTGCTGTGTCCTGCTGTGTCCATGAGGAGAGGATTTCCCTCAGGGACACCTGTGAGCTGTCCTGGTGCCAGCAGAGCCAGCAGAACCACGGCCAGAGCCCTTCCCAAAGTGGGGCTTGGAGTCTGAAGCCTTCAGCTTTGGGCGCTGGAAGAGAGAAGGGCACAAATCTGAAAACCACACTTAGATCCATGAAGAAAGGTTGGTGATGGCCCAGACAGCTTGGCTGAGCTCATCAGGAGTGGAAGCACAGGAGTTCTGTTCCCAGGAAGCTGATGGCTCCCAAGAACTAAAGAGATTCTGCTTCAGTAGAAATTGACAGCACTGTGGGTATTTTGGCAAAGCAAAGGAAACTGCAGTGACTCTTCCAGGCCTTAAAATCATTGATCTTGAGTTTGGAAAATGCTTTCCCTTCCCTGTGTTCTGTATGGCTGTGGTGCTGTGTCCTCAGAGAAGCCCAGTGAGGAAAACTAAAACTCCCATTTTGTCATCTTTGGTATTCTTATCCCACTTTCTGCATGTCCCTGCCCATGGCAGAGGGTGGGACTGGATCATCCTAAAGGTCCATTCCAACCTCTTAACATTCTATGACTCCAATTCTGTTTCTTTGTATAAATTTTGGCTGCTCACCTTAAATAGAGACAGCAGAAGTACTTGCAAGATTGAGTAGTTCTGCCGTCTAGGAGCACTTCATTTCAATGTCTCACTTGTGCTCTTGTTTAGAAAACTCTCACTGAAATGCGTTTTGTTCCTGAACTTTGCACTGTGGTATCAAATGATAGCACTTCTTTCCCTCTTACTGAGGAAATTCTTCCTAAATGTGTATTAGCTTTCATAGCTGGAATTGCTGATGGAATCAGAGCAGCATTTGGTTGGAAAAGACCCTTTAGATCATCGAGACCAAGAGCCATGAAGAATTCACCCAGCTTGCCATTGAGTTTCTTCCCCCTTTGATGGGGTTGCCACCCCATAAAACCAGTGAGATTCTGAGGTGTTTTTTGGGAACAGCCTTTGCCATGCAGGGTTTTCATCGAGGCCAGGGATGGCTGAGGTCACTGAGCTGCTGGAGATCAAGGACACTCTGCCTCTCACAGGATCCTTGGGAGCTGGGACAGAATCCATGAGGGTATTTTTATATCGTTCCTCTTCAAAGCAGAACCAAATTTGAAGAGTTCAAGAAGAGTCCTAGCTCTCCATTCCTATGGGAATAGGGAGGATTGCTCACATTCCTGCAACAGTAAATACATTTCAAGCTGGCTCATACCCAGCCTGCCTGCTCTTCCACGTGCTCCAGGCCATTCCATATTTCCATATTTCCCCTGGCTCAGGGATTGCTGCGCTGTGACTTTGCATTCACAGTGCACACAGGAAGAAGAGAGCAGGAGCAGCTCAGTTATGGGATTTTCATGCCAAATTTTTCATTTCTTTTTTAAATAACAATGCAAGGCTTTCCTTAGAAACAAATACTCATTTATACTCCAAAGAGAGCCATTAAAGAAATATTTGCAACATGGGAAATTTTAGCTGACTTCATAAGAACCAGAGTCTGGAAGATGTCTCCAGCCTGTTACCATTTGGCTTCATTAATTCCTTTCTTTTTTTTTTTTATTTCATTTTCAGTGCAGCTGATGTGCTCATGCATATCCTGCCAGAATGAAACTTTCCTTCCAGAGGGTGTTGTGCACCTTTGCTCTTGCAGAGCACCAGGATTAACTGTTTCAAAAGGCAGAAATACTACACTGGGAGGACTTTGGACTGTGCCAGGCTGTAAATTCCTAACCTATGAAAACCCTGCCCACCTGTCCCATTTGCAGCTCTCCTTCCCTTGTGGCTGCCTGGGCCTTCTGCAGACCTAGCAGTGCTTAAAAACACCACACAGGTAACGCTTGAGGCTTGAAATTTATTTAGTCTTGCCCTCTCTATTGCCACTTCAGCTTTCCAGTATAAGTTCATTTCCTTAAGTTCTTTTTTTGTAAGTTCATTTTTCTGGAAAGTTCATTTTGAGCAACACTTGGCAGGTTTGGAAACAGAAAACCCTAACAGTTTGTTGTCTTTTTTTTTTTTTTCTCATTTTACTTTTATTCATAACCTATCAAGAATATCTGTGGGCTTTATTCTCAGTTATCCTGGGCCAAACCCATGTTTTGTTGCAATATGAAGCCTTGATAACCAGGCTGTGGCTTGTGCTCACCTGGAGTCTCCTTTCTCTCCTGGATCCTCATCCTTGCACCATCCAGGCTGCAGAGGAGTCCTGCAATGAAATCACTTGAGGATTATTTCCACCTGGCCCAGGGAAGGGAGGCTGCAGCTCCTCCCAGGAGAATGAACAGCACCAAGCTGGAGTAGCAGGGATGTACTTCAAGTACCTTCAGGTATTCCATGTCTCAGGGCAGCAGTTTTTTCCCCTCCTTTCCCAGTGCAGATGATCTCACCGCAGGATAAGGATGCACATGACTGCTCCAGCCATATGTAATTGCAGCCTCACTAATTATATTATCTGCCTGTTGTAACTTAAGCACAGCACTTTCTCAAACCCAGTGGGGTGATGTAGGACATCCTCTGAACAGATTTTCAGAAGCCACCAGTTATTTGTCAGAACTTTGCAGCTGGAACAGCACAGTTCTTTCTGTTAAATCAGGCCAGTGCTGCCTTGATGTTGGAGCTCCTTGGGCTCAGGGAGAAAAGGGGCAATCAGGAGGCCTGAAAACAGCAGTGTGGGGTTTCCTGGCTGCAGGGAGCACACACTCTTTCCATCTCCTGTGGCTCTCTAAATGCCTGTTTCCTCCTGTTCTTCGAGTGGATGTTTATGTAGGACATTGATAGAAAGTACAATGGGCTTTGTCTCTGCAGTGAAGGTCACATGCAACACGTGTGTTTCATTTGAAATGCTGAAAAACTTCAAATTGCTTCTGAACAAAATATTTTAGTGAGCTAACAGGAAAGGACAGGAGCAATGCACTGCTCCAAATCAAAAGCATGATTTTTAAAAAATTATTCCTTGTAATTTCCCTCCTCTCCCATCCAGTTACTTTCTGTTCTTACATTCCTTGGCTGTGGCTTGCTGCTTCAGTAGTCTGAGCATGCAAAAATTCAGGCTTGTGTGTAACTTCAGTTCTTGGCACTGGAACCACTTGACTTTTGCAAGATCTCAGCAGAATGATTCATTGTTTGATTTGTTAGTGAAATACTATTCTGCACTACGGAAGTAAGAAAGGGGAGAGTAACATTGAACTGGAGATATGTCGTTATTTCCTTAATTTCTCTTTTGATCTAATGGTCTTAATGGTCTTCTAATGGTCTTTATTCATCTCAGAAGCTGCAGTTGATGCATCCTACACTGCAGGGTGTGAGGCATGAAAAATGCAAGCTGGAGTCTCATTGCTGGAATGCTTTTGCTTCCCAAATCAGCCCAGTGCAGGCTAAAGCTGCCTGGAGAACTGCTGGAATTGTTCCTGCCCAGGTCAGGCTGGGAAGGAAGGAAGAAAGGAAGGAAGGTTCCATGTCTGCTGCTCTGAAAGCATTTGAACCCTGGGTTTTGACACTTTTTGGAGTCCTTTTTCTCCCCTTCCTTTTTATTTTTCCTTTCTGAGGGAGCTCTCAGTGGAACTCACCTTCATTTCTAGTGACAAACTCTAGTTATGGCAGAGAGAGATTCTCTAAAGCAGGCACGATTTTCCTTGAGCTTTTTGCTTTGTCTGTGAGTGTCTTTATTTTCGTCCCGTGCTTCCAAGTCTGACTTTCATCCAGTAACTCCGTAGGTGTTGCCACTTCCTCAGGAACCTGTGACTCAGGCGACGTTTAAATGCCATGACATCACCGGCAGCTCCCCCTGGAATTGCTGCTTTCCTGAATAGGCTCTTGGCTTTGCTTTTAGTACTCCAGCTTCACTTGGAGGGTTTTTGTGGGTGAGGGGGGAGGGAGGAGGGGGTTGCGTTACTTAAGGCAGCTTTGCCATTCTGAGGAAGCACGTTTTAGCCTTTTGACTTGCTGAAATTGCCAATATTCATTAGAATGGGAGATCCGTATTTATCCACCAGCTATTTATGAATGGAATCATTGTAATTAGGCCTTTGGAGAGGTTCTGTTGTAAATTGGGCTTAATTCACTCCTGGTCTGGAGAGGGGAGCAGAGCAGGGGAGGAAAAGATCTGAATGTAATTTCTCATTATTATTTTGGAAGCAACGCAAATAAAAGGTGTCTTTTCACACTGCTGGGCAGTTTAGCTGCTCCCCCAGCAGAGTTTACCTGCAGCCCTGCAGCTCCAGGCTGGATTGCAGAGCTCTCTTTGCAGGGCTTGGCTGGCTCAGAGGAGCTGCAGCAGCTCTGGGCTCTGCAGGGTGTCCCCAAAGGCTGTGCAGGGTGTCCCCAAAGGGCTGTGCAGGTTGTCCCCAAAGGCTGCTCTGGGCTGTGCAGGTTGTCCCCAAAGGCTGCTCTAGGCTGTGCAGGGTGTTCCCAAAGGGCTGTGCAGGGTGTCCCCAAAGGCTGTGCAGGGTGTCCCCAAAGGCTGTGCAGGTTGTCCCCAAAGGCTGCTCTAGGCTGTGCAGGGTGTCCCCAAAGGGCTGTGCAGGGTGTCCCCAAAGGCTGTGCAGGGTGTCCCCAAAGGCTGCTCTAGGCTCTGCAGGGTGTCCCCAAAGGGCTCTGCAGGGTGTCCCCAAAGGGCTGTGCAGGGTGTCCCCACGGTCTGCTCTGGGCTGTGCAGGGTGTCCCCAAGGCAGCGGTGGCAGCAGGAAGGCCTGGGGGGACAGGCAGCTGCTGCAGCTGTTTCCCCTTGGCCACCAGCCCTGGCCACGTCACTGCAGGCAGGACTGGCTGGGAGTGCTGCGAGCAGTCATGTCAGGAATGCTGGCCATGGCAGGAATGTGAGGAGTGCTTGTCTGGCGAGGTCATGGATTCAGGGTGTTCTGGGCAGCTCTGGATGGCTTGCTTTGTTTGTTGTTGTGCACAGTGAAGGATCGCTGGCCTTTAGTTCGAGCTGCAGCAGGTTTGGAGCTCTGCAGAAACTCTGCAGCACAGCCTTGAGGTGTGGCCTGGCCTCGTGCTGGGCTCGGTGAGCAGGCTGAGCCTTCCTGGGGACATTGAAAGGACAACTCAAAGGCAAGTTGCAGCAGTGGCTGCTCTAGGTGATGATCTTTCTTCCAGTGATGCCAGTCCTTGTGAAAATGTGACACTATTATGAATTAAAGTTATTTTTCATGTGACACATGAAACCAAAGTTCTAAAGGGTTCTGTATCTCTTCTGTATCTCTTTCTACTTTTTCTGATTTTTTTGAAATTCATCTGACCTTCCTAAAGTTGCTGTTGAGTTTCTGTTGGGTCCTTAATTTCCTAAATTACCTGTTAAATTACTTTTAATGAAAAGCTCTCACTCAAGTTCCACCCAGTAGCTATTGGATATATCCTACTGATACATCCTGTTGCTATATCCTAGGCATTTATCATCATTGACACCAAGCTGGGGACACTGAGATGTAGGTGGTGTGAATGTGATAGCATCACAATTATTTGGTTACACAAAGACAATTTTCCTCTAATAAAAACACTTGCTATTGCATGTCTCTTGGATGCATTTAGCCACTATTTGTGATTTTTTTCTGGGGCAGTATTTGGGATGAGGGAGCTGTAACTCCTGCCCTATGAACTCAGTCGAGTTTAGCTGTCAAACACTACAAACTGAAGCCAGGCTAGTTTTAGCCCTGGTTTGCCAGGGAGGGATGGAGCAGATCAGTGGTGCTTGGCCAGCTTTGCCCTGTGGCTGCACACGTTCTGCTTTCATTTCCAGCCACCATGCTATCTGTTCATTTATTCCCCTGTGGATAATATTTGGAAATGTCATTAAGAGATTCAGAGAGATAACTTCAAGATTGCAATTCTTCAAAGTCCTCTGGGAGCAGAGAATAACAAAAT
The DNA here is from genome assembly GCF_008360975.1 of Lichenostomus cassidix. Classification (NCBI taxonomy): domain Eukaryota; kingdom Metazoa; phylum Chordata; class Aves; order Passeriformes; family Meliphagidae; genus Lichenostomus; species Lichenostomus cassidix. The sequence continues at coordinate 17,874,242 of NC_139493.1, forward strand.
ACCTGTTGATGGGAGATACTGGGAAAGAATGAGACTGAAATGTCAGGAGGGGCTGCCATCAGGACATGGGGACATGCAGCCCAACACGTTTCAGAATGTGACCAAAGCACTGCTTTCAATTATTCTGTTGCTATCATTGTAGGTGATTATGGCTTCAGAAATTTTCTAAGCCAAGGTGTTCTGCTCCAGCTCTCACAGTTTGGAGTTTAATGTCACTAATTACTGGACTGTTTAAAAGCACTGCTTCTTTCAAGCCCCTTTGTCCTGTCTGTAACTGCCCTAGCCATGGAAGGTGGATTGAGGCAGAATTCCCTGGCTTGTACCCCAGTGAGGCCAAAGAAGACCCTGAGTTATTCCAGAGGAGACTCTTGCAGAGCAAGGCCAACCTCAGTGGAGCCAGCTGGGCAAGAGCATTAATAATGCAGATTCTAGAGGTGCTGCAGGAGTGTCTCACCTCCAGCACTGTCTGTTGATGCCTTTCAGCTGAATTTGGACATTTATCCAAGACTGCTCACTGGGAATTCCTTTGCCTCAATCTTTGGATGCCCAGCTTGGGATGCCCTGAGCCAGATTTTGATAGTGTCTTAAACTGGATTTCAAAGTTCTGGTAGAAGTCTGATGTCAAATGTAAAGACAATCTTACACTTAGCATGTATTTTTAAAACTTATGTGTGTAAAAGAGGATTAAATAAATCTGTTCTTAACTTTTAACTGCTCTGTTTCAGTTTGGCTCTTTCTTGCCAGGTGTGTTCTGGGCAATCTCCAGGATGGGCACTGGAGATTTTTGTGTAAAAAATCAGTCCAAATAGAGAGGAGTCGCCAGAAAGCTTTGCTATTCCTGAGGAAAAGAAACAGCAGGAAAGGCAATGTAAGTTGAGTGCACTTTTTGAATGGTTTTGAGGCTTGTGCTGTTTGTTACCAACCTCAGTGCCAGAAGGTTGACTTTGTCTCGCAGTGAGTGATCCCAAAAGGATTCAGCTCCACACTCAGCCTGGGTCAGCACAGCTGGAACTGGGCTAACAGAGCTCAGCAGCCCAGCCTGAGAGTGGCAGGAAATGGTGGCTGTGTCCTCCCAGCCTGCAGTGACATTTAAAGTTCCTGTCCCCAGGAACCGAAGCTCTGGATTCATTGGAAAAAGGAAGGTGTGCCTTGACTTTGGTAATGGAACAGAATTAAGAAGCAAGTAAAAACTTGGCTTGGGTTTTTTAAAATTTTCCTAATTAACCAGCGTTTCTTGATTAATTCTGTTCATATATTATAAATATACTCCAGAGGAGAAAAGAAAAGGGGTTTTTGTCCACTTCCTGAGTGAACTACAGAGCAGTGTTCATGAACTAAGTACAAAGTGTAAATAAGTTGCCCTGACCTGTAATTTGTTGAGCTATATAGTGGTGTTAGTGATATTTTTGTGTTTTACAAACCTTCCCCAGTGTTGTCATTGGCTCTTTTCCTCAGTTCAACTTTTCACTAAAAAAAAAGTACAAAACTTCCATTATGAGAGAAGAGCCAATAAACTGAAAAAATCCTTTGAAAGCCTCACCCACTGCCCCAAATCTCTGTTGTAATGAGATAAAAAAAATCTCTTTTGTCCTACCACGTTAATGTTTTCCTCCCTTCTTCCAGTTCTAGATAGGAGATAGAGAAGGGGCAGAAGAAGGGGAATGTGGAGGAGAGGCAGGGGAAGCAGCTGGATGGAGCCTGGCTGCTGTGAGAGGCTTTAGGAGCAGCAGAGCAGGGCTGCCCCACTTGGGGAGCTTTCCCAGCAGAGCTGTTGGCACTGCTTGGAGCTGCCACTCCTGCTCACAGCTCCTCTTCATCTCCCTGCCTGCTGACAGGCCTTGGCACGTCCCTTTTGCTGCCCAGAGAGTCTCTGGGGAGTTCTGCTGAGGTTCAGCATAGATTTTCTTCTTTTGGGGCTCCCACACTGCTGTGGGGCTCCCACACTTCTGTGGAGCCACAGGGAGCTGCAGCTGTAAGGATTCCAAGGGTCACAGGCAGCACAGGTCACCCAGCCAGCTTCCACCTTCTCCCTTTCACTCTGGCAGGGATGAAGTGCTATTTCTCTCTTGTCACCCAACTTCTCTGGTGCTCTCAGGAAGGGCAGGAATGTTGTTCTGAGTTTGTACCTACAAAGCAAGTCAGATTTGCTGAAGCAGACTCCTCACCCACGAGCTAAATAAATAAATGCAAACCTGGCAGCTCCATGGTGTGATGTTGTACCTCAGTGAGCAATGCCTGTGCTCCTGAGCACCATCCTGTGTGGAAGTTGTTGCAGTGTTTGGCTTTGAGGTTGTAGGGCAGCTGATTCCCACTTTGGGGATGCAGAGCTAAGCAGTGGAGGTTTCCTGAGAGAGGAAGCTTTGCTTTTCACCAGTTTGCCTCTCTGGGTAAATTGCAGCTTTCTCAACTCTCAAAATGTTGCTGCTCTCCCAGCGCTGGGGTTTTGTTGTTTTGTGTTCCTCCAATTCCCAAGGATCTGTTTTCTTTTTTCTTTCATTTAAAAACGAACCCATCTGGTTTGTGGTGGTGTTAAAAAAGACTTGAAAATGTGAAGCTAAATGGCTCAAGAGCAGAATTAATTCCAAATGTCGTCATTTAGACTAACCTGATTTTAATTTTGCTCCTGAAAAATCCGAGTGAAATATTTTCTGAGTTTTGGGAGTGCATAACACAGTTGTGAGATATCAATGTTACGATTCATCACATGAGTTATAACCAAAATAACTGATGGCAAGAAAGCTTTCCAGGCACTGCAGCACTTTGATGTTGTTCTGTTTGCTGTCCCTGGGTGTCTGTGCAGGGCAAACAGCCACTCAGCAGTGGAGATTTGTGCAAGTAATATAAAAGCAATGGTCTGTATCTGTTCTTTAGCATTATAAAGGCAGAAAACCAATTGTTGGATGGCTGGGGAGTAAAGAAGCCTCAAAGCCCAGGGTGATGTGTGAGCTAATTTAGCTGTGCTGGTAAAATGGATTTTCTCTTTGGGGAAAATTCGTATCATTTGCTTTGGGGATGTGTCCCAGAAGGACAGAATGGAGAGAAGGTGGGATCTGTCATGGGGCAATGTCAAAAGAAACAAACTTTTCACCTAAATAGAGAGTATTTCCTGCCTTCACTGGTTTCTCTTTAATGATCTCCTGTGGGTGGATCTGTACTGACTTTAATCCTCAGCCTTTGCCCAGGCATTTTTCACATTTCCTATGAGAATTGGTAGGACCAAAACTGCACACAGAGTTCAGCTGCACCAGGGCAGAGCAGGAGGAGAATCCCACACTGCTCTTCGCTGTATTTCCAGGCAGAAATTGTTTATTTGTTGGGTTAATCACTCCAAGTTACAGACATGTCAGCAAAGTCATGATTTGATTTAGTGCTGCTGATTTTGCATCATCCTGAAAGGTCAGAGCTTGACTCACAGCCTGCATTTGTAAGCCTGGCAGCAACCAAAGCATTATTTTCTGGTGTAGGGAAATCTGTTGAAAATCTTTAAAACAAGCCCTAGAATCCCAGCATGCTCTGTGGGTGGTGGCTTTGCAATTCTTGGTTTTTTCTTCATTTCCACACCTGAAAACTCCTCGTTTGAGTTAATGACATTAATTACATCACCCAGACCAGGGGAGCTGGGGCTGAGTTAGCAATGCTTGGGCTGACAGAGGAGGGAAGCAAAACAAAGAGGTCTGAAAGAAAGTAATTTAGACAACATCTTTAAAAGCTTTAGTGTATTTTACCTTTATATGGTTGATCATTCTGAACCCCGTTCTGAGCCTGTATTTGGCCAGTCACATCTTTATTGCAACAAAGAAAACCTCTTCTGTGCTTTTAGATGTTATTTTTCTTGGACACTTTCCTGATGTATCCTTGGGGCTTTCTCACAGCAAAAGGTGAATTCTGTACCTATGTGTGGCTGTGATTTAGGGGGAAACATGAGAATATTGCTTACTTTTTAAGAACTTAGGCCTGCTGGTCTCTGCTGTTGCTTTATTGATTGGACTTGCAGGTTAATAAATGACTTTTCAATCTTGATTCTCCAATTCCTGAGGGGAAGGAGAGACAAGTGACAAAATGTTGCTATTAAGGGACAAACCTTCACAGCAGAGAGTGACTTTCTTTTCAGCAGTTCTGATTTCAGGTGTGCTTTCTGCACAGGTGTGTTTGTGTCAGGGTAAGGAACAGGACACTCTGGAGCAGCCAGAACAGTGGCAGGGACTCCTCACGGCCTGTGTGGAATAAAAGTTACATCAGCTTCACTCCAGGTATGGCAGGGAAAGGCAGAGAGAAGCCTTTGTTACCTGTGGTGCTGTTTGAACACAAACACACTTTCTTCTGGGGAAGTTGATAAGCTGAGATTTTCTGCAGTCTTAGCAGGAGCCCAAGAACTTGTCCCTTGGAAGGAAAAAGGAAAAGGAAAAGCCCTTGCTTTGATCTGTAAGTATTGTTACTTCTTTCCACTGTTTTCATCCCCCCTTCCCCCCTCAAAAAAAGGTAACTGAATAGCGAATAGTGAATAGTGTGGTGTGGTAGTCAAGAGCAAAGGTTTAGGCTTAGGCTGAGAAATATTATTTTTTAAATTAGTTGAATCATATTTTTCCTCTGAAAGAAAAAAAAATCCTGTATTGGTTATGCTTCCTTTTAACTACCTAGAACTACTCTAACCTCAGTTGTATATTGTGTATATATTAACACACCAGCCAGATGTCATTAACACAGCTCGACCCACAGTATTTCACTGTTGCAGGAAGCAGGAGATCAGAGCTTTGTGTTTTCCTGGATCACAAAAGTAACCTTGATTCCCCACGATAGCAGAGGCTCTCAGAAGGGCTCTGTGTGCAGAGTATTTCCCTGATCTGAGTAAACAGTTTTAAGATAAGCAGCTTTTTGACTATTAAATGTAGCAGGCATTTGGCTGACACAGCTTCGTGTTGACAGATGCCTTTGTGTCTCTCTGTGATGGAGAGAAGACAGATGTTCTCCTTGGCATTTAAGAAAGCTGCTGCTTAGCAAAATAAAATGTAAAATTAGCCCGAACAGTGCAGCAGTGAGCAGTGAAACTGGCTGGGCTGCAAGCAAGCAGAGATTGAAAGGGCCTCATGTGACTGCACTGAAATGTGCTCTTGTGGAAGTCAGTAACTGCTTTGTCATTATGTGACATTAGCCTGTGGAAAAAGAAATTGTTTTTTCCAGCTCTGCTACAATATAAATGCATGCCAGTGTGAATATCCATGTATAACTAATCCCATGCCAACCATTCCCAGCAGACAGGAATGTCCCTGGCTATCGATGCCCGAGTGAGACAGCAATTAGCAGCTCTAAACCCCTGAGCCCGCCCATTGTTTGCTGAATTGGGTTCCTGATCCTTCACAAGGGAGAATAGGAGAATTTCCTATTTCCCGTTCCTTGGGGATGGGTGCTGCTGTTGGATGGGGATTGGAGCCTTCAGCAGGACACTGCCCACAAGGAAGGGACAGCTCAGGAGGAGCCTGTACTGGGAATGCTCTGCTGGTTGGCACTGCTCCCACTGTGTGTAACTGCAGCTTAAAAATAAGCAATTAAATTATCTTGGCTGTCTTATAGCCAGGAAAGCACTTGAGGTAGCTGTTCCAGAGAGAGGCAGAATGTTCCCATTAAAAGAGAGGTTAAAAAAGTATCAAATCGATGTCATTTCTATCCATCAAGAGCCCTTCAGGGATCAAATGTGCTTCATCACCCCATGGAATCCAGCTGTGGAATCAGCCAGCTAAGGGAAGAGAGCTCCAGACATGGAACATCCCTGGGGCTGTGTCCATGCCAGAGGACAGGAGCTGCTGCACATCGGGAGGATGCAGAGGGGTTTCTCATTTCAAGAAGGATCTAAGGATAGCGTGAACATGCCCTGGGCCAAGGCTGAGTGTGCCAGCTCTGGGGAGTGCACAAATAGCACTGGAAATGCTTCTGCTGGGCCTTGCCCATGTGTCACATTAGGAACAGGAGCTGGTGGACACTGGAGAAGTGTCCATTCACAGGGAGCAGCCTGAGCAGTGCCCCTGCCAGGCTGCTGAGCGAGGTCAGCCCAGCTGGGCGGGCAGTGGTCACTGTCCAGTGCCACCCTCAGTGAGGACACAGCACTGTGCCCAGCTACCACACGTGGTCATGGCTGGACTGCTGTACCACTGCTGGTCCCACCAGCACTGCCCAGCTCTCTGGGCTCTGGGCAGATTTGTCTGCAAAGGCAGTTTTCACAGCCAGTGCAGTCTGGAATGCCCCAAACTGCAGTTAGCAGAGAGCACTCCCTGGGCTGTGCACAGAGCCCTGAGCTGTGCACAGAGTCCAGCTCGGGCCTGGAGACATTGTCATGGCAGGTGCTCTCTGAAATTATGGCTGGATTGAAATTATTTAAACTAATGGTTGTGTGTAAGGGTGCGATTACAAAAGCACAGCTGGGATTTGCCTCTCATTTAGCTCACAGCAGAAGATGCCACAACAAACACTGGGGGCTTCATGCAATGTGTGTCTGGGCTGGTTTCTCCAGGCCATGGTGCCACCCCGCTGTGCAGTTAGAAAAACTCATTCACCGTGCAGAAAATGGAGTTTGCTGTAAGTTACTGACCTGGAAGACAGCACTGGTGTTGTGGAGCCCCCAAAATGTTGGTGCAGGGACACCTTTCCCTGAAGGGACAGCAGGTCCCCTCGGAGCACGGCCTGGGAGGGCTGTAGGCCATGTTGGCCTTGGCCTCCCTCCCAACATGGATTTGGGCCTCTTTCCACAGGTATTTCAGGAGGGATGTGTTTCAGATGTGTTAAACCAATCCTCCTCAGATTGTTTGTTCTTTGGAAGTGTTCTCATGGAATCTCCCTCACCCCAGGCCCAGCCATGCCAGGCCTGCTGTGTTTTCAAACCCTTCAGGCCCTGTCTTGTTGCTTTTAGAGGCTCCTTTTTCTCATTCTGGAGCCCCTGTAATGCCTTCAGTGTTGAAAGCCCTCTGCAGGTTCTTGCCTGGTTCACTGAGCTCTCTCAAACAGAGGTAATTACAACCACTTTTTAAGGATTAACCATCTCTGGGGCCACTGGAATGCTGCTCACCCAGAACAGAGGACAGTGGACATTGACATTTGGAATACAGCTGCTATCTCCCTGGAGGGACTCCTGCTCTCTAGGTGACACTTGGAGAAGTTGAGGGACAAAATGCCTGAAAATTGGTATTTTCATGAAGAGAAATGCAGGGCCAGCTGTTGTTTTCCACACCAGTCCATGTCCAGGTGAGCTCCTCAAGGCCCAGCACAGCTGCTGGGGCAGCAATAGGGTTTTTTATTGCTGTAATGGGTTTCTTGATAAACTCTGGTAGGGAAAATGCCCCTGAACCCCAGACTGAGGCTGTAGCAGCCCCCCCAGTGGGGTTATGGTCCTAAAAAAGGGAAGGATCCTTGGAGGGAAAGCAGGACATGGCCAGAGGTTTGTTTCTGCCTCCAGCTCACAAAGTACAGACACCAATTCCTCTCTCACCAAACACAGAGGCTTAGGAACACACCTGTGATTTAAGAGCACTTTATTGTTCTTTAAGGCTACTTTTAAGTACAAAAAAAAAAGATGGCCTGCCAAACCTTTTTTTTTTTTTTCCAGGTGAAACAAGGCCACAAAAGAATGGTATATTACAGATTTACAAACACAGAGAGAATCTTTCAAACTGAACTGTAGATAACCTGGCTCTGTGAAGAAACTTCACCACGTCTCGTGATGGTGAGTTCAGTTTAGTGTCCTTCCACCTCCCCCCAACCCTTTGGCTTTCGTGACATTGTTGTGTCCAATATCTGTTTTACTGGACATAGCACATTAAATCTTTATTGCCCTCAAATCCATTTACCTATCTCAGATAAGTAAATGTAACCTTGTAAAACAGCTATTATTGAAAATATTAGCTTTAAAAACATTATCTTATTTGTGTTTACAAAGAAATAGAGGAGTCACATTTTCCACAGAGTCCATCTACAGTATTAGTATTGACTGTTATACTGCTCAGTAGCCTGTAGCAATAACAAACGAGTGGCTATTAATGCTAATGCAGTGTCCTCATAGAATAACTGTGTTCCTGCACTTTTACTGTATTACAGACAAATCTACAACAAAAAAAAAAGATCAACTTTTTTCTCCAAACAAACAAAAGAAAAAAAAAGAATGATTACAATAAAGGAAAGGGAAAAATTAAATAGCTACATATCATTAACAAATTAATTGTTCCTCAAAAAATACCTACAAATTTCTCTGTACATTCTTTACGCACAGCGTAACGATGGTCTTAAAGTTACCTATATAAAAAAGTGTTCTTTTAACAATCTTCCTACAGAGAGTAGGGTACTGAATGCCAAAGCAAGGAAGCGTTGACTACCCAGTAAGATGGTAGTGAAATGTGTAAAACTGGGGGGCTTAGGTGTTGGGTTGTTTTTTTGTGGATTTTTTTTTCATTTTTTTAAAGAAAACTGAGCAGCCACCTTCTCACCAAGAGTAAGAGCCAATCTCCCGATCTCTTTCTACCCTGCACCTTTTCCAAATTAAATAGCTTAACTTTAAAAAAAAAAAAAAAAAAAAGAAGCATAAAATAAAAGCCACAATGGACCCAATACTGTAACATAGTCCATAATACATCACGTGGAGTTCATCTTCCAACCAGTTCTCACTTCCTACACTGAGCCCATCGTTTCAGGGTACCCAGTATAAAAACCAAGCCCTGGCTGCAACTGTCCTGGGAAGATGGAATGTATGGGGGAGAGTAGTTACACTTAACAAGAAGAAGAGAAGCTCTTAGCACTAGCACAGCTGTGGTTTTATGCCTGCCTCTACTGCCTAATTTCTAGTTAGTAGCTATTAATATAGCAAATGATAATAAATGCAGTAATACCTGTATAAAGTCTCTACTGGAGGAATGTATGCTGCGACTTGGCATAGGCTGATGGATAGGCTTAAAAAAAAATAAAAATAAACAAGCTGAAAGATCATCTTTCACAAACTGTAACAATCTGTTGTCCAGCCAAGATCCGTAGGGGTAGCAGTTCCTGCAGCTAGTTGGGGGTGGATTACACAGACTGGGGTTTGGGAAGCAGATCCCTGTGAAGCAGCAGCACTGCACGAGGCCTGTCCTGAGCTGCCCTCGCTGCTGCTGCTAAAGTGAATAGCAAATACAAATATCATAGAGTACAACTGTACCAGCAGTAAGTATATCTAGGGTTGTTACTGACAAAAATAAACTAATTCTGAAGAGAAGCTAGTAAGTATTATGATTCTTACTGTCTATACATTAATAGATACCAGCTATTTTTCATAAAACATGCATCGTTAAGCACTATGGAACCCTCCAACCTCAGCTCTAGTCTAACAAACTGCAGTGTTTAGGAAAAAAATGCCCGTGTTCTGTAAATTATGCAGTCCAGTTGCAAGCACTAAGCACCTGAAATCTAAAGAGAGAAAGACCTATAACCTGTATGAGACTTCCCCTTCCAAAGCTGTTTTGCTTTAAGAAAAATCAAACTGATAGAAATGTCATCCTTAAACCCTTTTTTCAGCAGTTTGCCCTCAAAATATTAGCCTCTTCCAGAAAGTTGCTGTGCAACTTCAGTCCTCCTCCAATAGTGCAAATCATACATGACAGTTCTTTTCAAGTATATACATACAAAATTACTTCACAGAGGGAAAAAAAAAAAGCAATGTGAGCAAACCAGACAAATTCTAGTCTTGAGAAGCTAAGAAAAGCAAAAAAGCACTTGGGTCAACCAACTAAGTGTAATGGCTTTTGTGGATAAGCGTGCATTCTTTTTTTAAGGGGCAGCAGATTTGCATCAGAGGTTTCTTTGGTAATTGAGGCAGGAAAAAAAAAGGATGCTACATCGTCTGAATCTTTATGAAATAGTTCCTGCTATTGTCTTTAAGGGCACCCTTTTACAAAACAAAACAAAACCAAAGTGAGTACACAAAATCCTGTGTCGAAAAAACTAACCTCCCCTCCCCCACCACTATTTAAGCACTGTTCCAAGCTCAGTCAAACCATGCAAATTCCCAAGGGGAAGGGCGCTGTCCTCAGGAGACCACGGAGGGCGAGTGATTATGATTGACCATGTGGGAGGAAGGGGACGCCTGGCCCCGCCGCGACGCCGACTCGGGGCTGCCGGCCACGCCGTCCTTGGCAGCCTTGATCTGCAGCCACGTGTCCCCCAGTGCTTTGGCAAAGTGGTCATCCACTGACCCCGTGATGGACACCGAGTTTGCCACCGGCTCGGGCTCCTTGTAGTTCTTGCCGAGGCTCCTGCGGAAGTGCTCCTCCACCACCGGGTCACACGCAGTGGTGGCTGTGGGGACAGGAGGCACAGGGAGTTAGAGCTCTGCCACTGAGTGCTGCACTCACAGCCTGCACTGCAGCTGTGCTCTGTCATGGAGACTTGGAATGGATTGGGTGGGGAGGACCTTAAAGCCCATCCAGTGCCACCCCAGCCATGGCAGGGACAGCTTCCACCATCCCAGGCTGCTCAAAGCTCTCTGTCCAACCTGGCCTTGGACACTGCCAGGGATCCAGGGGCACCACAGCTTCTCTGGGAATTCCATCCCAGCCCCTCCCTACCCTCCCAGGGAGGAATTCCTTCCCAATATCTCACCCTAACCCTGCCTGGACTCAGTTCAAGGATTCAGTTTAAGGCCACTTGTCCTGTCAGCACAAGTCCCTGTCACAAAGCTGGCCTTCCCTACACCATTATAGACCTGGGAGTGAAAGGGGTGGGGAAGAAGGAGTTAAAATGAAAGAAAGTAAAACTGGAGTTAAGTATTTTTGCATTTCTGTGACCTGCAACAGGTGAGCATTTATATATAATTGTATTTTTCCCTCAGGCTACTAACAGCTCCAGCTCCAATTCTATGGAAACCTTCTCCCAAAACAATCACATGGAACTTATATTTAGGCTTAAATGGAATTAATGATGTAAACAGTTGTTTCAAATCAGCTCCCAAGCCTGCTGATAGCAGTCAGGTGTGAGGAGGCCTCATCCTAAATCACAGCATGCCAAAAGCTGAGCTCAGGGTTTCATCTTACTCCACACACTTGTGCTGGGAGCAGTCACAACTAAGTGAATCATGACCACTGCAGTCAAGTGCTGTAAGACTATTACCAGAGCCTTAAAAGACAGGTTTAGAACAAGAATAATACTAATTCCTCAGACTAAATATAAGAGCACTGTAGTTTTAAAATTTAGAAACAGCATTTGTGTGTCAATGAAAATTATCTTTCCAAAAACACTTGGAACTGTTGGGATCCATGGCACTGCCTCCGTGCTCCAGCAAGGCTGGATTGATCCTAAAATAAACATGAGTGTCATGCACAGACACCTCTTCACCTGACAGGAGACAAATCTCTTCTGGAAACATCCAGCCCTGTTCCAAGCCCATGGAAATGCAGCCAGGGTCCCACTGGAGCAGCTCTCCTCGGACCAGCAGCACCAGTTTTTGAGAAAACTTGTGACATCTGAGATCCCCAAGGACTGATTTCTCCAAGAGTCTAAGGGTCTCCTTCAGCTCCCAATTCTAGTTATCAACAGCACTGATCTTTATAAAATAAAATACTGCTAACAATAAAAATACTAATAATTACCCTACTATGGACTTTAGGCTCTGCCTACATCATACTGGGATTGTTCCATGGACACATCCTGGTTGCTGGAGCCCCACTGCCATGAGCTTCTGGCAATGCTGCACATTAGAGCTCTGCCTCAGCAGGTAAAGGACTTGCCAGGAAAGGGCTGTGCTTGCCCTGTGCTTTCTGTGCAGTGAGTGAACAGAAACAGCCCCAGGTTTCCCAGCAAGCACTGCCTGAACAGATTTTGTGAAAAGTACTAATTGCATGGAAGGCAGAAAGCTAAAGCTCCCTGCTTGGGTTGCTGTAGCAACTGCCCTGCAAAGCTTTTTGTGTTATCCACGCAGAGCAGGGTGGAGGGTAGGGGCTTTGGAAGAGATTTTGTGGCTGCAGGAAAGGTTTTTGTGACTGCAGCTGAATCCCAAGAGTCTCCTGGCTATTGAAAGAGCAGGGAAACTACAGCTCCTAAAATAAGAGCGTGGTGGGATCTGCTGGCCCTGGCTGCTATCTGTCAGCTGGACTAAAATAAACATAATGACTTATTTGTCTGTGTGGGGTGTTAGTTTTGTTTTTTTTTTTTAAAGCAGCTTTTCAAAACAAGAAGAAAGAACACCTCTGTCCCCCTAATTCAGCATGGGTACTTTGTGCTGTGGCACAGGATGGACGCTCAGAAAGCGGCAGACAGAGAGGTGCCCATTGTTGCACCTCCTGCTCTCCCTGCTCAGAGGGGCACAGCTGAGAGCTCGCTGCTCCCCTGCAGTGCCAAGGAGGGCAGCTGGCAGGTGGCACTTACAGCTGGAAGGTCTCCTGTAGGCAGCCCCGGAGCAGGCGCTGTGGGCGATGGGGCAGTGCGACAGGTTGCAGTTGCGGTTGTTGGCAGAAGCACAGGTGATCACAGAGGGACGGTTCTGGGGGGACACAACCAGAGGGTCACTCAGGCCAGCAGCAGCAGCAATTCAACACAGAAACTAGCCCATTTCTTATTAAACCCCCAGATATTCTGTTATTTCTTTGATTAAAAATAAAAATCCGCATTGCATTTCCACAGTACTTGCTATTTAAGTGAACAGAAAAAGGGCACTGTGAAAGTAAATCTTAGAAATTATTTTACATTGATTGTTGCAACTTCACAGCCACAGCAATTAAATCCACGAAGTACCCCATTCATAATAACACCCCAAATATTCTGTTATTTCTTTGATTAAAAACAAAAATCCGCATTGCATTTCCACAGTGGTTCTTGCTATTTACATGAACAGAAAAAGGGCACTGTGAAAGAAAACCTTAGAAATTATTTTACATTGATTGTTGCAACCTCACAGCCACAGTAATTAAAGCCATAAAATTTCCAATTCATATTAAACCCCCAAATATTCAATTATTTCTTTGATTAAAAATAAAATCCACACTGCATTTCCATAGATGTTCTGGCTATTTAAGTGAACAGAAAAAGGGCACTGTGAAAGCAAATCTTAAAAGTGATTTTACAGTGATTGTTGCAACCTCACAGCCACAGCAATTCAACACAGAAACTATCACATTCATATTAACCCACCAAATATTCTGTTATTTCTTTGATTAAAAACAAAAATCCACATTGCATTTCCACAGCGGTTCTTGATATTTAAGTGAACAGAAAAAGGGCACTGTGAAAGCAAACCTTAGAAGTGATTTTACAGAGATTGTTGCAACCTCACAGCCACAGTAATTAAAGCCATAAAATATCCAATTGATATTAAACTTCCAAATATTCAATTATTTCTTTGATTAAAAATAAAATCCACAATGCATTTCCATAGATGTTCTGGCTATTTAAGTGAACAGAAAAAGGGCACTGTGAAAGCAAATCTTAAAAGTGATTTTACAGCAATTGTTGCAACTTCACAGACATTCCACATGCAGCACTAAATGCCTACAAATTAAATGTTGCTTTCATTCTGTGGCCACACATCTTTGTCTCTCCAGGACTCAGCAGGGTTTTGCAGATTTTACAGATATTTGTTGTCTTGGTGTTTCTCAAGTTTTAGTGTTACCATTTGTCGTGCAGAGGTTGGGTTTTCCTAGCCCTACCTCTGCATTCCATAGTGCATCCTAATCCCATAGGATGTACAATATGAAGAACTCTTGACCACAAGTCCTTTCCTGCTGTAATTCATCTGCCTTTCCAGCACTGCTTAATTAACATCATTACATGAATGGCAATTGAACACTTGACAATTAATTTGCATTGAGTATAATGGGCTCCTTGCATCATCAAATATATGAAATTTATTCCAAGAAATAAGAATTGGAATAAGAATGTGTATCATTCTGAGCACATGCAAATTCCCCAAAATATCCATTCACAGCTACATTACAACATCAGAACTCACCACCTATACTTTGTACAAAGTGTAAACATAAAATACTCTTTCATAGCTGTTTACTATGGAAATGTTACACTGAAACAAGGCCCTAGGAAATCAAATGTCCCAGTTTCTCCAGGTGGCTGAAGTAACACAGGTATTGGAATAAACTTCATACATTTGATGATGCAAGGAGCCCATTATACTCAATGCAAATTAATTATCAAGTGTTCCAAAGATTAACAGAATTGATGTAATTTAATTTCTTGTCCATTTTACAAAATTTTGCGCACAAAAAAAATCACCTACCCCCCTACAAGGTCAGTGAGGAAGGAGGGAATTTTAGGGAATTTTCCTTCTTTGGTGGTACTTTAGGCAGAGTAAGAACAAGACCAGTAAAGCTGAGCTTTCCAGGGAGGTTTAACACTATTTGCCAGAACACAAAATGAATGAGGTTATTTACTGCACTGACAGCACAGTAAAAAAAAAAGTAAATAGAGTAAAAAAAAAAAAGATTTGATTTTTCTGTAAGCAGTGCACATGTGGGAGTATTTCTTTTCTATATTGGCCAAGATTTTGTGCCTCTCTGAAGTGGTTTTTGAGACAGGAATATATTTTAATCTCTTCAGAAGAGTATTTTGGACATGCAAAAGGTGGGAGGTAGAGAGAGAAAGGTAATAATGTCTCAGGTGCCAACACCTCAAAGGACCCAAGGGACATAATGAGGCACCTTGTAGAATCCTCTGCTATGGTTGTGTGTGTACAGAATATAGAAACCTACACAAAAATATTGAGATAAACTGAGAATTTAGTAACAATGACTAACAGCAGCAGCTGAATAACTCTGCCCTGCTGAAAATAAGTTACTTTTCTCCCACCTTTTTATAGAAACAGAGTAAGATGAAATCTCATTCAACATTTTAAGGTTTAAAAAAATTAAACCCAAAGCAAGGAATTATCAAACTAGGATTTTTTTAGTACACTTTTAGTTTTGTATAATTTCTACCCTTGTGCTCTTACCAAGATCTTCCCTCAATACCCTATTTCCCCAAGAAAAATTACTGTAATCTAGTCGAAAATGTCAAAGGTAACAGAAGAGAGGGATGCAGGGAAGGAAGAGCTTGGGCACATGGGCCAGCTGAATTTCTCAGTGCTGCAGAACTCAGTTCTCTTGTTTCGCCTCTCCCTTTGCAGGAGAGATAAAACAAGTCTGACACACAAGAAAACTGTTTTTGCCTAACCTGCACAGAGGTGGCTCATCCTCAGCACTTCTGAAGCAAAACTAATGCAGTGTGCAGGAGGGCAAACCAAAGAATAACCAACCAACAAAAAAACCTTAACAACCACTCCAGCAAATGGAAATAAAGTATAAAATAATCCAAAGTAAGGAGCTAGCTTTAGGAGAAGTGAATTAGTGATACAGCATTGCTCTGAGCAATGCAGCAAATGCTTCTGCCTGGCTAAAACATCATTCAGGATCAACTTTTCCTTTGTGTGTTGTTCTTGTTCAGGGTGGAGAGAGCTGGGACAGAGGGGAGAGGAGCACACAGGGATCACCAGGAGGGGCACAGATGATGCCCCCAGCCATGGCCTGGCAGGTGCTGGAGCCTCCCTGAACCACACTCTGAATTCCCAGTTCAAACATGTGCGTTTTAATTACAACAGATGCACTCCTGAGCTTAGGGAGCATCAGGAAAAGCAGAGAGGGCGAGAACTCTGTGACAGATACTGAACACAAGCACCTGTGCCATCCAGTGTGGATTTTCCCAGCACTGCACCTGAGCAGCATCCTCTCCCCCTGCTGCAGCCACCAGCAGGCTGTGGCTGCCCTGGCTGCCCTCCCCGTGCCCCGGTGGCACCAGTGCCCAGGCCGTACCTGCTGCCGCTCCACGCTGCTCAGCGGGGGGGAGATGCCCACCGTCCTGGCTGCATCCATGCTGTTTTTGGTCAGGGCTAGGGGCTGCTCCATGCTCAGGCTGGGGATGGAGGCGTACATGTGGTTGGCGTGGAGGCTCATGGTGGGGGCAGCCGCCCTCTCGATGGGGCTGCGGCTTCGCTCGCGGTGCTCCTTGCGGTAATCCCCGTTGGCCGTCTTGCTTCTGCAGGGCACAAAACAGGGACAGGGCTTCAGTGGGGATCCAGGCTGGCCTGAGACAGGCAGCATTCCATCAGCCCTGTCAGGAATATCACTTTGCTAGGGGGAATCTCCCCATGGGATATCCCAAAGAGAAGCCAAACCCCACATCTGCAAGCTCTGCCCACCAGCGCATCTCCTCAGACTAGAATTTCTTCAGACACTCACCAAACGCACCAAGAAACAACTTATTTTTAAGATCAGACCCCTCCTCATTTACCATACTATTAATCCCTCTCCATTTAACACTGCAATATTCTCTAGGCATTGCTGAAGCCCAAGGAAAGTCTATTTTACTGTATCAGTAAAAATGCAGGGAGTCAAGGCAGGAAACAAAATTTTCCAAGCAGAAAATGAAAGAAAAGCAAACTACGCTGCACTTATCTCAGAATGATTTAATTACAACTGCTCTATCAAAAGAGTAATTTCCAGCTACTCCTGAACAGTAAATCCCTGTAGATGTGCTCACATAATGAGCCCATCATTCACTGCAATGGAAATAAAGCTGGGTTTGTGCCTGAGGGATTCCAGTTCCCATACAGCAACAGATTTGTCATTAAAGGCAAACCTCAAAACTCAAGGGAAAAGCACTTCACTCATCACCAGGTAAAGGTGGGCATCACCAGCAGCCTGGAGTCACCAGTGCTGGAAGAGCTCACACACCAGAGATTGGAACTGCAAATCCATCTGCCCTTCCCAGAGGAGAAACCTGCATCTAGGGGAATTCAAAATAACAACCTGTCTTTGGAACATTCTTGAAGTACTACTGAAGTGCCTTACATGTCCTGCCTATAAGTGTGTGAAATTTAAGGTGTTTTTCCTCCTGCTTTTTAAAGCTTATCAAATCAAATTAATATGCAGGAACAATCTTTCAAAATGCTCTGATGAAAGGCAGAGACAGAAAAGGAACCAATATTCAATGCTGAAGTTACAAGTCCAAAAAGCTACTGCTTATTCCAATGTCCGAGAAAGCCTCTCTGAAAGCAAGACTGAGGGAAAAAAAGCCCTGCAAATAGAGGGAGATAAGGAGCCCCTAAAACACCCTCATGGGGTGTGGGGATGTCCCATGGTGATCCTGACCTGGATCCTGCCCAGCCCTAAATCCTTTAGCCTCAACAGCATCGTGGCCACCGATTCCAGCGTTTAAACTACATACTTTGTTAAGTACCTTTTATTTGTAAGCTCTTTTTGTATCTTTTTGACCTTAAAATCCAGTGGCCTGGACGGCTTTTGCCCTAACTTTTGGATTAGGAGAGAGAAAAGGCCATCGCTCCCCTCTCACAATCTTGCAGCCACTCCCAAGTTCATCTCTTCAACAACCTTTTATTCCAGCAATACTTTCTTCAAATAAAACCTGTACCCTGCACTTTGTCATCTTTGTGGCCCCTGTCAGGTAAGAGCTCAAAAAGTGACCTCCATTCAGGAGATGAGGGTCCAGATCTCTGCTGTGCTCAGGAGCAGCACCTTGGCTCAGCTGCTCACAATTCCTCAGTGCTATTCCCCCTACTTGCTCAAAACCCACTTGGCTGTACAGAAATTATTGCTGCTGAATGAAATCTCAGCTCATTTCTCGTGGTACAAGTTGGGGTTAATACAATGCCAGGCAACCAGTGACTTGGGAAGCTCAGGACACAGGGACTCAGTGCCAAATTCCTTCTCCTGGCAGGCTGGGGAGGGAAGAGCCAGCAGCATAACAATCCAATCAGTAACCCTTTGCATCCCCTGCTTGCCCCCCATCTAAGGCTTGGCCCTCTCCGCTAATTACCAATTAGGAGCTGCAGATTAGCAGAATGCACCGTAAAATCCACCCCCGAGGGTTTCACAGCTGCTCCTGAGCACTGAGTGCTGCCCAGGCCCATTTTCCAGGCTGGATTGGACCAGCAGCTCCCAGTTCCCCAGCAATCACAGTCCCAGTGGCACCTCCAGCTCTCCCAGCTTTGGGCCCAGCTCAGCTCCAGGATTTCCCTGCAGGAGCAGCCTGGGCAGGAAGGTTTGGGATGGCAGCGCTCTGAGCTAATGCCTGATGCAAATGGAGTTAACGGCAGCACAAGGGGCTCTATATTTAACGTACAGTAGCTCCTCTTGGATTGCAGCACGGAAACAGCTCCTGGACACCAGCAGGATCCCAGCCCAGCCCACAAGCAGCACTGCCTCCTGTGTGTCTGCACAGAGCCTGGGAAACAGCAACACCAGGGCTGAAATCCCTGCCCAGCCAATGCTCCTTCTGGCTGCTGCAATCCACAACCTGCGGTGGCTGCAAGCCACATTCTCACTTCTCAACCAAATATTAGCTGGTCTGCTACCATTTAAATTACCATTTGGAGGCTGAAAAACCACCTACAGCTCCAGTATATTCCTACTTTTCACTGTCTAAAAGAAAAAAAAAGAATCTCTGCTCGGAATTATTCTGTTTTGTTTTAGTAAGCACAAGGAAAAATTTTGTTTACTGCCCAAAAAATGCTTATGAAATGAAACAAAACATGTACCTACAGCAGTGGTTTGGGGGTTTTTTGTCTTACAACTCCCTTTTCAACAACTCAGTGCTGTATTTACTGCGGGGGTGGGGCTGTCAAGTGACCACTGATGAACAAACTTACTGAAATTCCCAAGCAAAATAAATTTTCCATTTTACACAACAGCACTTATTTCACTCATCCTCGCTTTAAATGAAAAGTCACAGCTCCAAATATTGTTGAGCTGGTAGTTTTTCTGCCAAAAATAACAGCAAGCCAACAACAAAAACCAAACAAAAAACCAATCCTAACAGAAATTATAATGCAGAAAAACCCAACAGAGATTCTCCCTAAGGACTTTTGGAAGAAGGTACCAAGAAACTGGGCAATGGGATCAACTTGTCTCCAGAACAAGCACAGCAGGCAGACCTTCCCTAAAGACACCTAAAATTATGGAGTTATCTCAGCCATCTCAGCAGACCACACCCCAGGCCCTTCTGTAGGCAAATAATTCCCTCTTCCTAAATTAGAACAACTCCTCTTCCGGGCAGGGAACTGCTTATACTCCACTCCCTAAAAATCCTCTCCTCAATTCATCCACCTTCAGCTCATACACTCTCTGGAAAAAATGAAAAATACCTGAAGCTTCTACTTTCCACATCACATATTGTTTCTTCTGAGCCCAAGTGGAAACATTCCATCATGGTGTAACATGAAAGCTCTGCCCTCGTGAAAACACTTGCAGGTCCCTCCTATTCACACATAAATAGCAAATCCTACAGACACCTGACTCCACTTGTCAGACAATTGGGTGTAAGGTTATTTATAGGGTACTCATCAATTTCACATTATTAAGTAATTACTGAAATTCCCAAGCAAAATAAATTTTCCATTTTACACAACGGCGCTTATTTCACTCATCCTCGCTTTAAATGAAAAGTCACAGCTCTAAATATTGCCAAAGTAGTAGTTTGGGCAATTGGGCATAAGATTATTTATAGGGTATTCATCAATTTCACATTATTAAGTCATTTAGTTTAGAGTGTCACTTTAAAATAGTTTTCTATGGAACTTGTTGTCATTATTATTATTACAGTGATGATGATTCTTGTTTTGCTATTAGAGAAGGGGCAATGCTATTATCTGAAGGGGCAATCAAAACTTCATATGTGTGAATATAAATCATATTTCACTGAAGTCCATGAGCTCAGACATTCCACACACTCTGAACAAGTTCAAAGATGCATCTCTCAGGTCAAACAAAAGGGTGGAAAATCACAAAGAAAGATTTCTGACCCAGCTTGGAAAAGAACTTAAAAATATATCCTACAAACAAACCCAGCTGTCCAAACAGCTTTGCCATCCCCGGGGTCCACTTTTATAAAATCAGTGTATTTTACCAACCCTGAGTCCATGTGCAGTGGGGGAGATGCCAGGGCAATTGCAGTGTTTAAACCCCAGTAACTGCCATGGGTGAGTCCAGAGCAGAGCCAGTTTGCCTGGGATCCATGGCCTCCCTGCTAGTACAGGTATCCCAGTTATCCCAGGTATCCCAGGTATCCAGTTATGCCAGGTATCCCAGGTATCCAGGTAACCAGGTATCCAGGTATCCCAGCTACCTCAGGGCTCATTTGAACAAAATCAGACACCATCCCAACCTCCAGTGAGCTCCTCCAAGCCCTGAGAAGCAGCCCCAGTGTTCCTGCTGCTCCCCAGTGCATCAGCCCGCTCCCAGCACTCACCGAGCATCATGTGCTGGGCTGGCTGTCCCCGCAAAGCCAGCCCATGTCCCTGCAGTGTCGCAGCCCCGGGCAGGCAGAGCTGGGTCAGTTAGCGGCGCTTGGTGCTGCAGAGCTGCAGCGCTGTAGTGCTGGCTGGCACCGGGCGGGGGGAATTCACAGCCAGCCTCGGCAACAGGCAGCTCTGCCAGCTGCTGAGGGAAAGGGAAAATGGGGCCCAGCAAGGGGACAGCTCTGCTCTGCCGAGCTGCTGCCAAAGCACTGCTGTAGCTCCGAGGGAAGGGAGCACAGCCGCCCCGCACTCCCCTGGGCACAGCCAGAGCTCTGCCCTGCAATGGCTGATCAGCGTGGTTCACTCTCACACAACAGCCACCCCCTGTTCTTCACACAGAAACAAGGCAGAACACTGCTGAAGAGCTAACTTGCATTTATTTCTGCACCCAAATTCCGACAGGACTCGAATACTCTCACCATCTTTTTGCTGTCTGTTTTCTAACATCTTTTACTGCCCTTACTCACTGAGTCTGAAAGGGCAGCTGCTTTTCTTAAAGGCTGCTCAAGGATTTATAATCAACTTCCATGAGCATCACTTCCTGCAAAAGGATCTACTTGCACACAGTAATTCTGTTACTGGGAGGTGGGAAAACTAGAACTTAAGGTGGTATTTCAAAATACAATTATATATGTCCAGAGGGAAAAAATCCCAAGTGTTCCTTGCTCAGAATTTTTTAAGCAATCCAAATTCACTACTAAAAAAAAACCAAACAAAAAAAACTAAAACAAAACCTGAAAGTGCCAGCAATTTGCTGTGAATATCAGCCAATTATCTGAAGTATTCATAGCATGAGAAAATAATCCAAGCAGCCCAATGCCCTCTTGAATGACATCTAAATAAATAACCCTTTCCCATCCCACTTTATCAGCTTTATGCTTCCCAGCTCCTTTGATTAGCCTTTTCCTTTCCTGGCTCAGTACTCCATCCCGAACAGCCAACTTGCAGAGATCCCTGGTTTTGCAGGAATCACTCCTGCCACAGAACCTGGGCACCAGAGATGGTTCCCTGAGAAAGAGAATGAACACCTCCCTCAAAGGAAAGACCTTTAAAGTCTAAACCATTGAAAACACACTAAAAAGGAAAGAGGATAATCTTACATACAAACAAAGAGAAGTCAGACTTTCTATATTTATCCTCGCCAAAACAGGATTGTCAGAGATGAACTTTGGACCAGATAGTTCCTTGCAAATGGAATCAACCAGGAGAACAGATTTCACAGTAAACCAAAGAAATGAATAATAACCTGTGAAATGGAAGCAGTAATGTCCCATTACAGCCTGCACCAAGCACAAATATTCAGATACAGATGAATTTCCCTTCCTGAAGCCTTAATATTCACAAGAATGAAAGAATGCAAGAGAACCACATGATGTAAGACCTCAGTCCAAAGCCAAACCCACAAAACTGAAATCGAAATCTAATGTACAGTAAAATCAATTAACACAATCTCAGATCCTACTCACTTTTTCTCACAGGATTTTTTTTTTCAAATGTTTGGCAATCTTTGCTCCAACACTCCTAGAATTATTTTAAAAGACTTTAAAAGCACTGGTTGCTTTTTAACAGCAAAACTCAAGATTTATGAAATTAAAAGTTCTGTCACTGCTGGAACAAGTGCACAAATGCAATGCAGAAACAATGATAAAGTTATGTCACTGCAACAGGTACAGACTGCAGGTTACCTGCAACTTAATTTTTAAAAACAAGGGGGGAAAAAATGACCCAGTAATCTCTTTGATCTGTACTGCTGCTGCCTTGCTCAGCTCCAAACCGACTCCAAATCCCATCTTTAGGTTCTCCTTTTGCCTGGCACACCGGACAGTTCATTCTAAAGTTCCATCATTTTCTGAAGAGCCTTTAGGTGAGGCCATACCTGAGATGCAAACAACAAAATTTTAACATATAATAAATGCCCAGGAAAATTCTGAACTGGTAAGTGATGTGATTAATTCTGCTGAGGTAGCTGTAAATATGAATTAGCCTGTTAGGAAAATTTTAAAAAATGATGAATGGCTCAAAAAGCAGAGCTTGAGCAAGAGAAAGCTCGAGCATTTCAGTATTACCACAATAACAAATGTCTAACTATAACTCAATATTGCAGTAATCATAGAAAGTTTCCTCAAATGCACAATGATTTCTGGAGAATAAACATAACCCCTTTGCACGTTTTCTACGTTTTGTTCAACTCTTTCTAGGTGGGAACCAGGAGCTGAGCTCCCATCGGATCTGACTTTGTTTTCAAGGATTGAGGACTAAAAGTTTTCAACCTCCCACCAATCCCATTAGTTATAGAGGAGAAACTTTCTGTCCCAACTCCTGCCTAGGAACAGAGCAGTTCTTGGAAAGAAAACAGAGCAAGGAACCAACCCTTGGAGATTTATCTGATTCAGGAACCTCTCCATAATTCTCCCTTCAAAGAACAACAGTAGCTCCAATTGCCTCTGGAAAATCCTGCGCCACACACTAGAAAAATGTTTCATGGAAGAGCTATTTCTGCCAGCTGTGAAGAGCAAATGACAGGAGATGTGAGCCTCTGGGAAGCTGAGAAAGGCCCTGCAGAGGATGTGGTCTGTCTTGGGGAGCTGCTGCTACTGCACTTTGCAGAGCACTTTTTTGGACAGCAGTTTCAGCACAACTGCAAAACTCAGACATACCAAAATGTGCCAGAACCTCCATCCTAGAGCTGCCAGTCCAGCCCAGGATGAAGGTTTCCTTTCCAGCTGAAAAGGAAAGTCTGCAGAAGGCACCTGAGGCAGTGCAAGCAAGCTGGTGAAGCACAGGGAGCATTCCATGCTCAGCCTGGGGAGCAAGGCAGGATCCTGCAGGCACTGGGATGGGCAGGGTGGGATCTAGAGCACCAATCACCATAAGGGAAATTACAACTATCCCTGCAGAAGGCTGAGCTGCTGCAAGTCCTTAAGGCACTCTGGATGCTTGGAGGGGACAACTTCCACAGGAGCAAATGATAAAAACAGGAGGTGAAAGAGACACTCCAGATTTCTAACAAGCAGGAAGGAAAAGCTGAGTGTAGGGAAAGAGCGAAGAGGCTTCCATGGGATCAGCTCCAAGGTCAGAGGGGTCACAGGATAAGATTCTCTAAAGGGATTTGTTCCTACCCACTGCAGTGCCCACCCAAACACCTCTGGCACCCATCTTTTCCAGCATTCTGCCCACCCAGCACAGGGGTCACGTGCAGCTTTCATAACTCCTTTTGAAGTCCAGCTTGGCACATGCAGAAGCCTTTTATACCCAGTCACTGGAAAATACCATAAAAACTATTTATGATCGCCCAGAGAACTCCACGGGCCAATGTCAGGGGAAAGGCTGCACATCAAATGCAGCACTGGGTCACATCACAGAGCTCTGAGATCAGCCTGCCAGGCCACTTCAGGCTGCCCTGCAGGCTCTGGGAAAACTTGGTGCTGTTCAAACTCAACAGTGAAACCTGGTAAAAGTGTTAAAAGAAATAACGAAATGCCAATTGTGTTCTCTTAGAGGATTCACTGGGTTGCTCCCTGCAGTATTTTCTGCTTTTTTTTATTTGGAAAAAAATGATTTTTGATCATCACCCAATGCCTGTCGTGGAACTGTTTTTGTAAAAGTGGTTACCACCTTAAACCAATCAGTGAACCCCAAATTCTCACAAGTTTGTGGGATTTTCCTTAGTTCTACCACCTAAAAACTGCATCAGGTTGAATCATACAGCAGAGGAGCAGATTAATAATTTTCCTCAAAGAGATGACAGGGGAAGTAAAAGACATCAACAGCATGAGCCTGGCCAGTTTATTTAGTAAGAGCTTTAACAACACCAGCCAGCCTCTGAAAATAAGGTCACAGTGCTGGAATTAACTGTGCCAAATTGCCAGGAGAAAATGGGACTGCACAGCCTTCTCTGCCAGCTTCAGAGGGTCTAAAGAGAAAGAGGGGAAAGTGTCTGGAATCCTTAAAACTTACAAATTATGGGCTCTACCCACTGGATACACACTGCAACGTTAGCTGATGTGAACCAGGAAAAGCTGAGAAACTACAATAATTCACTTCCAGACATTTCAAAAATTCTCAAAAAACCCCAGGCTCTTTAGGCCCTTACACCAGGAGCAGTGTTTAAACAACTGGTTTTAAGAAATTAGACTTTTTTTCATAGGCTGTTTTACAGAAGGAATAAACATTTCATTAAAAGTTTATTGAAACGGTTTGTAATTGCTAATAAAATTGGAATTACCGAAAACTCTAGAAGCACTATAAATACAGTAACAGCTCCATTGTAACTGTTCAGACCATTATAGTCAAATATTCCCTTGAAAAGCTGGTAGTCAAATGGACCCCAGCAGCAGCAGAGTGTTTAGAGGCATTTCTGCAGCTCAGGCACCCCAGTTACCCACCAGACCCTGCAATCAACAGTCTCCTCTCAAAGCAGCTTCTGCTTAAAGGGAGACTTAATCAGAAGAGCAAATCACAAGCAAAAATCTTTGGGGATTCCACTCCCTTTTGAAGGTATTTCTGAATTAGGAAAGTTAGTGATGAAAAATGTGATAAAGGTTTATGAAACATCATTTGGGCAGCAGAACATCAGTCATGTCTGTGGTGTCAGAAATGTCCACATGGCTCACTGGGATCCATGCCATGGGATCCAATCACCCAGGTGTCACCCACACTGATCCATCCCATGGGATCCAATCACCCACACTGGGATCTGCTCTCCACAGCATTCCCTCTGGAGCAGGTGACCCCATCACTGGGATCAAACCCTCCAGACCCCAATGGCAGCAAAGCCCTTTTACTCTCCTCCTCTTTCTTTTGGGATAAACCTTAAACCAACCCAGCCCTGGCACTGCCCAGACTCAGGGCATCCCACAACCCCCAGCCAGCACCACTGCTCTGTCACTCAAGGATTCCCTGGGAGCAGCCATGGGATCTGCCAGGAGATCCCTCAGCTTCCTCCCCCAGGTCACTGTTTGGGAATCCCATTAGCTGCAGGAAGGAGTTAAACCTGCCAGGCTGTGCCTGCCATCCTACAGCACCAGCCTGGGGAACAAAACCACTGCTTCAACCAGAAATTAATGTAAGGTTTTATTCCAAACCTTACCCTCACAGAGTCATTGTCTATAGCAACCGTGTCCATAACATTCTAACTCTCAAGAGCACAACTTTCTAGTAAAAGGCACATCTGTCAAACTGCAGGAAACATCTGGGAAAATGGTTAAATAGAAAGAAGTGAGATTAAACCTTTGTTTCCATGGGGTTGGATATACATCCAGGGTATGTTTGCAAAGGTTACTGGTTCTTTCCTTGCCTCTTGCTGAGACACCAGGCTTTAGGATTGGTGCTGAATTTCACCCCATGTAGATATAGGATGATTCACACGATGTAAAATTTCCCTTTTACCCTTGGGTAAAAAATCCAACACCTTGAGGGATTCCCCATTCACTTAAGAGTTGGACTCCATGATCCTTGTGCTCCTTTCCAGCTCGGAATATTCTGTGATCCTGCGGTTCCCATTGTGTCCCTGGGTGCACAAGACTGTGGCTGCCTTCCCAGAGTGGGTGATCAAACCCCTCTGTGCAACACTGACATGGCTTTTCCCCTAAAGAGGCAACCTGGAGCCTTGCCACCTCATGGAAGGGTTATGCTCCTCCACAAAAGATGGGAAATCAAAGTGGAAAACGTGGTATCAAAGCAGAAATCTGGAGCAGCCTAACAAACCCCTTCTGTTTGCAAGTGGAGGAGACACCTGAGCTAACATTGCCTGGTTTTTCAAGTACTTCAACATATACCCCAATTTTGACAGATAGGTCTTTTTGAGAAGTACTGATAAGCTATCAATCAAATTGCTTTTAGCCCTGAAACTGTTCCTAACAAGCCTTTCACATGTGCTTCAACTGAAAGGGACTGGAGTGCTTTCTGAAATTCCCCCTTGGCTAAGAACTGCAAAACCCTGTGTTAAATATTAACTCAGATATGGTAGCTCTTTCAAGTCTGTCTCTGAAGGTTCAACTTCATGTACATTTCTTGAAAACAATTTAAGAATCATTTTGTGCAGTGTGTGATCTCCATTAATAAGTAAGAAGATAGATCTGATTCACTCCATCATTCAAGCAGTACATACAAGAAAAGAAATAAAAATTAAGAAACACAGTTTGAAAACTGCTCTGTGATCCTTTGTCCACTTAATCAATGAGAACCACATTGCATCAGCTCCACTGAGGAGTTCAGCTTCAACAGGAC
Source organism: Lichenostomus cassidix (assembly GCF_008360975.1). Classification (NCBI taxonomy): domain Eukaryota; kingdom Metazoa; phylum Chordata; class Aves; order Passeriformes; family Meliphagidae; genus Lichenostomus; species Lichenostomus cassidix. The sequence goes on from NC_139493.1 coordinate 17,900,769, forward strand.
TGCTCTGACAGCCCCAGGTGAACTCTAAAATCCTTCCAGGGCACATTTGTGCTGAGGATGGAGTGAAGATGCTTCCCTCAGCAAATGAGAGACACTTTGGGTGTTCTGAACTGTGTGCTGGGGTTTTTCTCCAGCTCCAATTTGTCACAATCAAATGACAGTGAAAACATGTTTCCTAATACCACATGAAGTTTGGAACCCAAAGAGCAGCAGTTGCAGCAAAGAGCTTCTCTGACAACTCCCACGCTACCTCAGAGCCAGTTCTGCATCTCGTCAAGCCCTGCTGGAGCTGGAGCCAGGTTCCTCCACAATGGGGATTTTCTGATTTTCTGCAGGGCATTTCCACCCTGTGTTCTCAGCCAGGTGGGAACTCAGGGTTCTCAGGGGGGTGGCAGGGCCCTCCTCTCATGAGGAGCCTTGTTTATTGAGTACTTCAGATTTTACTCAAAACTGCTCCCTCTGAGTGACTCTAAGCATGATGAAGATGCAGCTGAGACTCCTCTGAGCAGGAGGTTGAGTGAAATGGTCTGTTCTAATCTGAATTATTCCACAGTCTTTGAATACAGGTAACTTTTAGGGTGCATTTTTTTAGAGGATATCCCACTAATTTGTATCACAGTGCCATTAAAGCAAGCAAACACCCTCGGACATTCATGGTAAAAAACCTGTGGTGTAGGACAACTTCAGGAGTGTTTAGGGTGGAATTGACATTATTCTTCAGTGTAACAAAAATGAAGTTAGCCCAGAACTTGAAGAGTCTGAAACTACACATCATTTTACATGACACACATTAAATACCTTATTCATATGCAGACCTTGTATTAAAAGAAAAAGCCGAATTATATATCACCCAAACCAAGAGATGATTATTCCCCACACTTAACAGCTGCAAACATTTTGCTGTAGGAAGATTTTTACACAGAAATGAATTGTCGTGGCAATCCTAATGCCACCAAACCGAATGGGAACGAGAGGAAAATCCTCCATGCACCAGCCTGCTCCTCCCAAACCCCAAACACCAACTCGCAGGCTGATGTGCTCCACAGAAGGGAACAAAAATAATGGTCCCCGCAGGAATTCAAAGGGACATTTCTTCGGAAAGGCCGGGAGGAGAGCGCTGTGCCCGCTCTGAGGGGACTCTTAGGGTGGAGGGGGGACCGGGACAAGGCGGCCTTTGTGTGCTGGGGCTGCGGAATGGGGGAGAGCGAGAGGAGGGGAGAGGGAGCCAGGGAACCAACCCGGCAGGGGAAGAGGGAGCCCTGCAGGGAGGCAAAGAACCCGGGAGGAGAGAGGGAGAGAGGAAGGAGAGAACAAGGAAGAGAGGGAGTGAGCCCGGGAGGGAGAAGAGCAGGAGTGAGACAGAAAGGAAGAGGGAAGGAGGGAGAAGAGCAGGAGTGAGACAGAGAAGGAGAGGCAGAGGGAACCCAGGAAGGAGGGAGAGAGAGGGAAGGAGAGAGGGAAGGAGGGAAAGGAGAGAGAGAAGAAGAGAGGGAAGGAGTGAGGGAAGGAGGGAGGGAAGGAGGGAGAGAAAGAGGGAGGGAAGGAGGGAGCAGCCACCCCAAGCGCTGCCCAGGCTCAGGACAGAGCCGCACTGCCCTGCACACACACAGAATTCTCACCCAATCCCAGTTCCCAATCGCTGTCTGTAAATCCCGGTGACTCAGTGAATCCACGGGCAAACAGCTCCATGTTTCAACCCCAGCCTCCAAACAAGCTCCCCTCTCTCGGAGCACCGCGGTGCCAAAGTACACTGAACTGCAGCAAGATTGAACTCCAGTGAATGCATTTCAAGTCAAACACCCGAGGGACACAGCAGAAAGTGTGAAATGCAGATAAAGGAATTCCATATGACCTGTCACTGGGCTTTAATTTGGAAGTACTTGTTCTTCCCAATCGAGGAGTTTAGGGGTATTCACAACTTGTATCTCCACAAAACCACAAAAGCTATATAAATATATTAAAGGGAGGTGATGTCACATGCTGTTTAAAAAAAAAGAAAATCCACAATCCTTTTATTATCCTAAAGCTGAGAATTATCTCCTTTGAAAAACCACCTGTGATAAACTGTTCTTTGCAGAGAAATTCCATTACACATCTGAGGATCCTGCCAGGCTTGCCAGGGCATTTGATTCACTCTGCTCCAGAGACTGCACTCCAATAGCTGTGTTTTTCCATGACAAAAGTAAACAAACCCAAGTACAGCTCCCAAATGATACTCCAGGGAATTACACCTGAGCAAGGAATGTCTCAAAGCACTCAGTTTCCAAACAAAAGGCTGACGTAACTGGATTTCTAATAACACATCCAAAGCCTTGAAATGGACTCATTCCCACTGAAGCACAGTGGGGTGCTGCTACCTCCCAGTTCAGATCAAATTGCTCACGAAAGGTTCTACCGTTTATAATGAACCAAACACACAATTAGCAGCCTGTTTAATTACCTTTCCAACCACAAGATGCTGGTGTTAAGAGGATGAATGCACAACTGCTACCCAGTTCTACCATCACCACCATCACCAGGGCCCAAATGCCTGAACGAGAGCTGCTAGAGGTTATGAAGACCTCTGTTTTTATAAAGCATTGACTTCCAAATGGAAATCATCAGCCCATCTGGGCACTGGGAATCACTGGAGGCATTCAGCCAGAGAAACATGGATTCAGACACTGCAGGGATGTGCAGCCTGCAGCCCCAAGATTGGCCACAGCAGCTGTGCCCAGGTTTTGGATCACCAACTCTCATCCTGTGCTTTCAGGGGACTTGGTCCTGAAGAGTCCAAAACAGAGAGCCTTGAACTTCTCTTTATAGTCCCAGTCACAGAAATGTCCTTGCTGTCACCACAGACACTGTGCCACCAATCTCCACACTCCACATCTCTTACAGATCAGGATTTCTAAACTGAATGTTGTCAGACTTACACTTCTAGGACTTCCAAGGCATTACAATGACTGCTATTGTTATGCTCAATAACATAATTCTTCCCCCAAATCTACTCTTTTCTTTGGTGCAATCAAGTCAAGCTCCTACAGCACACTTCTCATTTCCCAACCAAAATTCTTAGGACAGTTCCACAAAGTTCAAATAATCCATTTCTACTGTTAAACCAGAATGTCAGAATCCAAAAAAGAGGGGAAATATGAAAAACAGTCCAAAAAATAACTTCATTGGAGACAGTGGCAGGGAAATGACAGTAGGATTCAGTTAATGAACTTTCCTGATATATCTGAAATATAGATAATCAGCTATTTCAGATGTATCACAAACATTTGAGTTTTTGTAATATGTTTTTGAAAGGATATTTTTGCATGGCCAGATCAAGCTTACAAAATAAAGTAGAAAAAGAGATGGCCTTGTACTATAATTCATCTGCATTAGATAGTTCAACTGAAACAGATTAAGTCATGTGAACCCTGGACAGAAAACCAGTGCTTTTTACAACAAGAAGAAAAGATGCACATTTCATATACAAAATCTCAGAAAGAATCTTGAGCAAAACCATAAAAATGTATGACACTGGAAAATATGAGACAGCTCTGACACATATCTGAGGGATCCCATGCAATAACTGCCTGTAACTTTTAGTTCTGAGCCTTGCTCACACATGAGTCTGTTGGTTCAGACTTCATTAGTTTTATGGCCTCCGCTGGATAAAGTGTTATAATGTACGTAACTGCCAGCTGTGTTTTATTTCATCACTAGAAAATGAGCCTGAAAAAAAAAAGAAAAATCACACTTTTCCCCCATAAAGTTACGTAACATTTCAGAAATGCCATAAATCCCCTCGGCTGTGTCACGCACGTGTGCCCCAGAAACGCAGCGCAGCTCTGTCCAAACCCTCCGGAGAAAGGCCATAAACAGTTAAATTTTTGGTGAAAGAAGGAGGTATGTTGTAAATGAGAAGTCTCTCCTCTTGTGAGCTTTTATTGTTTTGCATGACTTCAGCGCCGGATTCCCGATTTGTACCAAATTCCAGGCTGCAGACTGCGGGCGCAGCCTGTGAGCAAGGCTGGGCTGACTGACGGCAGGAGCTCAGAGCAGCTCAGCCCGCATCGCCCCAGCAGCGCGGAATGCGCGGAATGCCGGGGCTGCGGGAGCTGAGGCAGCAGCGACAGGAGCTCTGCGCTGCTCCATCGCTTCCTCCAGGCAGGAATGCCAGGAATCCCGCCGCCACTGCCAGCCAGGCTCGCATTCCCGGCGAGGAGCGCACGGCAGCGATGGCATTCGCGATTGCCCAACGCGTGCACCTGGCTCGTCAGCCCTTACCTGGCCGGCACATTCCACATGCCACTGTCAGAGCCCAGATCCCGGCTGGAATGTTTAGCAACAACTGCCGCTTGCCCAGTTGTCAAGGCAGCCCGGGGAGCAGCTGGCTCAGAGCTGCTGGCCTCAGAAAAATGCAAAGCACTCGTGTTCCTCCTCCTCCTCCTCCTCCTCCTCCTCCTCCTGCTGCTGCTGCTGCTGCCTCCCCACCCCCAGCCCAGCGAGGGGAAGCGACAGGAGCGCCTTACAAAGAGCAAGGGAACAATACCTCCCGAATGGCAAGGTGAACACGTATGGGCTGCTGCTATAAATAGCTCCGCTGAGCTAATTCCTGTGACTTCATGCTGTACGAAAACAAAAGAAAAGCAGCAAACCCATCTGATCGCGGCGGCTCTCGAGCAGAGCTCCCACGCCAGCTTTGGGAACAAAGGGGAAAGCAGCGCAAAGTTGGAGCAGGACGAGATTCCAGGACTCGATTTCAGGACACGATTCCAGCACAGCACACCGAACGTGAGGCCGCGAGACACTTACAGATGGGGGTTGAAGATCCGGCTCATTTTGGAGACGTGGTCGCTGTCACAGTCGAGCTCCTCGTCGGCCTGGTCCATGCTGAGCTTCCTCTTGCCGGGGCTGATGGGCGGCGGGCCCGTGCGGTGGTTGCTGAGCGCGGCGGACACGGGCAGCGCCTGCATGCGGGGCTCGCCTCTCAGCGCCGCCTCACCTGCGGGACACACACGGTCACTCACTCACTCACCGCCACACCTGCCATCCCCCAAAATCCCCGCTGCAGCCCCAACTGCACAGCCCGTGTGCCGCGCGGGGAACAAGGCAGCCCAAAGCGCTCCGTGCCGGGATGAGCACAGGCAGCAGCTCACCCCGCATGGTGAAAGCTCAACTAACCCATCTTTGCAGCAGCTTTGCACTCACATTCCTCCTCCCAGGCTGCAATCCCAGCGCCCGGCTGCGATTACCTCACTCTGCAAACCATGACTATTCACAGGGAAATAAGCTTTGTTCCTCTTCTTATGGTCGCGGTTAGGAATTCCAGGGCTACAGCTCACGTTTATGCCAAATATTCGAGATGTAAAACTGACTAAACGTTCAGATTCTCAGATGATTCCCTTTATAAAAAGCTGTCCAAAACAAGCTTGTCTGGTATAGAACTATGCAAGGGAAAAATTAGGGGGGGGGAATTGGAACTTGCTGATGCAAGTTTTAAATATGTCCTTAAATGTCTTTCTCTATAATTCAAACTATGTTTGGGACCACGAACACAATTCTTCAGCAGAGGAATCACAGAATTTCAGCTGAAAAATGCTAATTGCCAACTGGTGGTAGACTGAGTAGATGGTAAATTTGTATATAATCTACCACTTCCCAGGAAAAGCCATTCCCAGCAGCTGAGAGCTGTGTATCAATAACTCCAGCAAGGATAGAGCTGGCTGTGCACAAACACAAGGACATATCGTTGCTAAGCTGGCATTAAAGTATGGCCACAGCTTTTCCCACTTCAATTAAATGTCTCACTACCTCTGTAGCCTGAAGCACACTGCTGCACTTCACCACTTTGGCACTTTACTGGAACTCACATCCTTACAGTCACAGGTCATATTTAGACCTCACAGGGATTTCAAGATGTTAAAAAAGTGCTTTTGGGGCTCCAACAGGGGCTTGGAGAGGAGCTAAATTAACCAGGCTTACCTATTCTGGTAATCTCCCTGAAATAGCCGCTTTTGCTAGAGTTTAAAATTTGTATTTTTCCTACACTGCCAGAAACATTTTGTTTTCTACACAGCCATAATTTCCAGACCTAAAATTAGGCCCAAGTTAACTCCATCTAGAGCCCTGAGGTACCTGACAATGGAAATCTTTGTGTGCCACCACACATTTTCACATCATCACCGAGGCAGATGATTTATAAAATGCTGCCTTAATTCCACACACGACAAATAACATTTTGTTGGAAAAAGAAGGAGTGAGGAGAAAACCTCCTGAATATTTACCAGTAAAAATAAGCATTCTGCCAATTTAGTCAGCATAATATAAACTAGCAAATATACGCTGACCTATAATACACCACAAGCCATGATTTCTATTAAAGACTCTGGCACCAAATCTAAATAGGAACTTTCCATTTCAGCTCTAAATAGCAAAAACTGTGCCCTGCTGCAAATGCTGTGTGACAGACACCCAGAGCTGTCCTGCTCCAAACATGAACTGAGAAGCTCCCACAGCCACCCCAGAGCCACGAGAGAAGCTTTTATCAGCACAGCCTCTCGTGGAAATTGTCTTCAGATCACTAAATTTGTGCTTTTTTCCTTCAGCCTTTGTATTTTGCCAACAGAGTGTTCATGTTCTACACTTTCAAGGCAAACCACATCACACCAGTTCCTCTCTGTGAGGAACCTCCCTGCCTTCTGCCTTTGAGAAGGAATCATTTAAGGCCAATGTCAAAAGATAAAGCTTTCAGCACCTAAGGCTGGGGGTTCTGTCCTCCCTCCCTGCAGGATATCCCAGCACTGCTGAGGAACACAAAATTCCACAGCAGCACTTACCAATTCCATGGAGGCTGCTGAGCAACTCCTGACAGGAGCACGGGCAGTTTAAATATCCAGGTAAAGCCACCTTGGGTGTTCACAAAACCCCCAAAATCCCTAGATGGTGTTCAAGTCAGGAAATTAGAAACTTTTGCTTTTTCCCCAAACAGAACCTGATACTACACAATTACCACAACGGGATTTTTTAAATTACAAAATTTTTAAAAGGAGAATTTTTTCTATATAGGGTAACAACAGCATTTATGTATCAACATGAAGATTGAGTACCAAATCTGGTAAAAACGTTATTGTATGCTGGAAAAAACCCATTTTAAAGAAATTTAGCAAAGAAAGGAAGGGCTTCTAGTTAAAGCCTATCCAATTTGGTACTGTATTTTCCTAATTATGCAGGGAACACCAAGACCTTCAGCTAAACACACCAGACTCTGGCCAGCACCACGGGGCCATTTGGCCAAAATTAATCAAATTAACCAAACTTTGAACAGGTGGGAGCAGTGAGTCTCTTCCAGGACAAACAGTTCCATTTGCACAGCCCATCCTGCCCACACCAGGCAAGAGCACAATGCCAACCAAGAGTCCAGATAACAGGGGAAATCAAGAGGAAAAATCTCTTTACAGGAATAAAATGCATATCCCTGTACTGATTTTGCACAGCACCATGAGTTCTCATGGGGCCTGCACATTTGATTAGGGCTAAAACTGCTCTTCATTTAAATCCAATTCCTTCCCCACTACTTTCCTCCTTCCCAAACGTGAATTTAAAGCAGAGAGAGAGAGAAACCACAGAGGAGCCTGTGGCCCCAACTGCTGGTTTAGGGCCTCGGTTTGTCTCCCCCAGCTGACCACACTCCATGGAAACCAGACTCGCATCACACAGCTGGCAGGACAGCACTCTGATAAAACAACTGGGTTTTATACATTCCCCGGGCCCAAACTGCAGCCTTCCAAATTCATTAGTGTGACGGCTGGTGTCTGCCCTGCGAGGGAGAGCACAGATAGCAAACACAGCCACTGGGCTCTCATAATGCTGCTCTTTGTTCCGCTCAGCAGCTGCTGGAAGGCACTCCAGATCTGCTGCTTTCAGATAGCTCTACTTACAACTATTCATACTAGCCCTTCTTGTTTTTTTTTTTTTTCCTTTTTTCCCCTCCTCCTTCTCTTTTTTTATGAAAACTGTTGGGCAACATGATAAAGCACAGACGAGCTAAACAAAGATAACACCGTGACGTAGTGTCTGCCTATAGAGCAGCTCTGCTCTCGCTTGACACCAGCCCTGCAGTCAGCAGCAATGTGCTTTATTTTAACCACTTAGCAGCCTCAAGGGGAAGTGCTTGCAGTGAAGAGAGGCAGAGGCAGTGGTTGGAGGGCCCTTTGCAGCCCCAGGATGGCTCTGTGCACCCAGGGGATGTCCAGCTCTGTTTGCCCTGCTCCGCTCAGCACAAACACCACAACAGCAGGGCTGTGTTTGTACAAGTGGGAGTTTGACACAGAGACACCAGAGAGCTCTGAAAGATGTCTGAGAGCTCCAGGAGCTACCAAAGACTGGAAAAAAAAATACACACGGCTCTGGCAGAGCTTCCTTCCTGTGGCCCAGCGATGGGGATGGCCAGGGCCACCATATCCTATCCCCCCTCCCCATTTCCTCTCTCCTGCTGCCTGCTGCTAGCACAGAAAGCTGAGCATTAATTACAGCCCAGAAATGAAAGGCTTTGTCTTTCCAGCTGAAGATTGACAGGAGACAGACTTTATAAAATAAAACTCCTCCAGAGAAAATCCCAGCACTGCCCTTGCCCATTTTAGTTTGCTGTTGTGCATATGACAAAGGGATTTATCCACCAGAGTGAGTTCCTGACAAGTTTATTAACTTTGAGAAAAAAAGCATTTAAAATTCCTCAGTTGTGGTGTTTGTCATCAGGGTCCTTACCTTTAAGGTCTTGGATTGAATTACCATGACCTCAGGCCACTCTATTAATTAAAAAAAATCACAGGCAAGAGCATTTAACAGACTTTAATTAACAGGCATCACACCTTTAATTACCTTTTCCAATACCTGCAGACAAACTCTCATTAGTGAAAGAAGTTGCCTCATGTTCTTAAAGCCAAATTCCCAGGAATAAGTAGTACATGAAGATCTTCAAGGGCATTATTTCTATTGATTCGAGATCAAAATTTACCTCCATGCTGAAAAGCTAAGATATTCACAAATGCAATATAGATGTGAAAAGGACACTATAAAATAAAATTTATTTTACTTTCTATTCCTATATTCTAAAAATCATTAGGAGATTAAGTAACAAATAGATTGGAATGAATTTATAAACTCTTGCATGTTTTATTCCACTATGGCAAACACAGAAGTCAGACTGTGCCAACATAAATTGGGTTAAATGGCATAAAAATTCCAACTCATGCACACAAAAAAACCCCCTAAAAAAAAAAAATCACATGATTTGAGATATCAAATACCAAGCAGGGAAGTCACCACGAATTACTCAATTCCAGAAGTCCTCAAAACAAGTTATCAGCACAGAATTGCAATGCAGCAGCACAGCCCCTGGCAGATGTTGCCAGCTGGGTGTCATTGCACCTCACACCACACAGAGGGAGAGAACTGACAGCCCTGAACTGGGCAATGCCCCAGAAATCAGATCTGTGTCAAACAACTACAAACCATCCCAGCAATCTGTAATTTAAGGCAGATTTGCTTCACTTGCTTGACCAAAGCCAACGAAGGAATCCATTCAGTCTCCTCAGAAGGGAATCTTTGCTCACCATGAAGATCCTCCCAAGAAGCAGTTACAAATGTTATTTATATAATTTATATATTTATATTTATATAATTGCTGAGCACTTCTGCAAGCCCCACTCAGGCAAACAAACAAATCCCTTATCCCAAACCCAGCCCTCTGTGCCACTACTTTATTTCTGAGTTACTTCTACAGAAGATATGATTTAAGATGAGCTTAAATAAGACTTGATTCTGGGAAGTCGTATATCAACCACTGTAAACAGAGTCACAGTAGTCTGCATTTCCTTTAGAGTACATTAAACAGACCTATCTGGAGAGCATAATAAACCAGCAAACTACAGAACAACAAAAAAATTAAGTATTAATGGCAACGGCCTGATTAAAAAGCGCTGCTGGGAAATCAGATCTTGGAAATACTTTTTATTATAATTGATAGATTTCTTTCAGCAGCCAACTTACTGATTCCTTTATCTGGCACGTATTTGACTGACTTTCTGCTAAGATAACAAAAAGCTAATTTAGGAAACCAGAAAGTCACATACACACATAGAGCAAAATTGGACAAAAGCCTCTTCTCCTCCGTTTACAAAACATATGAAAAGCACTTACTCCTGGAACCAAGCTCTGGCTACCACTGTGCAGGGATCTGAGTGCCAGAAACCCATGGCCAAAACCAAAAAGCAGTGATGGAAGTGGCTGCTCTGGGCTGGGCTGGCTCCTGCAGCTGCCCTGCCTGCCAAGGAGGGACACATTCTGCAGGCAAGGACACAAAATAGTGACCTCTGCATTCAATCACCTCCACCCACTTGCCTTCAAAAGCCTCACAAAAGAGCCAAGATTTGGTACAGCAGCAGGCTCGCTTTGAAGAGTCTTCCAAAAATATATTGTTCATCAAAATTAGACATGATTTCTGCTTAATAGGTCTTGAAAATGCTGTGTTGTGTACCAGACACTGCAGTGTCTGCAACAGGCAGAAAATGGCAAATTTGCCTCCCCCGAGCCAAAATTACCACATTTGCTCCTTCGAAAGTACTGTGAAAAACGGACTATTTATCTTAAATTCTCTCTCATCACATTGTAAAAGCACAGCTGTACAAAACAGCATTGCTACATCAACTGCCTTGGATGGGGGACTGCTTCAGTTCCACAAACTATTTCACAAAGACCTAAAATAAGTCAAAAGTCTTTGCTGAACACTTCACCAGTGACTGAAACATTCTCTCTGCTCTGCTGACCAGGTCCCAGCTGAGGGAGTCTCCTTGGTGAGGAGGCAAGAATTGATGGCATGGAAAGGAGAAGGGCAGCAGATTTGCCACAAAGCAAGCAGGATGGAATAAATTTTACTGCTGTGGTCTGGCAGAGCTCCTTAATATTTCCTCTGTCAAACTGCAGCTTTCACACCTCAGCAGTTGTGACTGTGGGGCTGTGTTCAGTTCCAGCCCAACAATCAACTCAGGCTTGGGTCTGACTGTGGAGCATGGGATTACTGCAGAAATCTGCAGCTCTCCCTTTGAAATAATGTCCCATTTAGGGAACTCTAACAAAACTCTGAAAAAATTATTCCTTTCATCTGCTTAGAGTACCTGTGCTTGTGCAGACTGTGGCTAAAACAAGATTCCAATTATCTGGCAGGCAAGATTGAGATGTAATCAGTGCTAAACTACGCTGATCTCCAGATAAAGAGCACCAGGGTTGTCTACAAGACTTGTTAAGATCAGTGTCAGAAGAGGATTCTCTGTGTTCTGCCAGAGGATGGGTTTGTGCCCAAGGAGCAGGGCTGCTCCCCAGGAGCACTCCTTGGAGCCTTTCTGCCAGCTCTCCCAGGAAAAACCTGCACCAACCACCTCAAGTCAGTTAGGAGGGAGTGAAAATGAGCACAATTCTCGTTTTGGGTTTGCTCAGTGCTCTCCAGAGGCTCAGAGAAGAGCCAAGCTCTGGGCTAAGCTCAGCCACTGGGTACAGCCAAGGGCAGCAGTTTGGCCATCCCAACCACAGGAGGGGAGATAGGAAAACAAAGGGAGAAGAATCACCTACATTTTCTGCAGAAAAGACTGAATTTCTTTTTTTTTTTTTTTTTTTTTTTAGCTTAGCAAACATGCCATTCGTCCTTCCTGGGCAGCAAAAGACATGATCCATGAGATTCCCTGGCAGGACATGCTGCCTTGTCCAGCAGTTTGCACACACTGTGCTCAGTGACTGGAATTCAGGCACTTCATGGTTTCTCCTCCAAGCATTTGAAGTCTCTAGATTCCCAAGATCTGAGGCAGAAAGATGAATTTCCACCTTGTGTCCAGCCTGGAATGCCCATGGGACAGACACACATGAGAAAGGGGGCAACAAACACCATGGGGGGGTTGCAGTGACCCTAATATAGGATATCATTCCAGAATATGTGCTGGAAACTATCACCATGCAAAGTTCAAATCATAACCATATCACCAGAATGCAGCTTCCTTTCATTGATTTGCAGAACAGTTATACAGCATCCTCTCACACTTCTGAGAAGTGGATTTTAGAAGCTGCCAGACAAGAATATTCATCTTTACCAGCGTGATAAGTGTGATTTTATTAAAAATGCAAAAATGCCATCAATAAAAAATTGCAAATGAAATGTAATAAAGGCAACATGTTGAAGTCCAAACCCATGGTGGTTTCAGATCAAGGTGCTCTTCCTTTGGTCACCCAGCTAAATGGCTTTGTCACTGAAAAGATGCCAAAGCCAAACTGATCAAGAGCAGCCTTTAGTGGGGTTTGAAAGCCTCTCAGTCTTTGAGCTGAAACCATCAAAGCTGGAACACCTGCAGTCCATCCCAAAGGTAACTCAAGGTCACAGCAAGGTCACAACAGAAACTATCTGTTTCTGAAACGATCAGAATTGTTAGATTGGGGGCTAAAGCAGTATTTCAGTGCGCTAAATTGTACCTTACAGCTGTATCCTCATGTGATGGCAAAGAGAGACAAATTCAATTGATGAAAAGATCAGATTTGAATAATTCCTCCTCAGGAGACAGAAAACATTTGCTGCCCTCCCTCTGGTTGGTTGTTCTTGGGGTTTTTTTTCAATATTGTTTCTATTAGTGGATATTCAGGTTTAAAAGAACCCCTCTGCTCCCCTGGCTGATATTTCATGGATGTGATCCTGCAATACAAATTCAATTCTGGGTATTCAGTGTCCCATGTGGATATGAACACTCACTGTGTTCTACAGCAACCACCCTTGAAACATTAATTCTGAGATCTTCACTTGCCATGGGATCATATTAAAAGTAAATCCAATAAATTGTGCACTCTTTCCTTCAGAAGGATTTGAAGCAAAAGGTGCAATAGAAAGGTAAAAAAAAATATTCCATTTATTTCAACTGGAGGCTATTTTTAGAAATAGTATAAGCTTTTATTGCAGTTTAAAATAAACATGCTCTGAACACTTTTTCTCACATTATTCTCCTTTGCTACATGTGGAAAAATTTGGAGCATCAAGACAATGAGCTTTTTTAAAAAGCTGTGAAATCTGCTATTGCACTTTCAGGCAACGTTTCTTTTATTCCCACTTTATTTTTCCCCCGAATTCCCTACCTGGAAGCTAAAATGGCCTCAAGAGGGGACAGAAACACTTTAAAATCCAAACAGAAAAGCAGATGTACTCCAAGTGTTACTAAAAGGCACACACAGGTGGGTGCTCCCTCTGGGATGAATTTGGAACAGAGCAGGGTCACTGCTCAGGGCACTCTGGGTGCAATTCCTCAGTGCCATTCCTTCAGGGCATCCCTGCCAGTTGCATCTGAGTACCCAAATTCTCTCTCTAAACCACAGTGAAACGAGAAAATCACATCCAAATAACAATAATGGATAATAATCATATGGATAATAATGAGAGTGGATAACAACCCTTCAGCCCCTGGATCTGGGTTATTCTGAGACACAGCCCAACACTCCCTCAGGTGCTGCTCTCATGCACTGCTTCAACACCCCAGAACTTGGGCAGGCTTTAGAAGAGCCAAGAGCACAGTGCAGTTGATGAGATGCAGAGGAAAGGATTCCACAGAATTTCTCCAGGGTTATGGGTGCTGGTATAAAGAAACATGTCAAACCTAAAGTATCACCATTGTTCCTGACAGGACTGCCTTCCAAAACAAACAGGCACACACCACCACTAAGGAAAAAGATATCAGTTTTGTGCCTCTGACACAGCAGTTTTTAATCTTGGGGTCATGACACAACTCCATTAACTTTACTGGGGATAAAAAAAAGGCTAGGAAGAGATGTACAGCAAAATTTTAGGTAACCAGAGAGTACAAAAGCTTTAAAACCGTTGTTCCACTGTAAGGTTGACTGTGAAAAAGCTGGTAGCAGAGAATGAACTGCTCCCCAAAAGGGCTGGGGGTGGTGGATGGGAATTCAAACCCTCCCAGCAGAGCTGGGATGGCTGGAGGCTGTGCCAGGGATAAAGGGAGCCAGCCTTTGGTGCCAGGGGATGGATGGCAGCACTGGCCAGCTCAGAGCTGTTTATTTCACAAGCAGGAGGCTCGTTATGGGGCCAAGCTGCAGGGTCACTTCAAACCAATGTTCTCTCCAAGGGGAAGGGAAGATAGAGGGAGAGATTGTGTTCAGTACCAAGAAATTACATGCTGCCCAGGCAGCCTTTCTCACAGTTTTCTGGGCACTGAGGACAGGTTTTCCAGAGCTCTTGGAAAAGCAAGAACAAGCAGAGGTTCTTATTTTTGAAGTTATCTTGCCAGTCATGGGGTTGGAAGGGGTGAGCAGGACCAAAGTTACACTCTGCTGCTCCAAGAGCTTTAATTAGGGCTTGGTCTGCCTCCCCTATACCTACAAGTGCTTGGCGGAATCTCCCTTTTGACAACTCCAGGATCCTCCTCTATTGATTTCAGAGCTGCAGAAGCAACTCAATCCTGACAAAACCCAGAAAGACAGGGAAGTGCAGATGAGTTGGTAAAACAAAGATAAGAAAAAAAAGTCAATTTTGTGTTGGTGACCCACCACTCACACCCCACTATTCCCACAGAAATCAAACCTCTCACTGAATTGTTATGATTTCACTCCCCATTGTTGTTACATTTGAACAACACCCATTTTAAACATTTCTGCACATCTCTGCCCCCTTATCACACGTTAAAGATGTTCCACCCCATCATTAAGCAGGTGCTGTGTTAACTGTGCAGCTTTTAATGGAACCAAGCAGCGGTGCTGAGGGCACTGAGACACTGCAATATTAATTAAAGGGTTTGGAAGCTCTGCTTCAGGTCATCAATGGGCTCAGCCTGGCTTCCCTGTGTGATCACAGCTGGACTGCTCTTTCATTAAGTCTCTTACCCCAGCTCGTCCTCCAAGGAGAATATAAAAATGAGCTGCAGGCATGCAGGGCACATTCCTTTGATCCATCCAGCTCAACAGGCTCTGAGCTAAAGGAACAGACCTGGGGAGCTCCTGTGCCTCACAGGGCAACTTTGGATTCTTCCCAGCCTTGTCTGGAAGGGCTCATTGCTTTTTATCAGCCCAAAAGACTCAGCGACTTCCCCTGAAGGAGATTCCATCACCTCCATCTGGGTGGAATCCACAGTCATCTATTCTGGTCCAAAAGCTCCTCTTTCCCCTCTGTGAGTGCTGAGCACAAAGCAAGGATCAAGTCCATACAGCATCAGTCCAGCTTTCATTGTTTATATCTGCTTAGCTGAATAATTACTAGTTTTGTTTGCACATCTCAAAACAAACAGGTAAAAGGAATTTTCTTTACTAAGAGGTCACAGTAAGGTTTAGCAGCTATGGCAAAATATTCCAGTTGAGGCACTTGGAATGCTGCTGTCAGCTTTATCCCAGACTTCTGTGAGTTCAACCAATTCCAGCTCCTTATTCCCCACTATAAATAAGGATAACATTCCCTGTTTATTTCACAGGGGTGGCTAGAAGTGGAATTAACTGGGCTGCTGTGAGAACAAGGATTCTGCAGAGAGGATTACAAATATATGCAAATGCGAGTATGTAAATGTTTGTTATCATACTTGTTACAAAATGCACCAATTGAGAAACACTTGAAATCAACTAGGGTAGTGTTCAACCTACTGTGCTACAAATAAAAATTAAAACTCTTAAGGCAAATGTTATGTGCCACAAAGCAGTCACAGTCTTAGATACTTGGACTTTGGAGGATTTTTAAAGAAAGAAAACTTAACTTTTTATGATGAGTTAAATACATGGATTATGTAACATCAGTGAGAGATGTCACATATTTTGAAGATACAGAAGCCAGCCGAGGCTCTGCAAACATCCCTGCTAATGCTGGAATTGCTATTTTGGCCACCTTTGGTAAATAACTCAGTGTGCTGCCTGCAGCAGGACAAGAGCAGAGTGTTCACCTCTGGTTTGGAGTGTTCAGCAGGAGAAGTGTGAGAGCCCCGAGATGCCACGGCAGGAAAACTGCAGGGTTGGGTTAATCAAGCACCAGTGCACACCACATGGCTGAGGACAGCTAAAGAGATCCAGAGCAGGAGGAAGAATATTAAAAAAAAAAAAAATCCCCCTTCAATGCCATAAATATTTATATTAAATCCGAGGAGCTGGCTGAGTTCAAACTTGTCCTTTATGAATCACACAGCACTTCCCTCAGCCCATCTTCAGTTCATGGGCTCTGGATAAAAGCACCACCAAGGAGGTGCCACAGTCCTGTCAGCCTTTCTATATGGTGAGAGCACTTCTTGTAGAGCTGCTTCACAAGATACAGCTTTCCAAAGAATATAAACTAAACAGAACAACTAAATAGTCCTGTTTTCCTTGGCTGGCTCTTGTGTGGCATTTATTGAACTTCCTAGATCATTTAGATCCATAGAAAGAGTTTCCTGTTGCCTGGACAACTTTAATTTTCTTTATAGGGCCATTTAATTACAATTAGCAGAGCATCATAGAGAAAACAGCTCCAGTGTTGTGATCTGGAGCCAAGAAACCATAATTTTCTGAAAGGTTCTGCTTTGAAAGTGTCCAAACCTGCTACTTGCACAAATTTACTTAATTTACTTTCAGAAGTGGGACTACTAAACATCAGCAATTAAATAACAAAATTGGAAGTCTCAACAGCATCTCCAAAGTGCAACCCCAGTGTGCTGATGCCATTTGTAAAAGGAGTAAATACCCACTCATTCCAAAAAGAACAACAGCTACTCAAAAAGATCCATTTGGCAGCTTTGGGTTTCGCTTTTCTTATGCAAAAAAAGGCTGGGCTGGGCACTTTGTAGATTGTAACTACAAAGGTTATTGCCAATCTGCTGTTCTGGGATTTTTAGTTAAAACAAAGCATAATAAATGTTCCAAACTGGGTTATATTCCCATGCAGCAGTGCTATTCCTATCCTGAGCAATAAAAAAAGACAGGCTTATTTACAAAATCTCTCTCACGTCTAACTAAAGCCCATGTTTAAAGGCAAAAAAAAAAAGAAAAAAACAAACCAACAACCCAATTTCTGCATGCTGAGGAATCAATATTAAGCCTCACAAACCAGGCAAGTGCTGAGAGGTTTCCATGCCTGCCCTGTACGATTTCCAGGAAAAACTACTGTTTTTTAAACACAGCCGGTTCCAAACTTTTCCTGGGAGAGCAAATATATTTCCTGGAACCTGCCAGCAGCATTTGGAAGAATAGGAGGAAAGTTATACACTACAATGGCTGTTTCTCACAGCTGACAGGGAACACTCCAGGCTGATGAGGAGTGAAAAGGAACATGTCTTTAAATAATCAGGGACCTTGGAAGGACAGGAATTATGAAAGGCACGGGTTTGGTGGGGGAACTGAGCTGGCACCAATCTGCTGCAGGCAACTTCCCTCCCTCCCTGGGTGCCACAGAGGCTGTCATATTCCACTTTATCCCAAATATTATCTGCCCCCATCTGTGAGCAGCACATTGGGGATGAGCTTTTGCTGCAAAGCCACAATGAGGCACAAAACATCACAAAACATTTTGGCGGGGAAAGCTGGACTGCACCGAGTGCTACAGTGTTTAACAAGTTCTTGATTTAACACTAGCAACAACAACGTTTAAAAGTGAAGGAAAAGAGGTGTTACTTTAAAAGTCTGATACCAAACAGGGCTGTGAAATTTAGGCAAGGAAACACTCTAAACTCTCATTTTAAAAAAAAAAAAAAAATCTGATACTGAATACTGACCTGAACAGGGCTGTGAAACTTAGATAGGAATGGTTCTAACCTCCATTTCACACCCACATTACCCTGAGATTTAAGGACTGCCATGCCTATTAAAACTAGATCTCTGGACATCTTTGCTGAAGTCCCACCAGCTCACTGAGGTTTCTGGGTGACTTTTCCTTTGGCTGGAGCCAATGCTGTGCTGGTGCTGGGCACCTCAACCTCACCAGGGTTGCACAAGAAGAAGCTGTACTGAGATATTTCTTAACAAGAAATGACCTTTTCCAAGGGAATGGCCTGAAGTTGCATCAGGGGAGGTTTCAGGGTGGATTTTAGGGAAAGGTTCCTCCCCAGAGGGTGCTGGCACTGCCCAGGCTCCCCAGGAATGGGCACAGCCTGAGGCTGCCAGAGCTCCAGGAGGGTTTGGACAGCACTGCCAGGGATGCACAGGTGGGATGGCTGGGACTGGATCAAGGATCCCTGTGGGTCCCTGCAGCTCAGGATATTCTGGGATTCAGTGAATTGAAGTCCCCCAAGCTCACCTTACCCTACAGTCAGAGCCAGACTATTCCTGGTATTGAGACCAAACCTCTTCCAGCTGCACCCATCTGTGACAGGAGTTCACAAGTGGACAGAGATAACCCTAATTAAGAGCTCAACTGCCTGCTCAGTGCCCTGGGTGATCCATCCATCCATCCATCCATCCATCCATCCATCCATCCATCCATCCATCCATCCATCCATCCATCCATCCATCCATCCCACCACAGCTCCCAGGACACATCCCACAGCTCCCAGGATACATGAACCCACTTGGAGAGTCAGACATGAGATCTCTTCCAAAAGCTGGCAGATGCAGCACCAGGGGCAATCTGCTTCCAGGATATCCAGAGGGATTAAAAAAGCTGGGAGATGGAACACCAGGGGCAATCTGCCTCCAGGAAGCCCAGAGGGAGCCTGGTGGCACTGGTGGTGTCCATTCCTGCCCCCTCATCCCACAGTTGTCCCCAAAGGCAGGAGCACACAATGCCTCTGTGTTTGCAGCTCTCTGCACTGGGCTGGGCAGCAATTTCCAGGGAGATGATGCAGGCTGCAGGAAAAACTGCCTTTAAAGAAGGAATTCAGCCCCAAACCCCTCAGCTCCTTCAATGCTGAGGAAGTATTAAGGCATTTTTGTAAACACTCCTCCAGGAGCTTGTGTTCACCACCACCTCACACTATTATCAGGGAGAAATCCTCAGCTCTGTCCTGCTGGATTATTGTAAACAACTTTGCTAAATTGCTTGGCACTCTGTCTGCATGCAGCATGTTCAAACTCTGCAGTCTATTCAGCCAAAATCAAATATAAAGGCCCATCTGTATTAAAGCTCAAGAAGAAATTAATAGACAACCATTTTCATGCAAAGCAGATATTTAAAAAAGGCAAACCCAATACATATGGATGAACGTTTTCATTCATAATTTTAGATGCCACACAATGAAGACTGTTGTTGAAGCTTTATTTTTTCTCTAACAGCTCTCCATACAATACAGTGCATTGTTTGAAGTCTGGAGCAATTTAAGCTTTTTCAATGTCTCCTAAAATCCCTGGATTTATATCCAAAGAGACCTGGCACTGTAACAAATTTGACTTGTGAGTAACAAGTTACAGCCTTTAAGCAAATTGCTCATTAACACAGAATTCAACTTACTACTACAAACCTCACTACCTTTTATCTCAGAAAAAAAAATATGCTGCCTATCTTATCTACTGAAAGCTGTGGGATAACACTCTATTATATTTGGGTTTTTAATTTCCTTGTTTGAGTTCTCAGTACAAATGCTGAACTTGCATCCAGGGTGAGAACAACAGAGCTCCAGGGGAAGAGAAAAAAAAAAAAAGGTTAAGTATGACCTAAATCTATCCTGCCTTTGATGAATGAGGAAAATAAACTGAATTTTGATGTCAATACTGAGGAGGATATTCCCAACTTCATGCTAGGAGGAAATGAGTAAGAAAAGCCCAACTGTGAAGTTGGGGCTCTTTGTTTTTTTCCTGAAGATGAAAGAGATTGAAAAAAGCAAAACCCACAGAATGTTCTATAAATGGGGAACACTCTGTAGGTGCATCTTAATTTACATGGCTTTGAACGGGAATTTTACACTGCATTACAAATAAGAACACTTAATTCGCCGTGAAGGAGATTCTTATCCAATTCTTAGCAGAATAATGCTAAAGTCATTTTATATATTTAGAAACTAACCCAAACTCTGGAGTTAATAGGAGAAACTGATGTTACAAACGCAGGGAAAAATGCGAGGTCAGCAGAGAGAGCTGATGGAAACTCTCCTTTAGAACTTAGGAAAACACGCTGAGCTGCATTAAAAAGCAAATGAAGTTAGCAGAATCTGAGTCAGGGCCTTGTTTCTGATAGCAAACATCTGAAGTGGCCTTTTGGGGAAGACAGACACATATTCAGGATGCCTTGCAGTGCTCTGAGAGGACACACAGCTCTGCAAGCCAAGGAACGCTCCAGCCTTACAGGAAGTCAGTGAAATAATTATGTAATATGCCACTAACTAATGAAAGCTGTCCTGAAACTGAAAAGGGGTGTTTTTCTAGAAATCTGGATCCAATTTTCTTCATTAAAAAAAAACAAAAAATCTCAGCCTTCTGGACTGTCCAGAGAACTCTGCATAACTATTTGGAGTGCTCCAAGCCTCGTAACATGCCTGGGGGATTTCTTAGCATCTTATTGCATTTCTTTATACCTTTCCCAGCACAGCAGTTCCAGCCCTGAGAATGCAGCAATAACCCAGAGCATCTGAAACCGGGAGAGAGAGGAAGGAAGGCAGAAATCTGCCTTCCAACCCAGCACCATCTGTGCAGTGCCTCGGATAAACAGTAGAATGAAACAAATCTGCCTGGAGACTGCACCTTCTCATGCATATTCCGTGGGAAAGCAGGAGCCAAAACTGGCTGGACAGCCCTGCAGTCAGCAGGATCACCTGGGATCTGTTTGGTTTAACTCTGAGCACTCCATTACCTCACCCACCAGGCTGAGAAGGAGTACAGAGCTGGAGTGCAGTGAGTTTCCACCCCAACAGAAGATGCAGATGTTGCAGCCCTGATTACCTCCCCAGATCAAGTGCCTGCTGTTGGATAGGAAGCTCTGGGAATGGCAGCCTGCCTCAGAATGGTTCTGCTCCCCAGCACAATCCCAGGAGTTTGCTGATGTCCCTCAGCTCATTAGGAGGAAAACAATGATATGAAAGCTCTACTCATTAAACTGGCCATTGTTGGTCACTGGCAGCAAATGTTTAGTAGGAGGACATCAGATGTATTCACATAAAGATGAGCATCCAGATGCCAAGGCAACAATTCTCTAATTATTTCTTCTTTTCTTTCCTGTTGCATCAAATATATGACAATGAATTGCTTGAAATGGTTGATCATCACTAATGTAACTGTCATTTTCCATTGGTGAGGACTAAGCATTGCCATTTGAATGATTTAAAAAAATTTCTTTCACTGGAGAGGGAGACAAAACTCAAATGTCTTTCTTATGCAACTTGTTAAAAAAACACCAACTTATTGAAATTCAGATTTTCCTCCAAAAGCATCAGTTGGAGTTGAGATTATTATGGGGCATCATGGGGGGTTCAAAACCAGTAATGAGATTAAGAAAACCCTCAAAAGCACCCAAATTATCAGTGTAAAACAAACAACCTCCAGGAAAGGAAATGGCTTTATTCTGTGCTTCAAAGTTATGAATCCCCTTTCAAAAACTCTTTCCCCTCATCTCTGGTTATAATCCCTTCCTGGCTGTGGCTATTTTAATTACATGGGTGTGTAGAAGTTTCCAAGAGGCTACAGAGGCACCTCTAGAGATGATTTAGGAGTCTCCTGCTCCAACCCAGCCTCAGCCAGCACAGCATGTTCAGGGCTCCAGGTGGGATTTGAGCATCTCCAAAGGTGGAGACTCCACAGCCTCCCTGGAGAAGCTGTGCCAGTGTTATCCCAGCCTCACCAAGAGAGATAAATCATTCCATGTTTAAGCAAACAGCCAAGCTCAGGGCAGGTTCCACCTGCAGAGCTAAACCTGCAGCACAGCCTCCCTTCTCAACAGCTCCTGGGACAACTTCCAGATCTCCCATTCCCAGCAGGACACTTTCCTGCCCACCAGGCAGATCCCACCCATGTTATCCCCATTTGCTCTCTTCCCCCAGAGCTCCAGAGAGGAAGCCACAATCAGAAATGTGTTTGCTGAGCTAAACAGCACCTGGCCAATGTTTCCATGCTGGGAACTCCACGGCTGCTGGGTGATCACAAATGGCACAATTTTGGGGCAGACAGATGAAGACAGCCGTGGTTCTTGGGAGGTTCCTGCCCCTCCCAGCCAGGGAAGACAACCCAGGGCTGGCATCAGCTCAGCAGCCTGGAGCTCCCAGATAACAAACTGCTATCTGGGACTCTTGCCGGGCAAGAAAAAGCAGGACTGCTCTCGGCATGCAAATCACACTCCTCTGCTCCGTGCTGAACTCAAGGGTTGCCAAATGCTCCCGGTGGAGGAACTGTTCCTGCTCCTGGGGTAGCAGCACAGCTCTCATCCATCCACAGGCTGCAGCTGCAAAGCAGTGCCACAGGTGGAAGAGTGAAACCACCAGGAAACTTCACAGCACACCACTGACACATCTCACCAGCACACCAATCACCTCAAGAACCAAATGTCTCAAGAGTGAATCTAAAAAAATAAAGAACTCATCCTGTGGCCTATAGGCCCATCATTCTTTCCTCCTCTGGAATGTCAAACCTATTTCCCCATCACACAATGCATTTGTATCTGATCCTACCTCTTCAAAAGTACTTTTCAGGAAGGCATCAATTTATAAGTAGTTCAAGTGTGACCTTCAGTAAATCCTAATTAATTGAGTTTGAAGGGTTGTTTTGTTGTCAATACAGTCACTACTGCAACAGTGTCCCTGGAAAGACAAGATCCATCACTGCTGACACGAGTCACTTATAAAATAAATAGTGTGGCAGAGGCCTGGAAGATCTGTAGGCATCTCCAAAACACCCTTTGAGTTCAGAGCAGATGTTGCCAGTGTTTATACTTTTTAAACCATTGGGATATAAACACCTCCCTATAAACACCACTGAAGTTTTGCTTTTCTTTTCTTCATTTTGTGTGTGTTTATTTTAGTGCTAAAAATGTTAACTTCCAGAATAAGGAAAATAGCAACAGATGTTTAAACTAAACAAAAACTGCTCCAGTAGAGTGTATTCCTTAAGCTGTTCTTTTGCTTTTGAACTATTAAAGCTAAGATCTGGTTAAGTAACAATTACTGGAGAAGAGGGTGAGGGAAGAAAAGGGAGCTGGAAAGAATCTTCCATAAATATTAGGCATAATTACAATAAATTGAACTAATGAGCCAAAACTACAGCTCAACAAAACTTAGCCAACAAAACACTCAGAAAGATGTATTACGTAAATAATGTTTTGCATAAACTTCCACAGTTTTCATCAGAAGTTATCAATGGCTTCCAAAGAAAACACTGCAGAGAGCAGTGAAAAAGTTAAAGGATCCCGAAATGAAAAAGTTAAAGGATCCTAAAAGTTGTTTTTACTTTTTTTTTCTTTCTTTTAAACTAGTTTTCTTGTTTTAATAAAGCAAGCATGGGATAAGAAAGAAGTTGGGAGTTCCATTGAACTCCAGCTCTGTATTATTCAGCTCAATCTTCTGTGAAAGAGCTTTATTCAAATGAACATATACATATTTGTGCAGGAAAGAAAAAGAAGGAAAAACGGGAGAAACAAAGCTAAGAAGAGTACAACAGGGAGCCCCTCCACTTCCTGAAGGGAGGCAATGTGGCCATGCTGGTTTGGGGGTGGAAAATACTGTAATTTCCAGTGAGATTGAGCTCGCTGTGCTCTGCCTGGCCTTTTGCTGAGCAGTGCCAACAAACACCTCCCCGGCCTGTGCATGCTCCTCATTGTTTCTTTCCTGACAACTACAGCAAGCTGACTTTCCAAACGAACATGGAAAACGTTCCTGCTGAATCAGAAAAAAAAAAAAAAACCCTCGCAGTGCCTGAGTGTGCGGCTAGAGCAGACCAGCGCCAGTGCCAAGCGAGTTAGCTCAGCGGTGCCTTTCTTTCTTTCCAGGCACAGCCGAGCCATAACCGCTGCTGCGAGCTGCACGTAGGGCGAGCTCGGGGAGTGAAGGAAGGATTCGGTGCTGTTCCCCCGGGCGGCTCGCCGGGCGGTGCGGAGGGCAGTGCGGAGGGCAGCGGCAGCCCTGCCGGCCGGAGCGCCCCGGGAGCCTCGGGCCTTGTGCAGCGCCATGCCCGCCGGGGCGGCGCTGGGGGAGGCGGCGGGGGCGCGGCTCCGCGATGGCCACGGCCCGCGACACGCCGGACACGCCGGACACTCGGCCAGCGGCGGCCCGGCCTGGCCCACGCGTGTCCGGCCGCGACCCGGCCCGGCTGCTCCAGGCACCAACCCCCCCGCCAGGGAAAGGAAAGTCGGCGCTGAAAACGCGGCTTGGGGGAAAAAAAAATTAAAAAAAAAAAAACAAAAAAAAAACAAAAAACCCCAGAGGAATCAAATGGAAAGTAAGAAAGAAATTCCTGCCCTGAAACAAAGCTCTGACAACAGCCCGCGGGGCGTCCCGCACCGGCGATCTCCAAAAACATCTCCGCTGACAAACAACAGCGAGCACCGCTCGGCGAAAGGATCCATCCCTGCCCGAGAGAGGGATCCATTCCCTTCCTTATCCAAGGGATCCATCCCTGCCCGAGAGAAGGATCCATTCCCTTCCTTATCCAAGGGATCCATCCCTGCCCGAGAGAAGGATCCATTCCCTTCCTTATCCAAGAGATCCATCCCTGCCCCCGGAGGGATCATTCCTTCCCGAGCAAGGGCCCCATTGATCTCCCGTGGCGAGCACCATTACCTTCGTAGCACAGGATGCCGATATTGTTGTTCATCTTGTCCAAGTACTGGTAGTTCAACAGGTCCATCCTCATAAACAGCATTTATCGGGCTGGCGGAGAGGAGCGGCTCGGGGAGGGGGAGGCAGACGGTGCCGAGGCTCTCCCGGTTCCGAACCGCAGCCGAGGCCCAGCCTGGAGCGGCTCGGGAAGGGGGACAGAGCTCCGAGCGCTGCCGCTCCGCTGCCAGCCCGCCCGGGGAACGCGCTGCGGGGCGGGGGGGCCGTGCGGGGCTTCCCAAGGCTTCTTCCGAGGTTAAAAAAAATTAAAAATAATAATTAAAAAAAAAAGAGCGTACAAGCAAAGCAAACCCGGCGGGCAGAGGCGGCGGGGCAGGGCAGGGAGGGGAGGGAGGGCAGGACCGCGGGCACAGCCCGCTGCGAGCGCCGGCGCTGACAGCGGCAGTGCCCGGCACTGCCCGCCGGGGCCCCGCCGATCCCAGCCCGCTCCCAGCCCAATCCCGATCCCGATCCCGATCCCGGCCCCGCTGCAGCCCGGCCCGCCTCCCGCGCAGGCGCTGCTGTGCTGGCCGGGATGCTTTGTGCGGCAGAGCAGCCCGAGCGGGCGGGGGGCGGCGGCACAGGGAGGGAAGGAGGGAGGAGGGAGGGCAGGGCGCGTCAGAGGCGCTCGCACAGGAAACACCGCCCGGCAGCGGCAGCAGGAGGAGGAGGAGGCTGCGAGGGGAGGAAGCGGCGCCAGGGGCCTCCTCCGGGCAGCAGCAGCTCGGCGCTCGGATGCTGAGCCTTCTGTTTGAAACTAACTCTTATTCTTCAGCGCTGTTTCGCTCCCTAGCATGGCCTCGCGTATCGCGGCGCCTTACAGAGAGAAGTAAGGCGCTTCTACAGCAATGGGACAGAACAGTAGCCATGGAATCACGGAATGGTAGCACAGGAATGATAAATGGAATCACAAGAATGACAAATGGAATCGCAGGAATGAGAGAGACAATTAAAATGAAAGACGTGAGCTAGTGGCCATTTCCCCATGTATACAGTTTAGATGTAGTTTAAAAAGGTTTCCATGCATATGAGCAGGCATCGCACACATTGCTACAATTCCATCCGGGCGCAGCCGGATCGGATTTTTTCGGGGCTATTAGCGGTTAAACGTTCTGGGCTCTGCATCTTCAGCAGCTGCCAAAGCTGAGCTGAGCTGACAGCAGTGATGGAGCCTGCTGCTGCAGCCCTCTCCTCCCAGGATGTGGCTGTCCTTGTGCACTCCAACCTGGAGCACAGGGGCTCTGGCTGCTCAGACAGATGTGCGGGACTCATCCGGGAGGGCACAACATCTGGGAGGCTGTCAGCATGTGCGAACCTAATGGGCATCAGTTTGCATTTCCTGCGGCTCATCAGCACCCGGAGTCTGGGGCTGACACAAAAAGAGAAATAAACACTGGGGAAGTTTGCTCCAAGACAAACAAAAAGAGCTAATGGAGTCCTAATCTTCCCTCTGCCCTCTTCAGCTAGGAGCACAGCTCAGCCCGGCCTGTCTGGGATAGGGAATAACCACAATACACACAGGGGCAGACAGTGAGAAACAGTCAAACACTGTCACTTCCACCCTGAAAACTTCTCCCCTCTGCTAGAGAAGGGGAAGGTGTGACATGACAGAGGCAACTCACAGAGTGGCGTTTTGTGATGGCATTTGGAGAGCTGCTGCTGGAATGCTCTGGGTATTTCAGTGAGAATAGCTAGTTTAAATTTACTGCTGGTATCTACTGAATATTCTAAGGAAGACTAGAACCTAAAGGAGGATTGTCCTCACTTCAGACACACAAAGCAGGGCTGTGTGTTACCTACCTGGGTGCTTCAGCTGAAGGAGAATGCTAACAGTGCTGAATTCAACCCAGAAAGCAACAAATCCCCTGAAAGCCATTCTGCATGGCTGGGAAGGTGAAAGGCAAGAAGCCCTTTAGTGATTATTTGTATGCGACAGGGGTACTCCCCTAACTGGAAGGGCTATTAATCTGTACGACTTTAACATGGTGTAAAAACTTTTGGGTATTAATGCTGAGGTAACAGCACATTTCTGGAATGGTGCTTAATAAAAAGTTGCAGTTGTTTTGCAAAAGTTGCAACCATCAAGTGGCCCATGA